>NC_092007.1:7011579-7311579 GCF_044704955.1 Pristiophorus japonicus | reverse complement strand
AATCTTCCTTGGATATGGGAGAGGTGCCGGAGGACTGGAGGATTGGAACTGTTGAACACCACGGTTCAAAAAAGGGGAGAGGGATAAACCTGATAACTACAGGCCAATCAGTCTAATGTCTGTGGTGGGGAAACTACGAGAGACCATTGTCAAGGACAAGATTAATTCTCACTTGGAGAAGCATGGGTTAATGAGGAACAGCCAGCACGGACTTATTAAAGGCAAATCATGTCTGACTAACCTGACACAGTTCTTTGATGAAGTAACAAAGAGGGTTGATGAAGGCAGTGCTGTGGATGTTGTATATATGGACTTTCAAAAGGCATTTGATAACGTACCACATAACAGACTTATTCAGAAAACAGAAGCGCTTGGTGTGATGACTTGCCAAGGGAGTACAGTTTTGAAGTTTGCGGACGATAAAAACTTGGCGATGTTGTAAATAGTGAGCATGATATCAGACTTCAGGAGGACATAGCCAAACCGGTGAAATGGGAAGACACATGGAAGATGCAATTTAATGTGGATAAGTGGGGAGAAAAAACATGGAGAAACAATATAATAATTTTACTGTTTTGAGGGAGGTTCCTGGGGGTGCATATTAACAAATCTTTGAAGGTGGCAGGGCAAGTTGATAAGGCAGTTAAGAAAGTGTATGGGATACATGGCTTTGTAATTGGAGGAATTGAATACAAAAGCAAGTAAGCCATGCTAAAACTTTACAAATGTCTGGTTAGGCCTCAGCTGGAGTATTGTGACCATTCTGGGCACCACAGTTTAGGAAGGATGTTCCCTGGAGAGGGTGTGGAGGAGGTTTACCAGGATGATACCAGGGTCGAGGGACTGCAGTTATGTGGCGAGACCAGAGAAGCTGGGATTGTTTGAGCAGAGAAGTCTAAGGGGAGATCTAATACAGGTGTTCACAATAGTGAGGGTTTGAGCAAGTCCGGAGAAACTGTTTCCTCTGGAAAGTGGGTCAGTCAACAGGGCTCATAGGTTTAAAATAAGTGGCAAAAGAACTAGTGAGAGGAATTTTTCACACAGTGGGTTGTTATGATCTGGGGGATACGACCTAAAGAGTGGTGGAATCAGATTCCATAGGAACTTTTAAAAAGCAATCGAACATGTATTTGAAGAGGGCAAATTTTCAGGGGTTATGGGGATAAAGCTGGGATATGGGACTAAGTGGATCGCCCTTTCCAAGAACCGACATAGGCATGTCGGGCCGAATGGCCTCCTGTGCTGTAAGAGATCACGAGAAGATTTTTTTTTCTGGCTTGTGATCTGGCATTTACTGTCTGACAGAGCGGCGGACGCAGATTCAATCGGAACTTTCAATAGAGAATTGGATAGACTTCAAAAGGAAACATTTTCAGGGCTATGGGGAAAGAGCGGATTATGGGACTAATTGGATTGCTCTTTCAAAGAACCGACACAGGCACAATGGACCGAATGGCCTCCTGCGCTGTATCATTCTACGATTCTTTTATATTAATCTGTTGTGACATGGGAATAGTTGCAATAAAAATACACAAACGGACAAGCTATTAAAATGAGTGTTAATTCCATAATAGGGGATCGGATGATAAAAAGGGAAGACATATGTGCCGTGGTCCTGCTGGAAAAGACTTCGAATCAAGACGATAAGCCGGTAGAAGTAAATCACGGAGGTGTGTTCGATGACCAGACTGCGGTTGTGCGAATTCTCTGGAAAGGGACAAGCCTACAGCAGTGGTTTCCTCCTTTCTGGAAATACTGTGACAAAGTTCAGGAGGGGCCCAGATACTGGGAAGCGATGGACAAAGTCACTGAGAGCATCAAGAAGAGGCAGCGTGAGTGAAGGTAACTACTATCGTGACATGCAAGGTGCGCGGTTACAGGGGGTACAGGAACTGTTGATGTAATGTTTTCATACGTAACGTTTACACTTCCGCTGCAGATGGAAGTCATTAGCTTCACAGAACTGTTGGGGCAGTCAGGTGTCATAACTGAGCCATTCAGATACCACACAATGTCTTTTTCAATATTCATTCTCAGGATTTGGATGTCTCTGGCAAGGCTGGTATTTATTGCCTATCCCTAGTCGCCCTTCTTGAGCCACTGTGCTCCCACAGTGCTGGTAGGGAGGGAGTTCCAGGATTTTGACCCAATGAAGATGAAGGAACGGCTGATATATCTCCATGTTGGGACTGTGTGTGACTGGGAGGTGATGGTGTTCCCATGCACCTGCTATAATTGTCTATCTAGGTGGGGAGGTCGCAGGTTTGGGAGGTGCTGTCTAAGAAACCTTGGCGCGTTGCTGCAGTGCATCCTGTGGATAGTACACACTGCAGCCACGATGTGTTGATGGTCGATGGTGAGCCTTGCCCTCGATGCTCTGCAGCTGTTTGGCATCTTCACTCATCTATTTATGTCTTCAAATACACAAACCCACCATCTTGCATTGCATTCTATTACATAGTCTTTACAGCACAGAAACAGGCCATTCAACTCACAGATCCATGACGATGTTTATGCTCCACTCGAGCCCCCTCCCACCCCATCAACATATCCTTCTATTCCTGTCTCCCGCATGTGTTTATCCAGCGTCCCCTGAAATGTATCTCTGCTATTCACCTCAACCCCTCCCTGTGGGAGCGAGTTCCACATTCTCACCCCTCTCTGGGTAAAGAGGTTTCTCCTGAATTCCCTATTGGATTCAGTAATGACCATCTTATATTTATGGTCCCTAGTTCTGGTCTTTCCCACAATTGGAAACAAATTCTCTGTCTACCCTATCAAACCCTTTCATAAAGACCTGTATTGGGTCTCCCCTCAGTCTCTTTCCTAGAGAAGAGTGTCAGACTTTTTATCTTTCCTGATGGGTATAACCTCTCCATTCTGGTATCATTCTCGTAAATCTGTTTTGCTCCTTATCCAGTGCCTCTACATCCTATTTATAATATGGAGACCAGAACTGTGCACAGTGCTCCAAGGTTCTATACAAGGTTAACATAATGTCTCTGCTTTTTAATTCTATCCCTCTAGAAATGAACCCCAGTGCTTTGTTTGCTATTTTTGGCCTTATTAACCTGTGTCACTACCTTTAGTGATGAGATGGCCTCACCAGGCCTGATTTTTAGTCTCCTAAATGATCATTTCTTAACTGCGTCTCATTCCGTTAGCTTCAGAGGGGGCCAGTTTAGAGGTGTATGGAATGCATCAGGTTCATCTTACACTACAATACTACATTACACAGGCCACCACTGCTTCAATTTTAATTACTCTGCACTTCTAGCCTGCCACAAGGGCCACTGCCAGTCTTTAAGCACAATTGTTTAAAATGGCGAGGTACCTCCACATGTCATCATCAGATGCAGGCCCCTCCTGTGGAGGGAAAGTGTCCCTGCCCCTCACATGCTCCCTTCACATTGTTCTCCCTCCCTCCCTCCCTCCCAGGGAAAAGCTGTTCTACGACCAGTGTCACAGAATTACAATTGGGAGAGCAGCAGTAATGCTGGGAACACTGAGCACCTGTAAAGAGGAGGCAGAGCAGATTGTGGGCAGGCAACAAGTACTTGCATTTACATAGCACCTTTAACGTAGTACAGCCGTTCCAAGGCGCTTCCCAGGAGTGTAAATCGGACAAAAATTGACACTGAGCCACATGAGGAGGGAGATATTGGGATGTGAGCAAAAGCTTAATCAAAGAGGTACTTTAAAGGAGGAGAGGAAGGCGGAGAGCTTCAGGGAGGGAATTCCAGAGCTTCACGCCCAGGCAGCCGAAGGCACGGCCGTCAATGGTGGGGTGATGGAAATCGGGGACTCACAAGAGGCCAGAATTAGAGATGTTGAGGATTATAGGGCTGGAGCAGATAGGGAGGGTCGTGGTCATGCAGAGATTTGAGCACTGGGAAGAGAACTTTGAATTGGAGGCGTTGCCGGACCGGGAGCCAATTTAGATCAGCGAGCACAGGAGAACCAGTGGGAGAGGGTGAGCTTGGAGGTGAAGTGGGGAAATGCTCACCATGGGGAGCTTTTATCTGCTTTCACACAGTGCTGCAATGTTCTTACACTTGGCCGTCACTCCTGAAAAGGGCGAATGTCACCCTGTGCCCAGCTGAATGAGCGAGCTCTTCTATGTTTCACATTATAGGGGAGGTCTGACAGGAAGAGGCCAGTCATAATGTGGATATCTGAACGGAATATATGGAATTAAGGACAGTAAAGTAAACGGGATATATGAAAATGTATAAGCCATGGAAGAATAGCTGGGAGAATGTCAGATTGCAAATAGTGCAACATCAGCATAGCTAACAGTCTTTCTCAAGGTTTCAAGTCACTAATCCTGCCAATGACATCTAATTGTAACATAAAATAAATCTGCAGAATTGCAAGGTCTCAGTTAGTAGTCACACCATTAGATTGAAACATTTAGAGGCAATGCTTGAGCTTTCAAGAAGAACATCTCATATAGATTGACGAATGAGTGGCTGAGTTAGACTGTCAATCCATCTGTATTTTGTTATCTGATTTCTAAACTGTATAACTGTTAACGCTTTACGATGTAACTTCACCTATCCGTAGGGAGTGTGTACGCTCTATCCAGAGAGTATATCTTCTGTCTGATAGGTCTTACTGGCCGGTAATAAAGACTGCTTTGTTCAAAGCACAAGAGGTATTCGACTCAGTAATTTTACTGAACCAGATTGAGGTAAAAGAATCCAGGAATTTACATTTGGTGTCAGAAGTGGGATCTCAACATACGACTGCCGAAAACTTTCGAATTAAGAGCCAGACTAGCCTTGGACGAGACGAGGGGAAAATGGCCACTGGAGTGAGTATGATTTCAATACTACTCCAGTTTCCCCCGGTTTCAAAAGTCTGAGGAAAGTTTAGCCACTCGCTGGTTCTCAGGTAGTGTCTGAACGAGATCCAGGACAATCTGGTGAATACCTTTCAAACTTAGAATAGGGATAGAGATAGGGAAATTGCGCGATGACGCAAACCAAGCGGCGACTTGGAAAGATAGGTTATAGTTAGAGCTAGATAGGGATAGATGATCAATCATGGATCCAAAAATTAATAGGAAAGAAAAGAGACTCTTGTGAATGTCTGTTTAAATGAGAAATGCTTCTGTGATTTTTACTGTAACAAAAGCCGGGGAGTTGTGGTTTGTTTTATCTCAAACAGAATGAAAGTTTGTTTTAACCCTTCGTAGTGTTGTCCTGTATGTGGGAAGTTTAAGAGTGTGAACCTTATTGAATTACGTATATTCGGATGATAAGTTACGGAGCCAGGAAATGCACAAAGGATAGGTTTGTTGAAAAAAAAGAAAAAATTACTTGGTCCCGGTGGTTAAAAAAAAAGAAAAACTTGTTGAAAGAAAACATTCAGAGAAGGCACAGCAAAACAACTGAGATGGATTCAAAAGGATTTAAAAAAAAAATTATATTAAATAACACGACCTTGAGGCTGGAACAATTGAGATAATGAAAAGCAGTCCACAGCCTACGTGCCAGACTTCTCTCTAGTCATTAAAAAAAAGTAACGTACTAAATAGGTGCTGAAAGAAAAAAATGTTCTGAGATTTTAAATTATGAAAAAATTCCACTGCAGTAAAAAAAATTAGGGCTTTCATTGATTGGATTTAAACTGCGCAGTAACGCGAAAGGATAGGGAAATTTGGAGACTAAAAGAAATTAATTAAGGCTCATAAGATTTTAGAAAATTAGGCTCACAGGGAATAAAATGGGGATTTAAATAGAGGATAGGTGTTCAACTCAGGTACGACGTCGACCATGTATATCACTTGGCCCGTCTAGGCTCTGATTGAATTTTTTTTAAAAAACCCCGCAGCAACTCAGAAGGTAGGGCTGACGCGAACGCGCAGCGGCGCAGACTCACAAACAACGCGAGACGCGCAGCGGCGCGACCGAGAGGAGAAGGGCCGAAGCGAACGCGCAGTAAAGCGAACGCGCAGTGACGTAGACGCGCAGTACGTAAACGCGCAGTGACGTAGACGCGCAGTGACGCCAACGCGTAGTGACGTAGAGGCGCAGCAACGCGAATCGCGAAAGTCAGTGCTAATGTCAGTAAGTCTTAAGTGTTTAGAGTTTTAAGTAAAGTTTTAAGTATCTTAACTCGCGCGGCGACGCGAGCCACGGGTCGACGCGGATTGCGCGGCGACGTGAACTGCGAGGCAACGCGGATTGCGCGGCGACGTGAACTGCGAGGCGACATGGGAGTTTTAGTATCCTAAATCGCGCGGCGACGCGAATCGCGCGGCGACGCGGGTCAGTGTTAGCATCAGTAAAGTTTGGTTATTTGGAGTTAGTTAAAGTCAGTGTTAGTTTCTGTAAAGTCTGTGTCTATTTTTAAGTTTGTTTAAATTGCACGACGACACGAACGTGTAGCGACACAGTAATACGAGGAGCAGCGTGAAAATGGGTAATCAGTTAGATAAAACCACGGATGCGGATAGTCCGCTACAAAAGCTATGTGAGGAATTCCCTGAAAGAGCTGAAGACTTTAGAAAATTATCAGGAGCCCTGAATAAATTATTAGGGGATGACCAGTGGCCTCTAGGTGGCATTAGAAGCGTAGAGGTAGCAAAAAAAAAAAGCATACGGGATTAATTTGGAGAAGGGGACGAGGAAAAGGGGATAAAAATTTAATTGCAACCTGGCGACATTATTGTCAGAAATTAAAAGATGCATCACTTCTGTCAAGTTGGCAAACAAATGCTATCAAATTAGGACTTTCATTGACAGAGGGAACACATGTTAAAACTGTAGACGTCTTAAAGAAAGAATGTGCGCACGAGAAACTTGCTAAGAGATCCTCTGGGACCTCTGAGAAAGGTATTGATCAACTACAAGTTAAAATGGCTGGCATTGTGTTAGCCGAGGCTGATGATGAAATTGATGAGTGGCCACTGACTCAGCGCCCAACGGCGCCTCCCGCACCCCCTGGCCTCTTGCTCCAGTCCTCTTCCCAACACCCTCCACCTAACACTCCGGTAACAAGAGGAGTTAAAAATAACCCCAGACCACCAAACCCGAACTGACTCCTCATCCTCTGATAGCGATTCGGATCCCCAGTTTACAAGCAATATAGCCGAAAGGACCAGATCTCACACTCGAAAGGGCAGAACTATATCTCGACATCACAAACAGTCCCGTAAATCTTCTAGTCAATCTACCAGTCCAAGTTGTGAAAGACATAGCAAACACCCCCGCCGATCGAGACGCAGAACTGTCAAGCAGTCAGACAGCTCCGAAACATCCTCCGACCTAGAAATGATTTCCAAGATCCCAAAGTCCCAACACCAATTCCCTGTCAGACCAATGCCAAACCCTGATGCACAACAAGCTGCAGACCACCTCTCTATAAATGTCTGTGATCTTCAAACAACTATTTGATTGCTCACGCTATCCGGACAGATGGAGAGGACAGTTAGATATTATTGGCAGGAAAAGAAAGGGGAGGAGGGAGGTGCGCCCCCAACCCGGGTCAAGACTGAATACGTGACTAGAAAGGAAGAGCCATCTTGGGAGGAAGGATCAATAGAACCGTAGTGTTGCATACAGGATTGGATGGATAAGCAAGGATACGGTTATACTAAACAACCAAACGGCCCGAGCCCTGCTAATAAACCTCCCTATTGTCCCCGGCATGGTATGGGAAGAGGCCGGGACTGGGTAAGAGGAATTGACTGTTTTAATTGTGGGCAGGAAGGACATTGGAATAAAAATTGCCCCTACCGTCAGCATGGAAAAGGAAGAGGAGGGGGGCAAGGGGGGAGAGGAGGATCTTACACTAACTTCTCCCAGAAACAACCCCTTTGGTCAATTGTCCCCCAATTGCCTACACAGCTTGATTGTGCAGGGATCCTCCCCGGACGACGAACCCATTCTGAATGAGTGGCAACCCTTTTTGATAGATACGGGAGCCTTCATGTCTTCTGTACAATCAAAGCTTAAACTCCCTGCCTCTACTGAAACACAGGAACTTTCAGGATTCCTGGGACAAATCTCGACATTCCCAGTGTCAGAACCGGTTAAAATGGGTTACCAGGAAGAATCGGTGGAACATCGAGTTGTTATCACAACCAATCTGGACTGTAACTTGATGGCTAGAGACCTCCTTTGCAAATTCCAGTTGCATTTGGAGTGTGGAGATGATGGGATTATTGTAAAACAGGAAACCCTTAAGCGGCAGTATTATACCACTAGAACCCCTCAGTGGTGGTCTCTGGACCTGCCGCAGGCACCTTATCACGTGACCCTAGCATACGATCCCAGTGGAAAGAATCAGGACCTGCAGAACTTTTATCAGGATCACGAAGGGGAAGTGAAGGGAATTCTATTAAGGGCTAGAGTGACTGGACTGGAAAGAGAGGCAGATTTTGTGGAAGTGGATAAGAATCTGTGGAAACAGCCCCTAACAATGGCACCGCATATTGCTCGTGAAGTATTAGCCCCTCACCATGCTAAAGATTTGGGAGTTATGGTACGCAAGGCCATAGATGAGGCTGACCCTACCAGCCGGGATGTGCAAATCGTAAAACATGGCCGAACAGTCCAATTTCATGGGGACCCCGAGAAGGTCTTAACGACTCTACAGCATCATACTGGCTCGGACATACCTGACTATGTGGATCCTCATGTGTGGGCAGAGAACCCCTCCCAAGTGGGTTATACTCCCATTGATCCGATTGAGATCCCAGCGCAGGGCAATGTGGACTGGCCCTCTATCCGACAGAACCCACTGAAATCACAGGCAATCCTCAACTGACCTTTCGGCACTGTACTGCAATTAATCCGGCCTGTATTCTTACTGAGCCACCCCAAGATGAGGAAGAACCCAGTCATGATTGCTTATCTTTAATTTAAGAGGCCACATCAGTCAGGGAAGATTTAGTTGATGTACCAATGGAAGATCCAGACTGTATTCTTACTGAGCCAACCCAAGATGAGGAAGAACCCAGTCATGATTGTTTATGTATGTTGACGGAAGTACTTCTATTAATCCAGAAGATACACGAATCTCAGGATACGCCATAGTAAACCAGGAGAATCAGGTCTTGGAATCTGCCGCTTTTGAAACCGCCGATCTCAAAGTCAATATCTATACCGACTCTAGGTATGCCTTTGGGGTGGCCCATGATTTCGGACAATTATGGAAAAATAGGGGATTCCTAACCTCACAGGGGAATGAGATATCTCATAAACAGCTAGTATCTGATTTGTTGCAAGCCCTCATGTTCCCCAAACGCATTGCCATTGTCAAATGTACTGCCCACATTACCGGAAAATCTCTGGTTGATATAGGGAATTGTTGTCCTGACCAAGAGGCCAAACAGGCCTCTCGTGACCAACAGATGGTAGTGCCCAAAATTATGAGTCAGACTAAAAATCCTGCGAAGGATAAGTTAGCCTCGGAAAAACCAATGCCAACCATCCAAGATGTTATAAAAGCACAGGAGGACGCTCCTGAAAAAGATAAACTGTTGTGGAAATATTATGCATGTACTTATGACAATGTTTCTAAACTCTGGACCACTCCTGCGGAACAGACTTGCATGTCTGACGAGTTGGCCTCATGGGTTACAGAATGTCTGCATTTTGCTACTCATTGTGGAGCAAGGGCAACAAGTGATACGCTTTTGGCTACTTGGGGGCACCCTAGACTCCAGGCGCTCACCCAGAAACCAATAGTCGTTGCCTGGTTGGCCAGCAACATAATCCAGGGAAGGGAGTCCCCTGTGATTGGGGTAAAACGCCCCTACCCGAAGGTCCCTTTGAGACATTTCAGTTGGACTACATTGAGTTGCAAAAAGTTCAGTGTTACAAATATGTGTTAGTAATAGTAGATGTGTTTGGCAGATGGATTGAAGCCTACCCTAACCTGGGCAATAAGACTCAGACTGTTGTTAAGGTGTTAATGAGGGAAATTGTTCCTAGATATGAGATCTCAGCTAGACTGATGACCACCTATGTTCTTTCTCTGACTCAGGCTCTGCGACTAGTTCACAACCAGGTTCAAGATGCTCACCTCGACCTCCCAGTTTTACCCGCATTGTCCCTCGTGGCACCAGGGAAGTATGGATTCGGAAGGGATTAGAGCCACAATGGGAGGGGCCTTTTTAGGTGTCACTCACTACCCCCACTGCAGCCAAGGTTGAGGGGAGGGGTGCCTGGGTTCACCTGCACCACTGCAAGCTCACCACCCTCTAACGAACCTATTTTACTGGTTATTCTAACTCCTGTTTCTGTTCCAGACTTCCTCTTCTCCATAGCTGAACAAGGCCGTTGGCATCCTAAATTGGAACGTGGACCAGTTTGAACTTTTACCCGTAGTGATAGACAGCCAGCTACACCGACGGTGACCTGAGAAGAGAGACGGGAAAACTGAACTCTTTTAATCAGCAAAATAATTGGACTATTTATCTGAATCCTGAGCCATAAGATGAGACTGTGTCTGTATGCCACTGTCTGCATAATAGTGTTGATATATGACAGTTTTGGCGCACGGGAAGGAAGACAAAGGCGAGAGCTCCATGTAAACACCTTTTTGTATATATCTTACGTTTATGCGGAAAAAGGGCACTTCACTAAATGCTGGGTGTGTTCACATATCCCTATACATTCCAAAGGGGGAATTCCTTTGCGCACCGTTCCACTGACCCTAACTGAGACTGTTAGATGGATTCAAAGAAACGATATTGGAACAGGTAGCTAACCGCACTGCTGAGGCTCTGGAGGGCATCACAGCTGAAATGGTAGCGATAAGGACCGTAGCATTACAAAACCGAATGGCCCTCGATTACCTGTTAGTTGAGAAAGGGGGAACGTGTGCCCTGATAGGATCTGAATGTTGCACTTACATTCCTGATAGTTCAGAAAACATAACCCACCTTGCCGATCACATAAGGAGGGAGGTGAAGAAGTTATCCACACCAGCAAAAGAACTTAGCAGGTTTGATTGGTTTCTGGGTGGATCTTGGAGATCCTATCTAATACATGGGGCAATTGTTCTCATCGTAATAATTACCTGCTGTTTGATTGTTGGTTGCCTTAACCTCTGCTGTAAAGCAATGACAAGGTTAGCAGACCCTCTTGTGGTCAAGGGTTCCCGCGTTATGATCCAACAAACTAGAGAACTACTCAACAATAATATGATTCTGGAAAGGGAGTGCGAACGGATGAATGCAATACTCCTAGAATGATTCTAAATGTTATCATAGAATGATAAAAGGAGGGATGTGGATATCTGAACGGAATATATGGAATTAAGGACAGTAAAGTAAACGGGATATATGAAAATGTATAAGCCATGGAAGAATAGCTGGGAGTGTAAATTCGTGGATTCTTTTACCTCAATCTGGTTCAGTAAAATTACTGAGTCGAATACCTCTTGTGCTTTGAACAAAGCAGTCTTTATTACCGGCCAGTAAGACCTATCAGACAGAAGATATACTCTCTGGATAGAGCGTACACACTCCCTACGGATAGGTGAAGTTACATCGTAAAGCGTTAACAGTTATACAGTTTTGAAATCAGACAACAAAATACAGATGGATTGACAGTCTAACTCAGCCACTCATTCGTCAATCTATATGAGATGTTCTTCTTGAAAGCTCAAGCATTGCCTCTAAATGTTTCAATCTAATGGTGTGACTACTAACTGAGACCTTGCAATTCTGCAGATTTATTTTATGTTACAATTAGATGTCATTGGCAGGAGTTAGTGACTTGAAACCTTGAGAAAGACTGTTAGCTATGCTGATGTTGCACTATTTGCAATCTGACATTCTCCCAGCTATTCTTCCATGGCTTATACATTTTCATATATCCTGTTTACTTTACTGTCCTTAATTCCATATATTCCGTTCAGATATCCACAATAACGTGGACCACACACATACAGGGGAATCTGCTGCCCGATCCACAGCCTGAAACGCTGCTTCTTGCTCTCCAATTCTGTCCTAGCATGCGTTGGACTGTTATCAATTGGGACAGCTGCTCCAGTCCATGAAAGGCTCGGACTCTGCACAGGTTAACTTTCAAATCTATTGAATGTACATATGATTACAAGCAAACAAATGTGTCTCTTATACTGACAAGTAGGATACCCATCGGGGACCAGGAGCGTTACCGATCCAGGCTGTTGATCGTCAGAAGTACCGCACTGAAGACACCTTGCATTCTACTTTCATACCCTTTTTATAACATGGCTACTTTTGGTCATTAAATATGATGTAACTCTCGTAGCATGTCCAGTTCTGCAGTATAGATGTTGGGACTTGGTTCTTAAGGTAATAGCTACACCATCCGTCTTTCGGATGAGATGTTAAACCACACCTGCCCCCTCGGGTAGACATAAAAGATCCTACAGCCACTATTTCATAGAAGAGCAGGGAGTTCTTCCCCGCTGTCTTGGCTAATATTTATCCTTCAACCAACATTACTAAAATAAATTAATCTGCTCATTAGCATCCCAGCCTGACCTTGCTCTGGCTTCTTCTGCAGAGCTGTCTCTGGCACATGCTGAACTGCCTCTCCCTCTCCCCGATAACCCACAATCCTCCTTATCCTTAGTGATAAGCTGCTAACCTATTGTGTTCTAATCTTCTTTCCTGGACTCTGCTGTCCCTGTCACATTCCCCAGGACCTCGTCACTCTCACAGTTCTGCTCCATAGACCCGACCGACTCCCTCTGGTCCAGAACAAGGGGCATAACCTTAACATTTAAAGCTAGCCGTGGTAATCTGGAACTCCCCCCCCCCCCCCCCCACCAAAAGCTGTTCCCGGGGTCAATTGAAAAGTTGGGGAATTAAGGGTTATGGAACCAAGGCGGGAAGATGGTTAAGATACAGATCAGCCATGATCCAATTACATGATGGAAGAGGCTTGAGGGACTGAATGGCCTACTCCTGTTGCTATGTTCTCTTCCATTATGTTCTTTCTCACCTTTAGGGTTTTCCTAACGACACACTAGGATCCTAACACATTTGTACCTTTTCCTATCCTGGCACGTTGTTGCATGTATATCAAGTGTTGGTGCAATGCCCTGGACTATTGCAAAATGGTCCATGAATTTAAAGGACAGCAGTTGGATCGCATGTCCAAACCTCAACACTGATCCTGTAATCTTCTGCCTCCGCTCATCTGCTGCTGAAACCCTCATCCGTGCCCTTGTTAACTCTCAACTCGACTATTCCAACGCTCTCCTAGCCGGCCTCCCATCTTCCACCCTTTGCAAACTTCAGCTTATCCAAAGCTCCCTGTGTCCTAACTTGCATCAAGTCCTGTTCACTCATCACCCTGTGCTTGCTGACCTATATTGGCTCCCGGTCCAACAACACCTCGATTTTAAAATTCCTATCCTCATGGTCAAATCCCTCCATGGCCTCCTGCCCCCTGCCCCCTGGCCCCCCCCCCCCCCCCCCCTGCCAAGAGATGTTTGCTCTCCTCCAATTCTGGCCTCTTGACTATCCCCGATTTGCATCGCTCTACCATTGGTGGCTGTGCCTTCAGCTGCCTGGGCCCCAAGCTCTGGAATTCCCTCCCTAAACCTCTTTGCCTCTCCTTTAAGATGCTCCTTAAAACCTACCTGTTTGATTAAGCTTTAGGTCACTGTCCTACTATTTCCTTATGTGGCTCGGTGTCAAATTTTGTTTGCTAACATTCCCTGTGAAGTGCCGTGGAATGTTTTACTCCATTAAAAGTGCTATATAAATGCAAGTTGTTATTGCCTGGAGGGTTATATTTGCCTGAACTTCAGTGAATGAGGGCAGCAGGCACACGGTTTCCTCCAAGTCACACGTCATGCCGACTTGAACAGATATCGGCTATTGCTTCATCATTGCTGGGTCAAACTCCTGGATCTCCCTCTCTAACGGCACTGTGGGAGGACCTTCACCACAGGGACTGCAGCAGTTCAAGAAGGCTGCTCACCACCACCTTCTCAAGGGGAATAAGAATAACGATGCTCACATTCCGGGACTGAAAATACAAATATTCTGCTGTTTGAACCAGTATTAAAATTTTATCTCCAAATTGTGTTATCTCTGTTGAGCGTTTGGCATACCATAAAATCTAGAAGGTAGCAAGAGTCAGTGCCATGCTTGTGCCCTCCATACTGTAGAAGTCTGCGTTCAATTCGGAGTGACACACTTTAGGAAGGATGTCAAGGCCTAAGAGAGGGTGCTAGGGAGATTTACCAGAATGGTTGCAGTGATGAGATTTCTTTGCAGTAACAACGAGGATTGATGAAGGTCGGGCAGTAGATGTGTATGTGGACTTTCAAAAGCAATTTGATAAAGTAACACAACAGATTTATTCAGAAAATAGAAGCACATGGTGTCAAAGGGATGATGTTAACTTGGGGACATAATTGGCTACATGATAAGAGACAAAGAGTAGTGGTGAATGGATGTTTTTCAGAAAGTATATAGTGGGGTCCCACAGGGGTCGATATTCATAGAATTTTTTATTCTCCCAAGTGATCACTTCTCAATTGGGGCCAGCTCAGAGGCGGAGGGGATGCATCAGGTTCATGTAACACTAAAATGCTGTGCTACATTACACAGGTGGAAGCTGATTCAGTCAATTTCAATGGGGAATTGGATATATATTTGAAAAGGAAAAATGTAGAAAGAGCAGGAAAAGTGGAACTAATTGAATCGCTCTTTCAAAGAGCTGGCACAAGCACGATGGGTCGAATGGCTTCCTCCTGCACTGTATAATTCTGTGAAGTCCCACAGTATTTCCCTTAATCCACATACTTTGTTCTTGCTTTTGACTTTGGATAGTAGAATTGGAGATTTTTCATCCAGGGTGAAGCCACAAGCAGGTAACAGGTTATGCAACACCTCACAGTGACATAGCCAGGCTCCAACCTTCCTGGTGGTATCTGGGTCGGGTTGTTCTGCAGTCTCCACGAATTAAAGATTCATCTCCAGGATACTGTTGCGAGCAGAATAAGCAGCAGTCAGTGCCCCACATGCAGCAAGACCTGGACGACATTCAGGCTTGGGCTGATAAGTGGCAAGTCACATTTGTACCAAGCAAGTGCCAGGCAATGACTATCTGCAACAAGAGAGATTCGAACCACTGCCCCTTGACATTCAACAGCATCGTCAAATCCCCCACCATTAACATCCTGAGGGGGTGGGGTCACCATTGACCAGCCCATTAATGCTGTGGCTACAAGAACAGGTCAGAGGCTGGGTATTCTGCACTGAATGTCTCACCCCCTGATTCCCCAAAGCCTTTTCACCATCTACAAGGCACAATGAGACCTCATTGAGGTGTACAAAATATTGAGGGGCCTGGATATAGTGGATAGTCAGGGCCTATTTCCATTGGTGGAGGGGTCTATTATGAGGGGGCATAGTTTTAAGGTGGTTGTTGGAAGGTTTAGAGTGGATTTGAGCGGGGGGAGGGGGCTTCTTTATGCAGAGGGTTGTGGGGATCTGGAACTGGATGCAGAAACCCTCACCACTTAAGAGATGTTTGAATGGGCACTTAAAAGTGCCGTAACCTGCAGGGTTACGGACCTAGAGCTGGTAATTGGGATTAGACTGGATGACCTTTTGTTGGACGGCGCAGATATAATGGTAAGTACCTTAACGAAGGCCTTTTGAAAATTTAGAAAGAAGTGCACTGTAAATTAGTTTAGAGGGGCTGCGCAAGATAACAAGTTTTGAGGGGGTGCCCGTGAATATGGATAGAAATGGAGGGAGAGGTTAAGAGAGGACAGAAGGGGAGTGAAGTCAGAGGAGCATTATATCAAACTCATCAAATTTTAACTTCAACTTTCGATGAAGCCTGAGAGTTACATGATATGCACTAATATGGCCCACAAAGACAAAAATCTTGGACACTGCAGATTTTGGGTGTCAGCATCAAGCATGCCCAGGTCAGGTAAAGATTAGTTTTTAATTCCTTCTCTCTTCTCCATGGCACTATTTGAAGAGCAGGGAAGTGCTCCCAGTGTCCTGGTCAATATTTATCAATCGACCAACATCACTAAAAGACAAATGATTGACCATTATCTCATTACTGTTTGTGGGATCTTGCTGTGCGCAAATTGTCTGCCATAGCCATATTTCCCTATATTACAACAGTGGCTACACTTCCAACAATACTTCACTGGCAGTGTTTCAAGCATCTTGAGGTGTTGGAAGGCGCTATATAAATGCAAATCCTTTCCTTTTAAAGTTTATTGTACTCAGTATCAACCCCAAACTCCACTCCAAGCCAATGCTTCAGTGTGCCACTTATAGCCATCCTGTGGCCTCTGAGGTGAGACTGGCAATTAGGGGGAGCTTTGTTCTGAAGGCCTGTGCCCACCAGGAATGAGACCGTGACCACTCAAAACTAATTTTATGCAGTATCCTTGCAGCTAGTAGACAAACTTTCATCCCATCAATCTGGGCTGGATTTGAACTCGGGTCCTGGAGTCGAAAGGTCCGCATGTTCTATGTTTCTATGTAAAGCATTTTGTTTTGAATAAAACTTGTAGCTGCTTTGAGATAGGAACACTTGCAAACTCTGTTACAAAAAAACAAAACTGCACACAGCGGACACGGAAATGTGCAAGATTATTGGGCAATTTATATCCAGTTAATCGTAAAGCAATTCTGAGTTAAATTTATCAGGTACAGGTGGAGTGCTGTACTGTGCCGTACCTCAGAGCAATCTCTAGAGCCTGAATCCCATAATATTTGAGATTTAAGTCCGGAGCTTTTTGCAAGAATCGAATGGCAAGGTCACAATCCAGCGCAGCTTGAAGCATTGGTTCTGTATGGTGGGGGAAAACAAAGTTAATTTCACAGTGACGAACTCCAAGTCCTGCCTGCCAGACACTCCCCTTTAAGATAATGAAGCTTCTGCATTGACAGACTTACTTCCCTGCCCCCATCCCCCACAATGTTCACACCCTAAAATGGCGATTGCAGTGCAATTCCAAAGCTCAGTCCTCCACCTCTGAAAGTGGGAAAAGTGAATGTGACACTTACTGTACCAATTGCAGACATGATCATGTGAAACAGCTGCTGGGTAGATGTCAGTATATTATTGTCAGTATATTATTATGTTACTGGACTAGTAATGGGGAACGGGGACATAGAAGAAAGATCCTTTGACTTCCTATTATGTTGCCCCTATCTCTCTCATTGTTGTGAACACATGTTTGTGGCGGAGGAGCGGCGAGAGATCGTGGCGGAGGTGCGGCAAATGAGGGTGTGGGGCCCAGAAGAGCCGAGGGCCCAGGGGCAGCTCGGGCCAACCCATACTGTGATATGTATGCGCACTAGGTCTGTACAGCAAAGCTGGTCTCCAGTCGTCCTGGTTAACCCTTGCCACTGAATAAAGGCCTAGCTCTGTCAAGCCCGTGTGATGGCTGGTTTGCAACGGCCACCACACGTTAAAAAAATCCACGCACAGGCATAGAAACATAGAAAATAGGTGCAGGAGCAGGCCATTCGGCCCTTCTAGCCTGCACCGCCATTCAATGAGTTCATGGCTGAACATGCAACTTCAGTACCCCCTTCCTGCTTTCTCGCCATACCCCTTGATCCCCCGAGTAGTCAGGACTTCATCTAACTCCCTTTTGAATATATTTAGTGAATTGGCCTCAACTACTTTCTGTGGTAGAGAATTCCACAGGTTCACCACTCTCTGGGTGAAGAAGTTTCTCCTCATCTCGGTCCTAAATGGCTTACCCCTTATCCTTAGACTGTGACCCCTGGTTCTGGACTTCCCCAACATTGGGAACATTCTTCCTGCATCTAACCTGTCTAAACCCGTCAGAATTTTAAACGTTTCTATGAGGTCCCCTCTCATTCTTCTGAACTCCAGTGAATACAAGCCCAGTTGATCCAGTCTTTCTTGATAGGTCAGTCCCACCATCCCGGGAATCAGTCTGGTGAATCTTCGCTGCACTCCCTCAATAGCAAGAATGTCCTTCCTCAAGTTAGGAGACCAAAACTGTACACAATACTTCAGGTGTGGCCTCACCAAGGCCCTGTACAACTGTAGCAACACCTCCCTGCCCCTGTACTCAAATCCCCTCGCTATGAAGGCCAACATGCCATTTGCTTTCTTAACCGCCTGCTGTACCTGCATGCCAACCTTCAATGACTGATGTACCATGACACCCGGGTCTTGTTGCACCTCCCCTTTTCCTAATCTGTCACCATTCAGATAATAGTCTGTCTCTCTGTTTTTAACACCAAAGTGGATAACCTCACATTTATCCACATTATACTTCATCTGCCATGCATTTGCCCATTCACCTAACCTATCCAAGTCACTCTGCAGCCTCATAGCATCCTCCTCACAGCTCACACTGCCACCCAACTTAGTGTCATCCGCAAATTTGGAGATACTACATTTAATCCCCTTGTCTAAATCATTAATGTACAATGTAAACAGCTGGGGCCCCAGCACAGAACCTTGTGGTACCCCACTAGTCACTGCCTGCCATTCTGAAAAGTACCCATTTACTCCTACTCTTTGCTTCCTGTCTGACAACCAGTTCTCAATCCACGTCAGCACACTACCCCTAATCCCATGTGCTTTAACTTTGCACATTAATCGACTTGCCTGGTTGAGTGCAGTT
This sequence comes from Pristiophorus japonicus, assembly GCF_044704955.1. NCBI lineage: Eukaryota > Metazoa > Chordata > Chondrichthyes > Pristiophoridae > Pristiophorus > Pristiophorus japonicus. Next base: position 7,292,964 of record NC_092007.1, on the reverse strand, counting down.
CCACCCCTGGAGTTCAGGGTTGGAACATCTATGAACTCATTCCTTTTGGTGTGGAAGCAAGTCATCCTCGTTCGAGGGACCGCCTATGATGATGATGAATGGTAAATACTGCAGGGAATCGAATACGGCCAGGGTGATCTCCTGGACTAGTTTCAATCGCCTGGATAGGTCGGAGAGGAATTTTCCCAGATTTTTTCTCCCTAAATTGGCGTGGGTTTTTAACTGGTTTTTGCCTCTCCCAGGAGATCACATGGCTCCGGTTGGGGTAGAGTGTAGAATGTTTCAGTATAATTCGGTGTCGCAATTGTGTGAGGCGGACTGGTTGGGCTGGGTGCTCTTTGGCCTTTCCGTCATTGTTCATAGGTTTATATGTAACCTTTAGGGTTGCTGACCAAGGGCCGTGCGCCTCTTTGTTGGCCGGCGTGAACATGATGGGCCGAAATGGCCTCCTTCTGCGCTGTAAATTTCTATGTTTCTAAGTCAGGAGTGTGATGGAATACTCTCCACTTGCCTGGTTGAGTGCAGTTCCAACAATAAGAAGCTCAACACCATTCAGGACAAAGCAATCTGCTTGACTGGCACCCCATCCACTACCTTAAACATTCACTCCCTCCACCACCGGCACACCGTGGCTGCAGTGTGTACCATCTACAAGATGCACTGCAGTAACTCGCCAAGGCTTTGATAGCTGCTCCCAAACCTATCACCTCTACCACCTAAAAAGGCAACATCAGCAGGCACTTGGGAACACCATCACCTCCAAGTTCCCCTCCAAGTCACACCCATCCCAGCTCGGAAATATATCGGCCATTCCTTCATCATCTCTGGGTCAAAATCCTGGAACTCACTCCCTAACAGCACAGTAAGAGTACCTTCACCACACGGACTGCAGCGGTTCAAGAATGTGGCTCACCAGCACCTTCTCAAGGGCATTTAGGGATGGCTTTGCCCACATCCCATGAATGACTAAACCAAAAGGTTAGAAAACAGAGAGTAGGGTTTAATGATAATTACTAAGGTGGGATGTGGTGTTCCACAAGGATCGGTGCTGGGAACACTTCACTATTTACATAAATTATTTGGACTCGGGAAATTTGAAGTACAATTTCAAAATTTTTATACAGAGGAAGACTGCGACAAGATACAGAAACACATGAATAAATCTGCAGGTTGGGCATGTAATGGTCTCCATATTATAAAAGGGCATAGAAGCACTAGAGAAGGTGCAAAAAATATTTTCTAGAATGATACCAGAACTGAGAAGTTATACATATCAGGAAAGATTGAACAGGCTGGGGCTCTTTTCTCAGGGGTGATAGAGGTCTTTGAGATTATGAAAGGGTTTGATAGGGTAGGCGTAGAGAAGATGGTTCCACTTGTGGGAGAGACCAGAACTAGGGGCCATCAATATACGATAGTCACTAATAAATCCAATAGGGAATTCAGGAGAAACATCTTTACCAGAGAGTGGTGAGAATGTGGAACTCGCTACCAGAAGGAGTGGTTGAGGCGAATAGTATCAATGCATTTAAAGGGACGCTGAATAAACAGATGACGGAGAAAGGAATAGAAGGATATGTTGAAAGGGTGAGATGAAGAGGGCTGGGAGGAGGCTGGTGTGGAGCATAAACAACGGCATGGACCTGTTGGGACCGAATGGCCTGTTTCTGTGCTGTGACTACTGTGTAATACTTTGTATTTTCTCTGATATCCTCGTCAGTGAAAACTAGGGCAAAGTATCTGTTCAATATCCTTTCCATTTCAGTATCATCTTGTGAGTTTACCTTGCTCATCCCTTAGTAGCCCTATCACTATCTAATTCTCCTTTTGCGCCTATAGAATATTTAACTACAGGTAGAACCTCCCTTATCCGGAACCCTGGCCTGTTCTGGATAAGGCATTTTTCCGGACGAGGGATGGTCACGTTAAATTGGATGATACAGCTACTGAGCAAGGGGATATCAGGCCGGGCTAGCTTGGGGTTGGGAGTGCGGCAGGGAGATCATGGGGGTGGGGTGAATCACGGTGACAGGCCAGAGATTGTGGGAGTTGGCAGCGAGGAAGGACTTCAATTTGTTCATGTCGGAGTTCTGCGCATGCGCCACCCGGTGGCCAGGAATGGTTCCAGATAAGGGAGGTTCAACCTGTATTTCTTTTTCATAGAATCATAGAAATTCACAGCACGTTGGTAGACCATTTCAGCCCGTCGTGTCCGCGCCGGCCGACCAAGAGCTATCCAGCCTAATCTGACTTTCCAGCTCTTGGTCGGTAGCCCTGCAGGTTACGGCACTTCAAGTGCACATCCAAGTATTTTTTAAATGTGGTGTGGGTTTCTGCCTCTACCACACTTTCAGGCAGTGAGTTCCAGACACCCACCACCCTCTGGGTGAAGAGATTTCCCCTCATAGCTCCTCTAAACCTCCCCCCAATTACTTTAAATCTATGCCCCCTGGTTGTTGTCCCCTCTGCCAAGCGAAACAGGTCCTTCCTATCCACTCTATCCAGGCCCCTCATAATTTTATACACCTCAATCAGGTCTCCCCTCAGCCTCCTCTGTTCCAAAGAAAACAGACCCAGCCTATCCAATCTTTCCTCATAGCCAAAATTCTCCAGTCCAGGCAACATTCTTGTAAATCTCCTCTGTACCCTCTCCAGTGCAATCACATCTTTCCTGTAATGTGACCAGAACTGCACACTGTACTCCAGCTGCGGCCTAACCAGTGTTTTATACAGTTCAAGCATAACCTCCTTGCTCTTGTATTCCAAGCCTTGGCTAATAAAAGCAAGTATTCGTATGCCTTCTTAACCATCTTATCTACGTGGCCGCCTACCTTTAGGGATCTGTGGAAATGCACTCCAATGTCACTTTGTTCCTCTACACTTCTCAGTGTCCTACCATTTAATGTGCATTCCTTTGCCTTGTTAGCCCTCCCAAAATGGATTACCTCACTTCTGCAGATTGAATTCCATTTGCCACTGTTCTGCCCACCTCACCAGTTGATTGCTATCTTCCTGCAGTCTACAGTTTACTTCTTCATTATTAACCACACAGACAATCTTAGTATTATCTGCAAACTTCTTAATCATACCCCCCTACATTCAAGTCTAAATCATTGATATATACCACAAAAATCAAGGGACCTAATATTGAGCTCTGCTAAACTCCACTGGAAATATCCTTCCAGTCACAAAAGCACCCATCAATCATTACCCTTTGCTTCCTGCCTCTGAGCCAATTTTGGATCCAACTTGCCACTTTGCCCTGGATCCCACGGACTTTTACTTTCATGACCAGTCTGCCATGTGGGACCTTATCAAAAGCTTTGCTGAAATGCATATACACTACATCAAATGCACTGCCCTCATCGACCCTCCTTGTTACCTCCTCAAAAAATTCAATCCAGTTAGTCAGTCACGACCTTCCCTTAATAAATCCATGCTGACTGTCCTTGATTAATCCGTATCTTGCTAAATGAAGATTTATCCTGTCCCTCAGAATTTTTTCCAATAATTTTCCCATCACCGAGGTTAAGCTGACTGGGCCTGTATTTACTTGGTCTATCCCTTTCTCTCTTTCTAAACAAAGGTACAGCATTAGCAGTCCTCCAGTCCTCTGGTACCACACCTGTAGCCAGAGCAGATTGGAAAATGATGATCAGAGCCGCTGCTATTTCCTCTTTTGTTTCCCTTAACAGCGTGGGAAACATTTCATCCGGGCCTGGGGATTTATCCAGTTTCAAAGCTGCTTAAGCCCCTAATACTTCCTCTATCACTATGTTTATCTCATTTAATATTGCACACTCCCCCTTCCTCATTACAAAGTCTGCATCGCCCCTCTCTTTTGTGAAAACAGATACAAAGTATTCATTAAGAATCATACCCACGTCTTTTGCCTCCACACACAGATTTCCTTTATGGTCTCTAATAGGCCCCACTCTTTCTTTAGTTATCCTCTTGCTCTTAATGTATTCATAAAACATCTTTGGGTTTTCCTTGATTTTACTTGCCAAAATGTTTTCATGCTCTCTCTTTGCTTTCCTAATTTCCTTTTTAATTGCAGCCCTGCACTTTCTATACTCCTCTAGAGTTTCTGCAGTCCTGAATTGTAGCTTCACCAGGTTGGCTTCACCATTTTTAGGTACACCTGGTGCTACTCATGGCATGCTCTTCTATACTCCTCATTGAACCAGGGTTGGTCCTCTGGTTTGATGGTAATGGTAGAGTGAGGGATATGCCGGACCATGAGGTTACAGATTGTGGTGGAATATAATGCTGTTACTGATGGTCCACAGCACCTCGTGGATGGCCAGATTTTAGCTGTTAGATCTGTTCTGAATCTATCCCATTTAGCACGGTGGTGGTGCCACACAACACAATGGAGGGTGTCCTCAGTGTGAAGACAGGACTGCAGAAACTCTAGAGGAGTATAGAAAGTGCAGGACTTTGTCTCCACAAGGACTGTGCGGTGGTCACTGCTACAAATGCTGTTATGGACAGATGCATCTGCGACGATGTCAAGTAGGTTTTTCCCTCGTGCCGGTTCTCTCTCCATCTGCCTCAGGCGCAGTTTGACAGTGCTGTACTTCAGGACTCAGCCAGCTCAGTCAGTAATGGTGCTATCGAGCCACTCTTGGTGATGGACATTGAAGTCCCCCGTCCAGAGTACATTCTGTGCCCTTGCTCCCCTCCATCAGTGCCGTTCAACATGGAGGAGTACAGATTCAGCAGCTGAGGGAGGGCGGTAGAGGGTAATCAGCAGGAGGTTTCCTTGCCCATGCTTGACCTGAAGCCATGAGAATTCACGGGGACCGGAGTCAATGTCGAGGACTGCCTTCCGACTGTATACCACGATGCCGCCACCCCTGGTGGGTCTGTCCTCCTGGTGGGACAGGACATACCCAGGGATGGTGATGAACGAGCCTGGGACATTGCTTGAAAAGTATGATTCTGTGAGGATGACTAGTCTGTGGGACAATGCTAGGCCATTTCAGAGGGCAGTTAAGAGCCAACCATATTGCTGTGGGGCTGGTGTCACATGCAGGCCAGGTAAGGACAGCATATTTCCTTCCCTAAAGAACATTAGTAAACTACACAATCCAGTAGTTTCATGGTCGCCATTAATGACAAGTGCTTTTTATTCTAGATTTATTTAATTCATTGAATCTAAATTCTGCCAATACCGCGGTTGGATTTAAATTACGTCTCCACATCAATTAGTGCAGACCTTTTGATTACTAGTCCAGTAACATAACCACCATGCTACCGTTCCTACAAACAATCGCTACCCATCAACATCCGCACCTCACAATCATGGCTTCATTTCAGCCTCACAACTTTACCACTGCTGCAATACTCACACCCACATCTCGCACCTTGCACACACTGACAGCTATTCAACTATGGCAGACACATCACCCAAACACATTGCAGTACACTCGCTCACACACTTCTCTTTCTCTTGCAGGCTAAGCTGGCGCATAATCGGCAGGAGTAGCAGCAGACAGACGGGGGCCAGCCGGACATGCAGGACCAGCCAGCTGGAGGAGCAACAACTCCAGCTAATTGGACGGCACGTGGTAGACGTGTTGCAACCGGCAAGGTTCAACTCCTTGGGGACAACAATGGTATGAACATTCCTAACCCTTCTTCTCACATTCCACTTACCCCTCAGTCCACAATCTTTTCTCACTTTCAAGCTACTCATGGTGTGTGCATGCATTTCTGACTTGCCATACCTCACCATAATCTGACTCTTGTCCCTTTCTGCTTTTAGATAATCAACAAGCACCCGAACAGTCTGTCCCCAATGTCATCGCAGAAAGTGAGGGGAGAGGAGTCACTCCGTCACTGCATCTCTCACTTGCAGACACCAGCTCACAAACTGACACTACCCGAATGTAGAAGCAGGATCTGCAGAGGGTGAGGTACCGGGCATGAGTGAGCTGCAGCTAGGTGAGGGGGAAAGGGTAGCTGGAGGGCCAGCTCTCTGACGGGCGAGTTAGTGTCTGAGTTCTGCTGCTCAAGGACTCAGATGAGGACCTCAATGGGTGATGGCATGCACACTGAATTAATAGGTGCAGTGGCAAGCCCGCCAGAGAGCATGTCGGCAATGTCAAGATGCGTGGAGGAGCCCGCCTCCAACAGTGCACGGGGCTCTGTGCAAAGTATGGAGTGCAGGATTTCCAGCCTGGAAATGATGATGCACACCCAAAGAGAACGCGGTGACCCAGACGTGATGGCGCACATGATGGGTGATGTCGCAGCTTCCATTGTAGCACAGGCGGAAACGACCCAACGTCTTCGTACTGCAGTGGAAGCTCAGCCTGCTCTCGAGCAGACTCAGCGTGATGCCACCCAAGCTTTGACTGCTGCTGTCGTGGCTGCGTTTAGCACAGTCAACTGGGGCTTTCAGGGTGTTGCAGCAGGCCTGCAATCTGTGCTCTAACAAATTGCTAGGAATGCTGAGACGCCGCCCCAGGGGAGTGGCAGTGGGTCAGCGGAACATTTCCCTGCTGTCCTCTCTCAATGACAGCATTCCTGGTCCCACCTCTGCCACTCCGCCATTGTCCTTGCTGCTATCTGTCAGCCAGCCAGCCCAGACTGCTGCCGAGGTGGTGCAGTCTAGTCAGGCCTTCGAGATCCAGAGCTGCTCGACGTCATCCTGCAAGGTCATCTGAAGTCTCCTGCACAGACACTCAGCAGTCTGCCACCAGCCGTGCTGCAGCCACTGGGGGAACACTTCATAGGAGCACTAGATTAGGAAAAGCCACAAAAGACAGGCACTAGGGGATTGCACAGGGTGATTAGTTAATACTTTTCATGTAAATATGTGTGAATTGATGAGATAAATGTATTAATTTTGTTTGAAATCTTTTGTGGTGACTCTCCCAGGAGGTGGCACCACAATTCCTGATGGCAAGGGCTGCACCCTCATGATGCTCAAATTGTGAGGCAGCAGCAGATCTCCACTGCAAGACCTGAAAGCTTAGCCAAGTACTGGAGGGCTCCTCCCGTGCGGTTAAGGTAGCGGAACCATTGCTTCAGTAGCCCGATGGTCTGCTCTATGATATTCCTGGTGAAAGCATGGCTCTCATTATATGAGTGCAGTGCACGAGTGTTGGGGTGGCGGAGGGGAGTCATGAGCCAGGTGGAGAGTGGATAGCCTGTGTCTCTGAGCAGCCAGCCGCGAGCTTGATGTGGTGGCTGGAAGAGAGCTGGTTCTCTGGTCTGGCGCAAGACGAAGGCATCGTGGCTGCTTCCAGGATAGTGGGCTTTGACCTGGAGGGTTGGCTGTGTGTGGTCGCACATCAACTGCACATTAAGTGAGTGGTAGCCTTTGCGATTAACGATCTCAGGATTGTTATGCAGTGCCCACAAAGCCACCTGGGTGCAGTTGATGGTGCCATGCACCATGGGGAAGCCCGCTATCCTGGCAAAGCCACATGCACGCTCGTCTTGCTTCTCTCTGGCGATCAGGAACCCATTGTAGTTCCTTCTCCTAGTATAGAGAACCTCAGTGATGCCCCGGATGTAGCGATGGATGGCGAACTGAGATGTTAGATATGTCTCCTGCTGCATAGAATCATAGAAAATAGTTGCAGGAGTTGGCCATTCAGTCCTTCGCGCCTGCACCACCATTCAATATGATCATGGCTGATCATGCAACTTTAGTACCCCATTCCTGCTTTCTCTCGATACCCCTTGATCTCTTTAGCCGTATAGGCCACTTGTAACTCCCTTTTGAATATATCTAACAAACTGGCCTCAACAACTTTCTGTGGTAGAGAATGCCATAGGTTCACAATTCTCTGAGTGAAGAAGTTTCTCCTCATCTCGGTCCTAAATGGCTTACCCCTTATCCTTAGACTGTGACTCCTGGTTCTGGACTTCCCCAACATCGGGAACATTCTTCCTGCATCTAAACGGTCCAATCCCGTCAGAATTTTATATGTTTCTATGAGATCCCCTCTCTTCTAAATTCCAGTGAATATTAGCCTAATCGATTCAGTCTTTCTTCATATGTCAGTCCTGCCATCCCAGGAATCAGTCTGGTAAACCTTCACTGCACTCCCTCAATAGCAAGAATGTCCTTCCTCAGATTAGGAGACCAAAACTGTACACAATATTCAATGGCCTCACCAAGGCACTGTACAACTGCAGTAAGATCTCCCTGCTCCTATACTCAAATCCTCTCACTATGAAGGCCAACATGCCATTTGCCTTCTTCACCGCCTGCTGTACCTGCATGACAACTTTCAATGACTGATGTACCATGACACCCAGGTCCCGTTGCACCTCCCCTTTTCCTAATCTGTCACCATTCAGATAATATTCCGCCTACCTGTTTTTGCCACCAAAGTGGATAACCTCACATTTATCTACATTACACTGCATCTGGCATGCATTTGCCCACTCACCTAACCTGTCCAAGTCACCCTGCAGCCTCTTAGCATCCTCCTCACAGCTCACACTGCCACCCAGCTTCGTGACATCTGCAAACTCGGAGATATTACATTCAATTCCTTCTTCTAAAATCATTCATGTATATTGTAAATAGCTGGGGTCCCAACACTGAACCTTGCGGTACCTCACCAGTTACTGCCTGCCATTCGGAAAAGGACCCGTTTATTCCTACTCTTTGCTTCCTGTCTGCCAACCAGTTCTCTATCCACATCAATATATTATTCCCAATACCACGTGCTTTAATTTTGCACACTTGTCAAAAGCCTTTTGAAAGTCTAAATACACCACATCCACTGGTTCTCCTTTGTCCACTCTACTGGTTACATCCTCAAAAAATTCTCGAAGATTTGTCAAGCATGATTTCCCTTTCATAAATCCATGCTGACTTGGATCGATCCTGTCACTGCTTTCCAAATGCGCTGCTATTACATCTTTAATAATTGCATTTTCCCCACTACCAATGTCGGGCTAACCGGTCTATAATTCCCTGTTTTTTCTCTCCCTCCTTTTTTTAAAATTGGGCTTACATTAGTGTCATTGCAGTCACTGGCTGGAGGAAGCAAGGAAGTATCCACTGTGTAAGTGGTGGTGGGTCTGTCAGCTTGCCTTCCTTGACCCAGAGCGGTTGTGAGTCGCTCCCACTCCCAATCCCTTGGATTTATTAATCGGGATGTGATAGAGTGCAGCAGACAATCGTTTTGTACAAAGAAGGTATGGATTTTATTCAAGAAGAATGAATACACCTTTTATTAAAAACTGAGAAAACTTATCACTTTAAAGGAGAAAAAACATATCACTCTAATGGGGAATCCTTTACTAAAACACAAGAGAATACACAGCAGTACAATATCTCCCACCTCCCAATTCCCCTATCTAACTAAGTTAGGTTCTGGGGCTTCAGGGACTATGCTCACCAATCCTTCCTTGACAGTTGGCAATGGGTCATGGTTTCGGGGTTCGTTGGATTTTGTTGATTCGGCTCGCCGTACCCCGAACGTAGGAGAGGACTTCTTGCTGCGTGTTCCTCAGTTGGGTAGGGCACGTATTTGGATCTATGGGGTAAGTACCCACTTTCTTCCTTAAGCAGTAGGTTTTAAAGTTCTTTTAGTTAATGTTTTACCCGAAAGTAGCTCAGGGACAGCTAGTAGAGTGGAAAAGCTTGTGAATCTTCGGGTTTTCGTCGAGTTGACTTCGGTTTTGAAATCGTTGGTCGCTGTGGCTCAATATTACCAATTCGGTTGCTGGTAATATCTGGTGGTTGTGTCGTGAGCCTCTTGCTGCCGCGGCGGTGCTTGGTGTCCTGGTCATTTGCGATACTGTCTTGGTTGGTGTTCTGAAGAACCAGTTTAATGAAGCTGGTGTGTTGATCTTGAAGTCTACCAGGTCTGAAGCATACGAAGCTGGTGGAGAAACAAAGTGCAGTCCTGACTGTAAAAACAGGCCTCAATTATACCCGTAGAGGCTTCCTTATCTGCGCGCCAAATCAACCTTGGTTCTTTGTTTAAATTTTGGCGGGCTCGTTGAGTTTTGGCGGGCTCGTTACTGGTAACTGGATTGAAAAATGTGTCAATTGCTAGAATTATCTGGGTTTCGAGTTGCAATTGCTAAAGTTAGTTTCTGGTGTCGAGTTGTCTGCCTGGCTCCCAGCTTTCTATGCAGGCGGGAAAGGTGATTAGCATTATGCATGTGTTGGACGGGTTGTTGTGCTCGAGTTGAAACTTACTTCCTGGGATCGATTATTGAAATGTAAATGTCTTCTAGGGGCAGGTTTCGAGGGTAAACAGTTTCCCAGACAATTTGATTCACTCAATATGTCCCCAGACAGCTTGATTAGCTCCAATATCCAAACTGGCCTTTTAGAAGTTGAACCCACCCCTTTTCTTGCAGCCCTTTTCTCACAGACCCAACATTCACCTTTAAAAATCCCAAACTTGGTTAAAACTCGTAGATTTCTTCCATAAGCATTTTAGGACCCCAAACTTTCTGCTTAATAGTTCCAAATCGACTTTCCTTTTCAATGAGTCCAAACACGGGGGTTTCCACGAATTTTGGAATCTTGCAACTGGTGAAGAAATGGAGGCCATGGTGACCTTGACTGCCACTGGGAGCTATAGTCATCCTGGTCTGAGGCTGGAGGTCTGGTTTCAGGAGTTGGCAGAGTTCTGTGACCACCTCCTTGGTGAAGCAGAGCCTCCTAATACACTGCTCCTCACTTAATTGAAGGTAGGAGAAGTGCTGTCGGAAGTCCCGGGTGGGTAAGGCCTCCTGTTGAGCCCTGATGGCCCTCCTCCTCCATTTGAACAGATGTTCCCATCTTTCTCGCTGTCTCAGCTCCTTCCACTGTAGATCCTGGAGGGCGAGGTCGACTGCCAGTAAAGCCCCCATAACTTTTAGAGTTCGAAAAATAATGAGGGAGTTTTGTATTTGCCAGAAGACTCCATGATACCAAATAACCTTGAAATCACTAAATAAAACTCTTGCAGTTGTAGGAAGTAGCACACAACCACTCAAACTGCAAGATGTGAGTGATTGGTGATGATCCCTTGTTGCTGAAGCTCGCTTACTGCTGCTGCACGCCACCTCTACCTGTCGTTGCTTCCTCCAGCCGGTAACTGCAATGACGCACACTCACTGATGTCATGATCTTCTGTGAATGTGATGTCCCCAACAATCGAGTGTAGCGGCAGCACTACCAGCAACATGGAAATGGCGTGCACTGCTGGAACTGCTATGAGCTGGTGGTAGAGTGCCGACTGGCATTTTAACGCCATTTTGTGGTGCTAACATATGACGCTATATGCACGGGGCGAAATTGCCCCTTCCAGAAAAGTCTGGGAGGCGCTAATGGGGCGCAAACTCCTTTTCGCCCAGACTGGCGCCAGAAGCAACTCCACTGAAATTGTCACCATCGTTGTGGGGGCAATAATGAGTTTGCGCCACACCTTCCGATTAACGCCCAGAGTCAGGGCGCACACAGCGATGATGTAATCGGCATGCATGCCAACACAACACCTTATCGCCCCGCACCGACCCCTTTGCACCAAGTGGGGGAAATTGCCCCGTGGGACACGAGGCTGGTGTGGGACGATGTTCAGGACAGATTCGCGGGGTGCGAAATTACCATACATGCACCTTAAAGGGGGGGGGGCTTTTATGCCGCAGCCGCCGTGTTTTTATGTCGGCTGACTTTTTAGTTGGCCCAACAATGGCGACTGTTGGTTCAGCCGGGCCATCATTATGCAGTCCAGCACACCCTCTTGGGTGCCGGGTCGCTGGCCTGGCCAAAAAAGTCCCAAGTGGCCCAGTGGTGCCCACCAATGGGGCTGCAGAGTCTGCAGTGGTCTTCTCCTTCAAATGAAGGGGTGGGGCGTTGTGTGGTGCTACATGGAGCAGCTGCGTAGCGCTGACATCATCACCCGACGTGAGATGCGTGCCCCGATACCAGCCCAGAAATGACGCAGAGCACCTGAGACAGCACTCTGCGTCATTTCAGGTGCGCTGTGGCCCAATTCTGTGAGAGGAGCGGAACTTCCGACCCAGGCGCAAAAACCCACAGGTTCGGAGGTTACCGCCCCACAACACTGGCGCAGGGCAATTTCAACCCCATAATCTTCTCACCCTTTTTAACTTAATATCTTGAAAACTTCAAACAAATCAGGAACTAACCAGGGGGCGGGCTACCTTAGATCTGGTCCTGTGTAATGTATCATGATTAATAAACAAACAATCTCCTAGTAAAGGATCCCCTTGGAATGAGTGATCATAGAATGATTGAATTTCAAATTCAGATGGAGGGTGAGAAAGTTGGATCTCAAACCAGCGTAGTCAGCTTAAATAAAGGAGACTACAAAGGTATGAGGACAGAGTTGGACTAGGAAAATAGATTAAAAGTGTAGGACGGTTGATGAACAGTGGCATACACTTAAGGAGATATTTCACAACTCTCAAGAAAAATATATTCCAGTGAGGAGAAAAGGGTGTAAAAGAAAAGGGTGTAAAAGAAAAGAGAGCCATCCGTGGCTAACTAAAGAAATAAAGAATGGTATCCAATTAAAAATAAGGGCATACAAAGTGGGCAAAACTAGCGGGAGGACAGAAGATTGGGAAGCTTTTAAAAATCAGCAAAGAATGATTAAAATATTGATTAAGAAAGGGAAGATAGACTATGAAAGTAAACTAGCACAAAATATAAAACACATAGCAAGAGTTTCTATAGGTATATAAAAAGGAAAAGAGTGACTAAAGTAAATGTTGGTCCCTTAGAGGACGAGACCAGGGAATTAGTAATGAGGAACATGGAGATGGCAGATACTCTGAACAAATATTTTGTATCAGTCTTTACGGTAGAAGACACAAACAATATCACAACAGTGGATAGTCAAGGGGCTATAGGGGGGGAGGAACTTAACACAATCACAATCACTAAGGAGGTGGTAGTAAGATAATGGAATTAAAGGCAGATAAATCCCCTGGACCTGATGGCTTGCATCCTAGGGTCTTAAGAGAAGTAGCGGCAGGGATTGTGGATGCATTGGTTGTAATTTACCAAAATTCCCTGTATTCTGGGGAGGGCCCAGCAGATTGGAAAACTGCAAATGTAACGCCCCTATTTAAAAAAGGAGGCAGACAAAAAGCAGGAAACTATAGACCAGTTGGCATAACATCTGTGGTTGGGAAAATGTTGGAGTCTATTATTAAAGAAGCAGTAGCAGGACATTTGGAAAAGCATAATTCAGTCAGGCAGAGTCAGCATGATTTATGAAAGGGAAGTCATGTTTGACAAATTTGCTGGAATTCTTTGAGGATGTAATGAATAGGGTGGATAAAGGGGAACCAGTGGATGTGGTGTGTTTGGACTTCCAGAAGGCATCTGACAAGGTGCCACATAAAAGGTTACTGCACAAGATAAAAGTTCACGGGGTTGGGGGTAATATATTGGCAAGGATTGAGGATTGGCTAACTAACAGAAAACAGAGAGTCGGGATAAATGGTTAATTCTCGGGTTGGCAATCAGTAACTAGTGGGGTGCTGCAGGGATCAGTGCTGGGACCCCAACTATTTACAATCTATATTAATGACTTGGAAGAAGGGACCGAGTATAACACAGCCAAGTTTGTTGATGATACAAAGATGGGAGGAAAAGCAATGTGTGGGGAGGACACAAAAAATCTGCAAAAGGACATAGATAGGCTAAGTGAGTGGGCAAAAATTTGGCAGATGGAGTATAATGTTGGAAAGTGTGAGGTTATGCACTTTGGCAGAAAAAAAATCAAAGAGCAAGTTATTATTTAAATGGAGAAAAATTGCAAAGTGCTGCAGTACAGCGGGACCTGGGGGTACTTGTGCATGAAAACACAAAAGGTTAGTATTCAGAAGAATGAAAGGTGATCTTGTCAAAACGTATAAGATTATGAGGGGGCTCGACAAGGTGGATGCAGAGAGGATGTTTCCACTGATAGGGGAGACTAGAACTAGGGGGCATAATCTTAGAATAAGGGGCCGCCCAGTTAAAACTGAAATGAGGAGGAATTTCTTCTCATAGGGTTGTAAATCTGTGGAATTCGCTGCCTCAGAGAGCTGTGGAAGCTGGGTCATTGAATAAATTTAAGACAGAGGTAGACAGTTTCTTAACCGATAAGGGAATAAGGGGTTATGGGGAGCAGGCAGGGAAGTGGACCCGAGTCCATGATCGGATCAGCCACGATCGTATTAAATGACGGAGCAGGCTCGAGGGGCCGTATGGCCTACTCCTGCTCCTATTTCTTATGTTGAATGTTCCCTTAATCTTCTAATTCTAGGGAATACAACCCTAGTTTATATAATCTCGCCTCATAGTGTAATCCTTGGAGTTTAGGGGCTAAAAATGCATTACCTCTCCTGTTAGCGCCCAGGTGGAGCGCTAATGGCTTATCGGATAGGCGCAGCAATTTTAGCGCGCCCGTGAAATTCAGTATGGTTTTTGCAGCGGCGCTAGCACTAGGTTCCTGAGGGAAATAAGGGTGGAGACAGAACAGGTGGACATGACATCAGATGATATTAGAAATGAGATAACTGCATTTAAAATAAAGAGAGATATATTAAATAAACTAATCAAACTCAAAGAAGATAAATGCCCCAGTCCAGACAGATTATATCCCACACATTTTAAAATAATCTCGGAAACAGATAGCAGAGGCATTACTATACATATTTAATAATTCGTTCGAAAAAGGTGTAATGCCGGAGGACTAGCGGATAGCTAATATAATATCTGTATTTAAGAAGAGAGTTAGAACATGTCCAGGGCACTATAGACCTCTCAGCTTAACATGGATGGTAGGAAAAATGATGGAATCCCTACTAAAGGAGAAAAAAGAATATCTAGAAACCAAAAATATAATAATGAATAGTCAGCATGGATTTCAAAAGGGAAAGTCTTTCTTGACCAACCTCATTGAATTTTTTGAAGAGGTAACAAGGGTAATGCAGTAGATGTAATTTATCCAGATTTTCAATAGACCTTTGATAAGGTATCACATAATAGACTCATGAATAAGGTCAGAGATTGCAATGTCAGGGGACATGTAGCAGAATGGATAACTGGCTTCAAGACAGAAAGCAGAGAGTCGGGATAAAGGGTAGCTATTCAGAGTGGCTGAAGGTGGGTAGTGGTGTTCCACAAGGATCAGTGTTGGGAGCACTGTTTTTCACATTTTATATTAAGGCTGATGGGTGACCTAATCGATGTTTTTAAAACTATGAAAGGTTATGGTAAGAATAGACACAAGAGGGAGATTTTCTACATGTGGGGAAGAGCAAAACTAGAGGCCATCAATATAAGATAGTCCCCAAGAAATCCAATGGGGAATTCAGAGAGTGGTGAGAATGTGGAACTCGCTCTCACAGGAAGGGGTTGAGGCGAATAGCAAAAATTCATTTAAGGGGAGGCTAGACAAACATCTGAGGGAAAAGCAGCTATCCTTTCTGATACATGTCTCCTGACATTGCAATCTCTGACTTTATTCATTAGTCTATTAAGTGCAAAATCTCTGTCTATCAAAACCTCTCCCTTTGATCCCCTTTCCTCTCCTACCTTCGATCCCCTCTTCTCCCCCTTTGAGCCCCTCCTCGCCCCCCTTTCATTCCTCTCCTCTTTGATTCCCCTCCTCTCCCCATTCGATCCCCTCCTCTCCCCCACTTTGATCCCCTCCTCTCCCCCACTTTGATCCCCTCCTCTCCCGCCCATTCGATCCCCTACTCTCCCGCCCCTTTGATCCCCTCCTCTCCCGCCCCTTTGATCCTCTCTTCTCCCGCCCCTTTGATCCCCTCCTCTCCCGCCCCTTTGATCCCCTCTTCTCCCCCACTTTGATTCCCTCTCCTCTCCCCGACTTTGATCCCCTCCTCTCCCCCTTTAACTTTATCAATTGCTGATTTTCTGATTTTAACTTAATTCATAATTATTCCATAGATTATTTAATTGTATTTAAATATAATTAATCTTGATTATACTGATTCTGCTATTATAGAATCCTTATTGTAGTATTTACCATGTAAATTCAATTTATTTACTTTTCGTTTTTCGCTTGTACCTATTTGCGTGTGCATTTTGTCTGCCGCTGCAAACCTGAGCCATTGACTTTTTACACTTCATTCTCCCGCTTTTTCTGTCTTTCCCTCCCTGCTCAGTATCTAATGTCGATATGCCACCTTTCATCTCTCCTCTCTTGTACACTCTATCCCCCAAAATCCCTACGCTAACACCCTCTTTGTTTTTCTCTTCTCACTCACTGGTTTCTTCCTCCCTAAGTTTTTCTTCCACTTTTTCCCTCTTGCACTTTCTAGTTCTCTCCCAATTGCTTTGCCTCAGTTTCTCACGCTCACTCTTCCTCAAATTTCATCCACTCTTCCATCCCCCTGCCCCATCTACCCTCTTCCCCGTCCTACACCCCCACTTCCCCCCCTCCTACACACCCCTTCCCCGCACCTCCTCCTACACACCCCTTCCCCCCCATCTACACTCCCCTTCACCCCTCCACTCCCCTTCCCCCCTCCTACACGCCCCTTCCCCCTCCTCCACACGCCCCTTCCCCCCCCCACACTCCCCTTCCTCCCCCCACCCCCTCCTACACTCACCTTCCCCCCCCCCCCCCGCCCCCCACAGTCCCCTTCCCCCCTCCCTCTCCTTCACTCCCCTTCCCTGCACCCTCTCCAACACTCCCCTTCCCCGTCCTACATTCCCCTTCACCGGGCCCCCTCCTACTTCCTGTCTCCCCAGCCCTCCTACCTCCCTTCCCCACGCCACCTCCTATGCCTCCTCCCACCCTCTCCTATCCCCCCCCTACCACTTTTACCGTGCCCCCTCCCACACCCCCTTCCTGCGCTTCCTTATCCCTGCTCCCTTATACACCCTAATACCTCTTCCTCCTCCCACCCCTGCCCCCACTCCCTCTTCCCTCACCCCTTCTACCTCTGCCCCCCACCGCCCATCCCTTCCCCACCCACTCCTACCTCCCCTTTCCCTCCTACCCTCTCCTCTCCCTTCACCCCACCCCCTCGCCCGCTCCTATCCTTCCCCCGCTCCCTCTTACTCCATCCCCCACCTCCTACTCCATTCACCTGCACACTCCTACCCCTCCCGACTACCTCATCCCCCGAGCCCCCCTACTCCTCACCACACCCCCAACCCTTCCCCCGCTCCCTTACCGTCCCCCCACTCTCCTTTCTCCCCCACCCTCCTCCTACCCCCAACCCCTCCTACCCACCACTCCTAGCCCAATGCCCCTTCCTACCCCTTTACCGCCTCCACTTCCTCCTAACCTCCCTCCCTCTTTTACCCCTTACCCCACCCCCGCCGCCTCCTACGACTTCCCCTACTACCCCCGCCCACCCACTCCGACAGACTCGCCCCCTACTATCATCTCCCGGCCATCTTAACCCCCCCCACCCCCCGCCTACACCTTCTACTTGCCCCCTCCCCCCTGCTACCACCCCTCCAGCAAGAATGGCAGCAAGAGCGTGGAGAATGATCAGTGTGAAGGTAGGTGAGAGCAAGGAGGGCCGGAGTCTGGGCCTGGGATTGTGCCTGGTGTCGGGGCCTCTGGGGGTGGGGGGGCGTGTTTCTAGCTCCCATGGGTCTTTAGGAGGTGTCCCGGAGGGGCTTTTGTGTGTGGGGGGGGGGCACCCCTTTGCCCCACTGTCACTCCTACCACCCTGCCCCATCTTTACCCCACCATCTCATTCTCCTCCCCCCACCCCCCACCTTCGTCCACCCCCTGCAGTCCCTTCCCCACTCCCTCCCTCCCTCCTTTTCCTTTCTCCCCATGTGTTTATCTAGTTTCCATTAAATGCATCTCTGTTATTCACCTCAACCCCTCCCTGTGGCAGCGAGTGCCACATTCCCACCACTCTCTGGGTGAAGAGGCTTTTTCTGAATTCCCTATTGATTTTATTGGTGACAATCTTATATTTATATTTCACTATATGTGGCCAGTGAGGTAGAGGATATAATATAAGCTCTGGGGATTCGCTAAACCTCTCCGCCTCTCATTCCTCTTTGACAACACTTGTAAAAACCTACCTCTTTGACCATGTTTTTGGTCACCTGCAATGAGATAGCCAAGACAGTCTTGAGATCGGAATTGGGATAATAGGCCAGCATGATAAACAAGTTTGCATCTGATGTTTTGTAGGAACTCTCTCATTTTTGGGGATCTTGTTCACAAGAACACTTGTCATGCCACCATAATGAATCAGCAACGACTGTGCGTGAGTAGTGGCCTGTAAAGATCTTGAGCTTTCCTTAACAATCTGCAGCACCAAAGTGAAAAGAAGATCAAGAATTAGTTAAAAGAAGGACGTGGCATTATAGCACATTTCATGACCTCAGGACGTGCCAAAGCGCCTTACAGCCAATGAAGTACTTTTTGAAGTGCAGTCTCTGTTATAATGTAGGAAACACAGCAGCCAATTTGCACACAGCAAGATCCCACAAATAGCAATATGATAGCCAGAGAACCTGTTTCAGTAATATTGATTGAGTGATAATATTGCCAGGACACCGAGGAGAACTTTCCTGCTCTTCTTCGAATAGTGCCACGGGATCTTTTGAGGACACATGCTCATTGAATGTCTTTTCTGAAAGGCGGCACCTCTGACAGTGCAGCACTGAAGTGCTAAGTCCTGGAGCGGGGGCTGGAGTCAACTTTTTGACTCAGAGTCAAGAGTGCTGCCTGTAAGAATACTAATGTGTTTTTACATTGCTTTTGTTTTTAATAGAGACTATAATATGGAAAGAATTTGTTTAAATCATGTCCTTGAAAAAGCCGGATTTTCCCTGTCATATTCGCAAAGCTCGTCTCAAAACTGCTGATAAAGTTTGAAACACAGGCTTCTCTCACAGCAGGGAGTTCCATGCGTGCATACATCAGAGGATTGGTTACATCAGAGAATGTTTTGGGGATGGGGGGCGGTGGTGAATGAATAAGTAATACTCTGGTGTGAAGAAGGGTATGAATGAGGTCTCATCTCTGTTTGGGAAACTACTTGAAACAAAGGGGAAGATGTAAAACATGAGAGAAGGGTTGCATTCAGCAGGAAGAGAACCATGAACCAAATGAGTACAAGTCAGCACTTAGAAAATAAGGAAAGAAATCTGCATTGGAAACGTTGGGAGGCTTGGAGAAGCCACCTTCACGATTTCTGATTAAATCTACGCACATTAAGTTTTGGATACAGGGCTACATGTTCTAATGTGTGCTATTTTGTATGGTTGGTTAGGATACTTTAGATTAATGTTTAGTCAGCAATAAACATACTTGTCAAACATACTACTATCTCTATTGTACAAATCTGTTAAAAGGGTAAGGAAGGAATTATCCAAACCTGGCTATTGAGCCAAGGCTAGCAAAGCTTTTCTTTTGAAGTCTGTAGATGTTATGAGGAAGGGGAGACTGAGGGAGATAAGGAGTTCCACAGTTCTGAGGTTGGGAAAGAATGAGTTCAAGTAAGAGGCAGTGCAAGAGCCCTAATTTCAACAAAATACAGTTGTAAGGAAAATAATTTATGGGACATTTGGAACTTAGTAAGTACCTGAGAGGAACACAAGAGGAGAAATGGCCTGAGTAGTATCAGTAAAATACAGACAATCAAAGCTTTGAGGGAGACAGATGAGAGAATCATCACGTTTCACATGAGCTTTTTCCTGTATCCTGTCCAATTCTTGCTAGAAAAGGCTCCTCCATTTCCCAAAGCAATATTCCCATCTTGCCTGATTTAAAGAAAGACTTGTTGAGGTTTCAAAACATGTTTGGTAAGAATCTGAAACATGGCCTATATTCCCTGGAGTTTAGAAGAATGTGAGGTGATCTTATGAAACATAAGATTCTGAGGGGGATTGACTGGGTAGATGCAGGGAGGATGTTTCCCCCCCGGGCTGGGGAGTCTAGAACCAGGGGTCACAGTCTCAGGATAAGGGGTCGGCCATTGAGGACTGAGATGAGGAGGAATTTCTTCACTCAGAGGGTGGTGAATCTTTGGAATTCTCTACCCCAGAGGGCTGTGGAGGCTCAGTCGTTGAGTATATTCAAGACAGAGATCGATAGATTTTTGGATACTAAGGGAAGCAAGGGATATGGGGAAAGTGCAGGTAAGTGGAGTTGAGGTAGAAGATCAGCCATGACATTGAATGGCGGACCAGGCTCGAGGTGCCATATGGTCTACTACTGCTCCTATTTCTTATGTTTGGGAAGTCCCTGCAGCCATGGGAAAACACGGGAATTCCATTTGGGATCTGAGGAAGTGGGATGTTTTAAGAGCATCAGCTGATAACGAAGGACCAAAAGTGGAGCTGTTGGATTGGACTTGCGGAAGACACATGAAGAAAGTGTGCTGTCCAAGAATTGAAAGCAGCCCAGTTTTCACTGCCCCAAAGGGACAAGCCGAAGTTGAGGAAATCTGAATTCACCCCATGGCATTGAGATCAATGAAGGTAGGTGATATTCACCAGTGGAAAAATAGATTATGACTGGAGAAGAGACTGAGACTGTGTGCAAATTGGTTGCCACATTTCATACATTACGTCAGTAATTACATTTCTGAAGTATTTTGTTGGTGTAAAGTGCTTTGGGACGTCCTGAGTTCACGAAAAGCACTATAAAAACAGAAGTTTGTTCCTTCTTTCTGTCCACTGGGCACAGGGCTCCATTTCCCCCATTGCTAGACTGAAAATGGTAAAGTAGACTGGGTAATCTATTCCTATCATTTCCACGCCCTTTTGAATATGGTTGCATATGGATCAGTTGGTAGAACTCTACCCTGAGTCAGGGATCCTGGAAGTGGTAGGGGAGAGCTGAGGAACCAGCTCCACATTAATTTCCCACCTCTGCCCACTGGGCACCAAACTCCAGTGGAATATCCCAGCCTTTCGGAGAGATGGGGGGGAGGAATTTGTTGCAAAAGAGAATTTTAAACAGATTATCATCATCGTGGGCATTCCCTCTGAATCGAGGAAGACTTGCTTCCACTCCTGAAGTGAGTTTTTTGGTGGCTGAACAGTCCAATACGAGAGCCACAGACTTTGTCACAGGTGGGACAGATAGTCGTTGAGGGAAGGGGTGGGTGGGACAGTCCAATACGCTCTTTCTGCTGCCTGCGCTGGTTTTCTGCATGCTCTCGAAGTTGAGACTCGAGGTGCTCAGCGCCCTCCCACCACTTAGGGTGGTCTTTGCCCAGGGACTCCCAGGCGTCAGTGGGGATGTCGCACTTTATTAGGGAGGCTTGCACAGAAACAGTCCATTCGACCCAACCAATCCATGCCAGTGTTTATGCTCCACTCGAGCCTCCTTTCTCATCTAACTATCAGCATAACCCTCTATTCTCTTCTCCACTATTCTCTGTCTCCTATCATGTAGCCAATAATGTCTGTCCCACCTGTAACAGGGTCTGTGGCTCTCGTATCGGACTGTTCAGCCATCAAAGAACTCACTTTGGGAGTGGAAGCAAGTCTTCTTCGATTCCGAGGGACTGCCTATGATGATGACTATGAGGAGCCAATTATGTACCCAAGTTACCACCGTTCCTTTAATACCATGTGCTTCTAATTTCTGAATAAGTCTGTTATGAGGTACTTTATCAAATGCCTTTTGAAAGCCCATATATACATATACTGTTCCACCTTCATCAACTCTGTTTCTTCAAAGAACTCAGGTTAGTCAGACATGATTTGCCTTTAACAAATCTATTAACCCATGCTTCTTCAAGTGAGAATTAATCTTCTCCTTGACAATAGCCTCTAGTAGTTTCCCCACCACGGACATTAGACTGGCCTGTAGTTATCAGGTTTATCCCTCTCCCCTTTTTTTGAACAGGGGTGTTCAACAGTTGCAATCCTCCAGCCCTCTGGCACTACTCCAATATCCAAGGAAGATTGAAAGATTGTGGTCAGAGCTTCTGCGATCCCCACCCTAGCTTCCCTCAGTAACCTAGGATGTATCCCATGTGGACCGGGTGACTTGTCATCTCTCCCCTGGTTCTTTTGCCAATGATCTTAACTCGGTTTCCTCTGGTTACCAACCCTGCTACCAGTGTATACAGTTCCTCCTTATTTACTCTATCACGGACCACAATCTTTCAAATCTTCCTGGGACGATTTTACAGCTAATGAAGTATTTTGATGTACGGTCACAGTTGTAAAATAGGAAACATGGCAGCCAGTTTGCGCACAAGCTGCCACAAACTGCAATGAGATAAATCTGTTTTCAGTGTTCATTGAGGGATAAATATTGGCCCAGGATACCAGGGAGAACTCTCCTGCTCTTCTTCGAAATAGTGCAGTGGAATCTTTTACATCCACCTGAGGGCACACATCTCCTCCGACAGTGCAGTGCTCCCTCTGTACTGCACAGGGACTGTCAGCCTTGAATATGTGCGCTACTTATCACACTGGAAATATACAGAGGGAGAAGTACAAGAGGAAAAATAAGCCAGGACAACAAAAATATTACTTTCAATTCATTGCAGAGCGTTGTGGAAATCCTCAGTTTCACGCGACACTTTGTAGACGAACAGAACACATGGAATCCCGGGATTTCCTCCACATCTAGGAATGCCCATTTGTTTCACAATGTCTTCATGTACTTCTCTTTGCCCGGAACATTCCAAAGGTATTAAACAGATCGTGTGTTGAATCATTCATCATTACACACAAGGGGCATTTTAGTCAGTAGCAGCAATATGTTTCTTGGAAACTCAGAGATAAGGGTCAATTAAATTTGCAGCAATAGGAGCGCAATTTAGTATCTTGTACTGACCAACCCGCGCCCCAACCAGTCCTCCCCCGCTTCCTTCTCCTTCTTCCTCCTTTCCCCTCCCTCCATCTTTCCTATTCCCCTCCCCTCCCCCTTTATTTCTTCCCCCTCTTACACTTCCCTCTTTCCCCCCTTCCCTATTCCCCTCCTTTACACCCTCTTTCCCTCTCCCCTCCCTCTTTCCGCCCTCTCCCTTCCCTATTTCCCTCCTTTCCGCCCTCTTTCCCTCTCCCCTCCCTTCCCTCTTTCCCCTCCCGCTGGCTGTTCCTGCTCCTTTGTGACGCGGCTCCAGGATGCGAGCAGCCGCTTTATCCAGTTCAAAATCCTGATCCCGGTCAGGATGAGGATCCATGTCCTGTTTCGAATCCTAACTTGACGGATCGTGGACAAAACTCACCTCTGCCAGTTTCCCCACATTGCCCCAAGCGACAGGTTTGCTGCACTGAACCCGGAAGCCCATCGACCCTCCCTTCGCTCTCCCTCTCCAGCACCAATAGTCTCAGTCCACTCGCTGCCGGGCCCTGATTGGCTCCTGTCACTGTCAATCATATCACGATGGGCGGGATCTCACTTCCTTTTGAAGAATGGGGGTCTGCTGTAATTAAATCAGTGCACATTAATGAGCAGGACAACATGTGCCGGGTTGCGGGGAAAGGGCAGAGAGTGGGACTGCTCGCATCGCTCTATCACGGAGCTGGCACAGTCACGACGGGACGAATGGCCTCCTTCTGTGCTGTATCACTCTGCGATTTGTTGTAGATGTTGATTGAGGGATAAATATTGACCCAGGACACAAGAATTAGGAGTAGGCATTTTGGTCCTTCGAGCCTGCTCCGCCATTCAATAAAATCATGGCTGATCTGATCTTGGGCCCAGCTCCACTTCCCCGCCCACTCCCCATAACCCTTCACTCCCTTATCGCTCAAAAATCTGTCGATCTCCACCTTAAATATATTCACTGACCCAGCCTCCACAGCTCTCTGGGGCAGAGAATTCCACAGATTTACAACCCTCTGAGAGAAGAAATTCTCCTCAATCGCTGGGGAGAACTCCCCTGCTCTTATTCAAGATAGTAGCTGTGGGATCTTTTACATCCACCTGCGAGGGCGGACAGGGCCTCGGTTTAACGTCTCATCCAAAAGGCAACATCTCCGACAGTGCGGTGCTCCCTCAGTACTGCCCCTCCGACAGTGCAGTACGGTGCTCCCTCAGTACTGCCCCACAGACAGTGCGGCACTCCCTCAGTACTGCCCCTCCGACAGCGCAGTACGGTGCTCCCTCAGTACTGCCCCTCCGACAGTGCGGCGTTCCCTCAGTACTGCCTCTCCGACAGTGCGGCGTTCCCTCAGTACTGCCCCTCCGACAGTGCGACACTCCCTCAGTACCGCCCCTCCGACAGCGCAGTACGGTGCTCCCTCAGTACTGCCCCTCCGACAGTGCGGCGTTCCCTCAGTACTGCCCCTCCGACAGTGCGGCACTCCCTCAGTACTGCCCCTCCGACAGCGCAGTACGGTGCTCCCTCAGTACTGCCCCTCCGACAGTGCGGCGTTCCCTCAGTACTGCCCCTCCGACAGTGCGGTGCTCCCTCAGTACTGCCCCTCCGACAGTGCGGTGCTCCCTCAGTACTGCCCCTCCGACAGTGCGGCGCTCCCTCAGTACTGCCCCTCCGACAGTACGGCGCTCCCTCAGTACTGCCCCTCCGACAGTGAGGCACTCCCTCAGTACTGCCCCTCCGACAGTACGGCACTCCCTCAGTACTGCCCCTCCGACAGTGCCGCACTCCCTCAGTACTGCCCCTCCGACAGTGCGGCACTCCCTCAGTACTGCCCCTCCGACAGTGCCGCACTCCCTCAGTACTGCCCCTCCGACAGTGCCGCACTCCCTCAGTACTGCCCCTCCTACAGTGCCGCACTCCCTCAGTACTGCCCCTCCGACAGTGAGGCACTCCCTCAGTACTGCCCCTCCGACAGTGCGGCACTCCCTCAGTACTGCCCCTCCTACAGTGCCGCACTCCCTCAGTACTGCCCCTCCGACAGTGCGGCACTCCCTCAGTACTGCCCCTCCGACAGTGCGGTACTCCCTCAGTACTGCCCCTCCGACAGTGCGGCTCTCCCTCAGTACTGCCCCTCCGACAGTGCGGCGCTCCCTCAGTACTGCCCCTCCGACAGTGCGGCGCTCCCTCAGTACTGCCCCTCCGACAGTGCGGTGCTCCCTCAGTACTGCCCCTCCGACAGTGCGGTGCTCCCTCAGTACTCACCGTGTACGACCCACCCGAGGCCTCCAGGAGACTCCTTCCCGCCAAAAGCAACGGCTATTATTGGCTGCATTTCACCAGCCCTGCCTTAACTCATGACGTCATCGCCCCAACAACACGCTTCCTATTGGCCGGCTGTGACGCCAATCACTGCAGCCCTGCCTTCTTCCCGCGAGGTGTCACGTGCGCCGGATGACCGTTATGCTAATGAGGACCTCGCGTGCTGAGCCGTTGGCGGGGGGGGGGGGGGGGCGGGGTCGTCATCAGCACCGCGCTGATTGACATCGGACACAACCAATAGAAAGGAAGCAGCCGGACAATGACGCCAGGTGCTGGGCGGGAGGCCGCACTTGCGGCCAATGGGGAGCGGCGGGCGCTGAGGGTGGGCGGGGCGGAGACGAAGAGAGAAAAGGCGGGCGGGTGTTCTCACTCTGGGCAGCAATATGGCGGAGGTTGGGGTGGGAATGAAAGGTGGAAGTGGCCGGAGACCGCCCGGTGAATGGGCTGGGTTACACTCGGGCCTTTGGGGCTCTATTCCCCCCCGCCATTTACACACAGCCCCATTGCTGTGGCGGGGACTCGGGAAACAGCACAGCTCAGGAATGTAAAGCAGCAGCAAGAGCCTGTGGTGACCGTGTCAAACACTCCAGATATCATCAGTCCTGGCCCCAATCTCGGCAGGTATTGCATCTCCACCCAAGGCAGCTCCTGCTGCAAAGTGACCAATTATATCACATCAATCCCATTCCTTTCATCAAAAACATCGAGCAACTTTCTAATCTGCCGCAGTTGAAGGAAGTCAGGTTTTCATCATCAATAATGGGAGAAAAGGCAGGAAATCGCAACAGGTGAAGCAGCGTTCTGTGGAGAGAAACAAAGTTAACGTTTCGGGTCTGACCCTTCATCAGAACTGGAAAAGTTCGCGATGTAACCGATTCTTAAGGAAGTGCAGAGGCGGGGAGGAAAGACTAAAGGGGCAGGTCTGTGATAGGGTGCAAGGCAGGAGAGATTAAATGACAAAAGGGATAATAATAATAACCTTCATTTATATAGATCCTTTAATGTACTTACATAGAAACATAGAAAATAGGTGCAGGAGCAGGCCATTCGGCCCTTCTAGCCTGCACCGCCATTCAATGAGTTCATGGCTGAACATGAAACTTCAGTACCCCCTTCCTGCTTTCTCGCCATACCCCTTGATCCCCCGAGTAGTAAGGACCTCATCTAACTCCTTTTTGAATATATTTAGTGAATTGGCCTCAACAACTTTCTGTGGTAGAGAATTCCACAGGTTCACCACTCTCTGGGTGAAGAAGTTCCTCCGCATCTCGGTCCTAAATGGCTTACCCCTTATCCTTAGACTGTGACCTCTGGTTCTGGACTTCCCCAACATTGGGAACATTCTTCCTGCATCTAACCTGTTTAACCCCGTCAGAATTTTAAATGTTTCTATGAGGTCCCCTCTCATTCTTCTGAACTCCAGTGAATACAAGCCCAGTTGATCCAGTCTTTCTTGATAGGTCAGTCCCGCCATCCCGGGAATCAGTCTGGTGAACCTTCGCTGCACTCCCTCAATAGCAAGAATGTCCTTAGGTTAGGAGACCAAAACTGTACACAATACTCCAGGTGTGGCCTCAACAATGCCCTGTACAACTGTAGCAACACCTCCCTGCCCCTGTACTCAAATCCCCTTGCTATGAAGGCCAACATGCCATTTGCTTTCTTAACCGCCTGCTGCACCTGAATGCCAACCTTCAATGACTGATGTACCATGACACCCAGGTCTCTTTGCACCTCCCCTTTTCCTAATCTGTCACCATTCAGATAATAGTCTGTCTCTCTGTTTTTACCACCAAAGTGGATAACCTCACATTTATCCACATTATACTTCATCTGCCATGCATTTGCCCACTCACCTAACCTATCCAAGTCGCTCTGCAGCCTCACAGCATCCTCCTCGCAGCTCACACTGCCACCCAACTTAGTGTCATCCGCAAATTTGGAGATACTACATTTAATCCCCTCATCTAAATCATTAATGTACAGTGTAAACAGCTGGGGCCCCAGCACAGAACCTTGCGGTACCCCACTAGTCACTGCCTGCCATTCTGAAAAGTACCCATTTACTCATACTCTTTGCTTTCTGTCTGACAACCAGTTCTCAATCCATGTCAGTACACTACCCCCAATCCCATGTGCTCTAACTTTGCACATCAATCTCTTGTGTGGGACCTTGTCGAACGCCTTCTGAAAGTCCAAATATACCACATCAACTGGTTCTCCCTTATCCACTCTACTAAAACATCCCAAGGCGCTTCAGAGCAGTGTTACAGACCATCAGATAAATTTGACACCGAGCTACAGGAGAAATTAGGCCAGGTGACCAAAAACTTGTTTAAAGAGGTCTTAAAGGAGGAAGGAGAGGCTTACGGAGGGAGTTCCAGAGCTTAGGGCCAGGCAGCTGAAGGCACGGCCACTGATGGTGGAGCGATTATAATCAGGGATGGTCAAGAGGCCAGAATTTGAGGAGCGCAGAGATCTTGGGGGTGGGAGGCGAGGAGGTGGTTGTGGAGCTGGAGGAGATTACAGAGATAGGGAGGGGTGAGGGCCATGGAGGGATTTGTAAACAAGGATAAGAATTTTGAAATTGAGGTGTTTAACTGGGAGCCAATGTAGGTCAGACAGCACAGGGGTGATGGGTGATTTGACTTGGTGCAAGTTAGTACACGGGCTGCTGAGTTTTGGGTGACTTCAAGTTTACATAGTGTAGAATGTGGAAGGCTGGCCAGGAGTAGTCAAGTCTAGAGGTAACAAAGGCAGGAATGAGGGTATCTGCAGCCGAAGAGCTGAGGCAGGGGCGGAGCCGGGCAATGTTACAGAGGTGGAAAAAGGCGGTTTTAGATACAGCGCGGATATGTGGCTGGAAACTCATTTCAGGGTCAAATATGACATCTAGGTTGTGAACAGCCTTGTTCCCTCTCAGATTGATGCTAGGGAGAGGGATGGAGTCAGTGGTTAGGGAACACAATTTGAGCCGGGGACCAAAGATAATGGCTTCGGTCTTCCCAATATTTAATTGGAGAAAATTTCTGCTCATCCAGTACTGGATGTCGGATAAGCAAACTGACAATTTAGATACCAAGCAGGGGTCGACAGAAGTGGTGGAGAGGTCGAGCTGGGTGTCAAAATCTGACTCTGTGTTTTCGGATGATATCGCCAAGGGGTGGCTTATAAATGAGAAATAAGAGGGGACTAAGGACAGATCCTTGGGGGACACCAGAGGTAACGATGTGGGAGTGTGAAGAGAAGCCATTGCTGGAGATTTTCTGGCTACAATTAGATAGATAAGAATGGAACCAGGCGAGTGCAGTCCCACCTGGCTGGCCATTGGTGGAGAGGCGTTGGAGGAAGATGGAGTGGTCAACTGCGTCAAAGGCTGCAGACAGGTCCAGAAGGATGAGGAGGGATAGTTTACCTTTGTTACAGCCACGAAGGATGTCATTTGTGATTTTGATGAGAGCAGTTCGATGTTGTGGCAGGGGCGAAAGCCAGATTGAAGGGATTCAAACATTGAATTCATGGGAAGATGATCACGGATTTGGGAGGCAACAACACGTTCAAGTACTTTGGACAGGAAAGGGAGGTTGGAGATGGGGTGATAGCTAGCAAGCAAAGTGGGGTCAATGTTTGTTTTTTTGAGGAGAGGGGTGATGACAGCAGATTTGAAGAAGAGGGAAACAGTGCCCGAGGACAGAGAACCGTTAACAATGTCGGCTAACATGGGAGCCAAAAAAGTAAGTTGGGTGGTCAGTAGTTTAGTGGGAATAGGGTCAAGGGAGCAGGAAGTCGGTCTCATTGATAAAATGAGTTTGGAGAAATTAAGAGGGGAGATCAAAGATAAATTAGAAAAAGATACTAGTTTAGGGCTAGAGTAGATGGGAGCGTCAGATGAAGTTTGGCCCTGTGAGCTAGGTGAAGGAAGGGAACTCGCAGAGGCAGCTGATCGGATGGTCTCAATCTTTGGACAAAGAAGTCCACGAGCTCCTCACATTTGTTGTTGGAGGTGAGTGGTGAAGACAGGGGAGAGGGCTTTAAGGATGGTCTGTGATAGGATGGAAGGCGGGAGTGATTTGAGAGACAAAAGAGATGACGGCCAAAAATGAGATGTTAATGGCACAAGACTGGTTTTAATCAACAGCTTTTGGTCTACAATCATTTGTTTTTGTTTTAAACACTACAGCATTACAGAAAGAATAAAGAAAACGAGACCAGTAACACCCTGATGTTGGGAAGCGATGTTGCCCATGTTGGGAAGAGGAGGCAGACGGCACTGATTATAGTCTAAGGAAACGGAGGCAGACCGCAGAGCTAATGTGCCACGACAAATCCTGCGATTCACGGTGATCGTTTGCCTCAGGCTCAAAAACGGCATTGTGATTAGTAAGTTCAAAATAAAGCAAGTAAATGGTTTGCAATTTGGGCCCATTCACGACGTACAGAATTGGCTGGGAAGTGGGCATAATGATCTGGACATTCCCATTGGCTCCACCGTAACGTCAGTGAGCTAACAGGAGAACCCGTGCAGAAATTCACCCTCCGTGACTATCCGTCCTGGAACACAGACATTCGGGAAATAAAATGTCCACTCTTTATGTAACCTGAAAGTGGGGCTTTTCTGGGAAGTCATCACCTTCAAATTCACCTGAAACTAAAACACAATAGTCAAATTCTGGGAATCATTATGTGATCATTATCTAATCTCCCACTTAACCATGAATTACAATACATACATCTTTCTGCCCAAGGGGATTAAAACCATGAAAATTTTGAGCACATAATCTGCATTGACACTTGCAATGCAGTACTGAGGGAGCGCTGCACTGTTGGAGGGGTAGTACTGAGGGAGCGCTGCACTGTTGGAAGGGTAAGTACTGAGAGATCGCTGCACTGCCGGAGGTGCCATCTTTTGGATGCGACATTGAAGTGAGGCCCCGTCTCAGGTGGACGTAAAATATCCCACGGCTACTTTTTCCAAAGAGCAAGGGAGTTCTCAGTCTCCTGGCCGAAATTATCCCCCGGTCAACATCACAAACAGAAAATATGGTCATTTATTTCATTGCAGTTTGTGGGAGCTTGCTGTGCACAAAATGTCTGCTGTGTTTCCTACATTTATGAGTGATTATATTTAAAGTACTTCATTGACTGTAAAGCGCTTTGGGACGTTCGGAGGTAGTGAAAGGCACTATATAAATTGAAGTCTTTTTCTTTCATTATAGTCTCACCAGTGTCTATCTTTGATGGATCCATGTTCCCCTTTCAGCCAAGTTTATGCAACTTGTCCTCAATTTAACCCTTTATAGCCCAGTATCATTCTGGTGAATCTGTATCCTAGGCCAATAAAGACCCATTTATCCAACTGTCTGTCGATGCAATTACATTCTTTTTTACATGCCTTCATCTTTACAAGTCTCTAACTCAAAATATTATCAAACATCTCGGAGAATCCACGTACAACATTCATTGCATTCCTCTGTCTATACCCGCAAGATTTCATCAAAAATTTAATATGTCAAACATAACCTGCTCTTTACAAAATCCATCCTCTCCCGGATTAATCAGCCCATGCATGCTTACCCATTTCAACCTGTATTATGGATTCCAGTCATTTACCCACAACCAGGGTAAAACTAATTGACCAGTAATTTCCCAGATTATTCTTTTACCCCTTCTTGAATAGCGCACAATACTTATCCAGCCCTTTGGGACAAATCCATTTCCACAGATGTTTGGACAATTTAATGGTGAGTATCTCCACTGTGTCTCTTCTACTCTGGGTTGTATACTATCTGAGTCTGTTGACGTCACTATTTCATCCCATTAATGAACATCTTTTAGAATACTTATCTCCTGTCATGGCTGTTCCACATCCTCCTCAGGTACCCCACCGTCGCCCTCCTCTAAAAGCTGAGGCCCAATGCTCAAGAACCTCAACCATTCCCGCACTTTCAAATACATACTGGTCCCCTTCATCTCCAATTTGCCCTATCCCTTCTTTGACTAACCTGTCATTACATCAACACCAGAACCACGATGGATCTTCAAAAAAGCAGACTGAGAAGCCTTCCAAAGGTCAGTTGACACCATCTAGTGGATTCCGCCAACCACCAAATGCCTTCAACAAATTTATAAGAATTGTTAAACCAGTGCAAAACGAGGTATACCTCGGGGGTTTAGAAACATATATGTTCCTTGTTGGATGGAAGAAAGCAAGGCTCTCTATCAGGAGTATTCGCTGAACAAGAACCCAGGCACAACTACCGCAATGCTGGAGTTTTTGAACTCGGCAAGACGTGAAAGGTGGAGAAGATTAACTTCACTCACTCCAGCAGGGAAGCTTGGGCCCTGCTCCGTCAACTTGGCAGGGCAAATTCCATCGAACACAGGACGACCATCAGACCATTGCATCCCACTTGATACAAAGAATTTCGACGCCAGA
This sequence comes from Pristiophorus japonicus, assembly GCF_044704955.1. Classification (NCBI taxonomy): domain Eukaryota; kingdom Metazoa; phylum Chordata; class Chondrichthyes; family Pristiophoridae; genus Pristiophorus; species Pristiophorus japonicus. The sequence continues at coordinate 7,261,469 of NC_092007.1, read as the reverse complement.
TGAAGCGGCAAATTTTGACAAACTTGATGGCGGCACCAAGATCGTCAACGATGTCTGATCCAATCACCTTGGATGAACTTGTACCTTGCTTAATTAAACAGTACTCAGCTTGAACCTTTATTGTATACATAACATTTGGCGATGAGAATACAAGAACCTTTGTTTGCAAAATGAGCACAATTGGATTTTTAGAGCGATTCGTGGAGGGAGAACATTGGGCAGACTTTGTGGGTCATTTGAACCAGTACTTCATGGCAACAAATTGAAGGGGGTCGACGATGCAGATCGGTGCCAGGCTGTGTTCCTCACTGTGTCCGGTTCAAAGATCTACGGTCTGATAAAGCATCTACTCATGCCGAGTGATCCAACAGAGAAAACATACGAGGAGCTGTGTACATTGGTACGGGAGCTCCTCAAGTCAGATGGCGGCATCATCATCTCGAGATACAGGTTTTATACACACGTTCGATCGGAGGGCCAGAGTGCGGCGGAATTCGTTGCCGACCTGAGACGTTTAGCGGGACCGTGCAAGTTCGGGACGGTGTTGGCAGACATGATGCGGGACTTTGTTATCGGTGTCAACCACGAGGTGATCCTGCGCAAACTTCTGGCGGTGGAGGAGTTGGCTTTAAAAAGGGCCATCCAGATTGCTCAATCATGTATGACGACAGACAGGAGTCTAAAGCAAATAGCGGTGAAGAACCGAATCTCGGCAAGTACTGTAAATGCGATTGATTCGGCATTCGGCAGAGCGGCACATGGAAGGGCCTATCAGGCTGCATTCGCGAAACCTGTGGCTGCCCAAAGTCCGCCAGCAGGAATATATCTGACTTCTCCGTGTTGGCATTGTGGGGTAAATCATCAGCATCAGCTGTGCCGATTTAAGCAATATAGTTGCAAAGGCTCTCTTGAGAGTGGGGCATCTCCAGCGCAAGTGTCAACAGATGAGCAAGCGAGCTACAACACACCACGTGGAGGATGAGAGTCAGACTAGCGCGGATCCGGATACGCAATCCGGGATGCCAGAGGAGGAAGTGTATAGACTGTACTCCTTCATAACCAAGAGTAAACCAATTTTGATTAATGTGAAGTTTAATGGGATACTGATAGCGATGGAACTGGACACGGGGGCGAGTCAATCGATCATGAACGAGAGAGCATTTAATAAGCTGTGGGATACTGAGACTGTGAGGCCCAGGCTGAGCCCTGTTAATGCCAAGCTGCGCACGTACACCAAAGAACTGATAAAGGTGATTGGCAGTGCACAAATTAATGTGTCATATAATGGTGCGGCTCACGAGTTACTGCTGTGGATTGCTCCAGGCAATGGCCCAACGCTGCTCGGCAGGAACTGGTTGGAGAAAATCAAATGCGACTGCAACGACATAAAGGTGTTGTCATCGGAGGAAGATACATGTGCCCAAGTATTGAGCAAATGCCCCTCGCTTTTCGAACCGGGTATCAGCAACTTCACGGGAGCCACGGTGCAGATTCACATGGACTCAGATGCAAGACCCGTCCATCATAAAGCTCAGGCAGTGCCGTATATGATGAGTGAGAAGCTCGAAATTGAACTGGACAGACTCCCGGGTGAAGGGATCATATCACTAGTCGAATTTAATGAATGGACCAGCCCCATTGTTCCTGCACTGAAAAGTGATGGCACAGTCAGAATCTGTGGAGATTACAAGGCTACGATCAACAGGGTTTCGAAACAAGATCAGTACCCGTTATCGAAGGCTGATGACTTGTTTGCGACGCTAGTCGGAGGGACGTTGTTCACAAAACTGGACGACGTCGGCCTATATGACACAGGAGTTGGTCAAGACGTCGAAGAGACTTAGGTGCATTAACACGCACAAAGGACAGTTTATTTACCACAGGTGTTCTTTCGGAATTCGCTCGGCTGCAGCAATATTCCAGAGGAATATGGAAAGTCTACTGAAGTCCGTTCCCTGAAATGTCGTGTTCCAAGATGACATCCTGATCATCGGTTGTGACTCCAAGCAACATCTGAACAACCTGGAAGAGGTTCTACTGCGTTTGGATAGAGTGGGACTCAGACTGAAATGCTCGAAGTGCATCTTCATGGCACCGGAGGTCACATTCCTCGGGAGGAAAATTGCCGCTGATGGCATCAGACCTACTGACGTGAAAACCAAGGCCATCAAGAATGCACCCAAGCTGCAGAATGTGACGGAGCTGCGTTCGTTCCTAGGTCTACTCAACTACTTTGGTAACTTCCTACCTAAATTGAGCACCTTACTAGAACCACTGCATATGCTATTGAGAAAAGGTGACAACTGGGTGTGGGGTGCAGCGCAAGACAGAGCTTTCGAGAAAGCCACTAATCTGCTTTGCTCGAACAAGCTGCTGGTACATTATGACCCATGTAAACGTTTAGTTTTTGCCTGTGACGCACCGTCATATGGAATTGGTTGCGTACTCCAACAAGCCAATGAGTCGGGGAAACTTCGACCTGTCGCGTATGCATCCAAAAGTTTGTCTAAAGCAGAAAGAGCCTACAGCATGGTAGAAAAAGAAGCTTTAGCATGTGTGTGTGTTAAAAAGATGCATCAATACCTGTTCAGTCTGAGGTTCGAATTAGAGACTGATCACAAGCCGTTCATTTCATTGATTTCTGAGAGCAAAGGTATTAATACCAACACTTCAACCCGCATCCAAAGGTGGGCACTGACATTATCTGCCTATGATTATGTCATTCACCACAGACCTGGCACAGAGAATTGTGCCAATGCTTTGAGCCATTTGCCGTTGCCCACACCGGAGGTGGAAACGCCACAACCTGTGGATCTAATGTTAATCATGGATGTTTTTGAGAGTGAAGGAACCCCTGTCACGGCTCAACAAGTTAAGACCTGCACCAGCCAGAACCCGATCTTATCGGTGGTAAATAGTTGCATCCTCAAAGGGGATTGGTCTGCCATCCCTAAGCAAATGTGCGAGGAGGCCAAACTGTACATTTGTCGCAAAGACGAACTGTCTATTCAAGCAGATTGCATATTGTGGGGCAATCGCGTTGTAATGCTCAAGAAAGGGAGAGAGAAGTTTGTGCATGTGTTACACAGCACACATCCTGGTATAGTGATGATGAAGGCCATCGCCAGGTCCCATGTATGGTGGCCAGGAATTGATACTGAGCTGGAAGCATGCGTGCAACACATGCATGCAGCTCAGCAAAGCACCAGCGGAATCGCCGCTGAATCTGTGGTCGTGGCCATCCAAAACTTGGTCCAGGATCCATGTAGATTTTGCAGGTCCCTTCCTGGGCAAATGTTTTTAGTGGTGGTGGACACTTATTCAAAGTGGATAGAATGCATAATGATGTCATCCAGCACGTCCACGGCAACCTTAGAGAATCTCAATGTCATGTTCGCGACACATGGTCTGCCTGACATAGTGGGGAGCGACAATGGGTCGTGCTTCACCAGTCAGGAGTTTCAGGAGGTTGTGAAAGTTAATGGCATAAAACATGTAAGGTCAGCATCGTTCAAGCCTGCGTCCAATGGGCAAGCTGAATGTGCAGTACAAATTATCAAGCAAAGCACGAGGAGAGTAACCCACGGGTCACTGCAGAGCCGCTTGTCCTGCATACTGCTGAGTTACAGGAGTAGACCCCACACACTCACAGGGGTCTCGCTTGCTGAACTCATGATGAAAAGAGGTCTTAAGAACAAGCTATCTCTGGTACACCCAGATTTAAATAATCATGTTGAATACAGAAGACAAAGTCAACAAAGGTACCACAATCGTGCAACTGTGTCACGCGAGATTTCTGATAACGATTCTGTATGTGTTGAACTATGGTCAGGATCCCAAATGGATTGCTGGTATGGTCATGGCCAAGGAGGGCAACAGAGTATTCGTTACTAAGCTCAAGAATGGGCAAACTTGCAGGAAACACATGGATCAGACAAAGCTGAGGCACACAGATGAGCCAGAACAGTCGGACGAAGAAGCCATCGACGACCAACCAACCTACCAGCAGTCTTCAGAGGACTCAAGGGTCATCAGTGAACCCGGAATTTCCATCACGGACCTGTGCAATAAAAATGGACTTGCAATTCCTGACATGGCCACTGCCACCTCCAACAAGTCAGTCATCCAGCCATCAGTCACAACAGACTCTGCACATTCACCCAAGGCTGGAGTTGAACAGAGACAGTCAACCCGGGAGCGCAAAGCACCGAACCGTCTCAACCGGTGAAAGACTAATAAGATCTCCGAGGGGGGGTATTGTCATGTATGTACATTCTGCTTGTAGCCACCAGATGGCATCATTGTTGGAGGCCACTGAGCAGCACGCACATGGTGCTGCCCAGGTATAAAAGGCCAGCCATTGAGAGTCAGCCTCTTTTGGGCCTAAATAAAGCAGAGCCAAGGTTGTACCTTGCTTAGTTAAACAGTACTCAGTTTGAACCTTTATTGCATACATAACAGAACTAAACGCAGCCCTGTCGACAACCAAATCTGGAAAAGCACAGGGACCCAAAGCAAAGAAATGGTTGACCTCCTCCTTCTCCGAGATACTGGCAACCGGTAAAATTCCATCTATTTGAAGGGAGACTAAAATAATTGTCCTCCTGAAGCAGGGGAAGGTGGCTTGTGAAGCATCCAGCTACCACCCGATCTCCTTACTTTGTACTTGTTATAAAGTGCTGGAGAGGCTACTACTCCACAGACTAGCCCCCATCATTGAGCCAACCATCCCCAAGGAGCAAGCATGTTTCCTGAGTGGCTGTAGCTGCTGCGACCAAGTGGTAGCTTTAACAACGCACATCAAAGCAGGCTTCCAACGCCAGCTCAAGACCGCCATAGCACTTGTATGTCAGCAGCATATGACACAGCATGGAATTATGGACTGCTTTTCAAGTTCTCCACCATTTTACCCTGCAGAACAACGATCCATCTTCTCCACTCCATGCTTAGCAACCGACACTTCCATGTGTACATTGGCACCCAGAAGAGCAGATATAGGACATTGAACAATGGACTCCCACTGGATTCTGTCCTGGCACGCATGTTATTCAACATTTACACCAGAGATCTCCCCAAAACAGAGTCCCGAAAGTTCATATACACTGACTTGGCCACGCAAAACACGAATCTGTCCATCACAGAGGAGACCTTGACCAGTGATCTACAGAGGATGGAGGTCTACTTCCGCCGATGGCGACTTCAGCCAAATCCGCAAAAGACCGTCACTTCAGCTTTCCACCTCAACACCCATCAAACAAACCAAGCTTTGAAAGTCTCTTTTGGTGGCGTAAACTATGCCAAAAATCCCTCCTATTTAGGAATCACAATTGATCGCACCATGTCGTATGGACAGCATCTCCAGAACCTTGGGAAGTAGGATGAACTTGATCCAGAAACTGGCCAGATCCACATGGGGAGCAGACGTTCAAACCCTCCGTACAGCAGCACTCACCCTGGTGTACTCTACAGCGGAATACTGCTCTCCAGCATGGCTATCAAGTCCGCATGTCAAATCCATTGAAGTTCAACTGAATTCTATGAGAATTATCACCGGTACGTTTTTATCGACACGGATATCTTGACTGCCCGTGCATGTAAACATCGCCCCACCTGACCTACGCTGCGAACATGCAGTCCCCAGAGAATACAACTGCTACATCTGCAAAGACATGCCGATCCAGGCCGACTTAAACAACCTACCACCAACCAGTCTCAAATCTAGAAGGCCATTTTGGACCGTCGTTGAAGCCTTTCACTAATCTCCCCTGTCTTAATGACCGATGGCGAAATACTTGGAAGAACTGCGACATACGGAATGGATTCCTCATAGAGAACCCCACAGTACAACCTTCCTCGCAACAACCACCAACCACCTCAGAACCGGTCACGGTCGATGCTGCCACCTTCTCCATAGGTGGAAGATTAAAGCATCCCCATCATGTGACTGTGGAGCTCTTAATCAGACCCTGGAGCATAACATTGAGCACTGCCCTCAGAGGGAATTCACAGGCAGCCTACAAGATACCCACACTGTTATACCAGAAGCTTTGGCCTGAATATCTGACTCAGATATTGACATTTGATTTGCTTTGCTGCTACCATACAAAAGAAGACGATTAATCTGTTACTAATGTGCTTACACAAACCTTTATTATTTCCCGTTATGTTGACCACCAGTCTTCTTTCATCCTACATATTTTATCATTGTCTTTCCTTCTGCATCATCCTTACCCTGGCCCTTCAGTATTCCTGGTCACAGCTACAGAAAAGGTTATCTATCAATTGAATGATAGTTTATATGGAATTCTATCCCGTGCCTTTTGTCAGCGGTCTATCTTCAACCCCTAGATAAACATTGGCTCTTTGGTGTTGTTTGGGATTTCCCTCCCAAGTCACTGTTACCATTTCATTACAGATATCCCACACTAGGTATCAAACAGCATCAGAACGCCGCCCCTCTTCCCCCCCCCCACCCGCCCCAGGAGTTTCCTGCCCTTCCAGAGCCCTCCTTCCCTCCCGGTGTGGCAACTGATCGTAGGGTGCAGAGCTCTGTGATGTCCCGCACGGCTTTTTTTTCCTAGATAAGTATGGTTTTACTTTCTCCTTGGTTCAGTATTTACAGAACATGTAATCCTTTAAACACTATCTACAGCGTTAGCATATATAGCAGACAGTGCTCATTAACTTGAGAAACTGTTATTTTTACATTTATTCCAAAGGTTAAACATTATAAAAATGCATAGAAAAATCAGAGTTGTACAAATATTTTAAATTAAGGCAGACTGGGCTTAATACTTTCATTTATGGCTCTCTCTAGCTCTGCCATTTGCTCACGCCCCTCCCTCCTGTGTCGCTGTGGCCATCTGTTCGTGATATTGTTCCAGATGAGTCAGCAAATTGGAATACAGATTCTGATATTCAGACACATCTTTCTCACAGCTTTCTGACAACATCTGGGTTTTTGTCAGAACTTGTTGACGTTCACTGTTTATTTGAGCAATCTGATCAGTTACTTCCTGCCTTCGAAGCTTAAACTGATCACACTCAGTGGTTACTGAATCAAGATAATGCTCGCTGGCTTCCTGCTTATAGCTCTGCATCAGTAGCTTGTCCTGTTGTTCAAGCTTTGAGCAGAGAACCCTTTTCAGCTCCATTTTCTTGCTGTCTAGCCCATTTTCTTCATTCCAAATTTCCGTCTTCATGCTGTCTATATGGTCAAGTTGGGCTTGTTGTAATAAACTGCAGTAAGTTCCAATGTTTTGGAAATTGGTAAAACTTGCCGACTTAGCCTGAAGTTCCATGCTGTTCTCATTTTTCTTTTGCATGGCTTCTTTCTTCTTTTCTATTGCCTCCCTCATTCCCTGTTTTCACTCTTCAGTTGTTCTGGGCAGTCCACAATCAGAGGTTTGAGCTTTGCTTGGCTTTCTTTTGCATTGGCCAGGTCCAATTTTAACTGGCTCAGCATTTTGTTTTGTTCTGCAATTTCAGCTTTCAAGGTTTTAACCTCCAGCCCCGCATTAAACATCCCCTGCTATTGCATGTAGAAACATTTACTCCAACAGTAACCTGGAGCCCGGGAAGAGGCACAGTGTGCGTAGCAGAGCAATGGTTACCTTGTCATCTCCTGTTCCTTTGCTTGATTATCTCTCTGACCTATGTAATTGCTTTGGGACAGCTGAAACTCGGCCAGAAAAATCTCGACTCTCTCCAAAGAACTCGAAAAACTTTTGTTCCTCCATGAAATAAATCGAGGTCAGTTATCGTCTCCTCTCTGAAATCTTGTCAAGCAGAAACACGGCACAAATGTCCTCTTCTTTTGCCCCATTTTCGAAAGTGCGAATCAACAGAATAATTTCAATTAATTGTCTCAATTTCAGGGTATTCTTATTGTAAGATAGCAGACTGACATATAAACAGTACAATGACGATGACACACTGGGGCTGCGGAGGGGGAGTTGCTCAGCCTGCCCCCTTCACCCACTGACTGCAGTCTAATGCACACATGTTCCTGGGCTACTGCTGGAAATTCACCAGTGTAATACATCACTGATTAGCTCAGTGGAATCGACATCTTAATCTTGCACCTCAGTGGTGTCCACCCACTATCGCCCTCCTCTAGTGTGGCAGGGTGTGGCTCAGAGATAATGCTATCTCCACAAGTCTGTCCTCCTGCTCCACACTACAGCCACTCACCTCTGTCAGCCTTGGCTCAGTGAGTAGCTCTCTCGTCTCAGAGTCAGTGGGTTGGGAATTCATAATCCCACTCCAGAGATCAGTACATAATCTAGGCCGACACTCCAGTGCCAGTACCAAGGGAGTGCCGCACTGTCGGAGGAGCAGTACCAAGGGAGCGCCGTACTGTTGGAGGGGCAGTACTGAGAGAACGCCGCACTGTCGGAGTGGCAGTACTGAGGGAGCGCTGCACTGTCGGAGGGGCAGTACTGAGGGAGCGCCACACTGTCGGAGGGACAGTACTGAGGGAGCGCCGCACTTTTGGAGGGCCAGTACCAAGGGAGTGCCGCACTGTCGGAGGAGCAGTACCGAGGGAGCGCCACACTGTCGGAGGGACAGTACTGAGGGAGCGCCACACTGTCGGAGGGACAGTACTGAGGGAGCGCCGCACTGTCGGAGGAGCAATACTGAGGGAGCGCCGCACTGTCGGAGGGGCAGTACTGAGGGAACGCCGCACTGTTGGAGGGGCAGTACTGAGGGAGCGCTGCACTGTCGGAGGTGCCATCTTTTGGATGAGACGTTAAACTGAGGCACCGTCTGTTCCCTCAGATGGACATAAAAGATCCCATGGCCACTATTTTGAAGAAGAGCAATGGAGATCACCCTGATGTTCTGGCCGATATTAATCCCTGAAATCATACCACATTGTGGGAGCTTGCTGTGCGCAAATTCCCCACCACATTTCCTACATTACAACAGTGACTACACTTCAAAAGTACTTCATTTTTAGTGTAAAATGCTTTGCAACTGCCCAAAGTTGTGAAATGCAAGTTCATTTGTACTTTTAAATTAATCTATCCCGGGACCACACACATGCACAGTCAGATAGGGAGGGAAGAGCCGGAAAAACCAGAGCTCATGAAAATGGGGAAAAATACCAGAGAAAAATCTAGAGAAAGAGACAAAGAGTAACACAGGTCAAGAGTAATTACTTGCGATCCACTGTAGAGCATCTTGGAGGTCTTCATTTACACGAGACACTTTGTAGACAAACAGAATACACAGAATCCCTGGCCCTCCTGCACATCTGGAAATATCTAGTTCTTGCACAATATCTTCATGTATTTTTCCTCGACCGTAATATTCCACTGGTGTAAAACAGAACTTGTACTGAATCATTCATAATTACACCAGATATATTTTACTCAGTGTACGATTTCCAGACACTAAAAGTGAAAGGTGTTCAGTTTCATTTCCAGCAACACCATGTGACATATTCTTCTGCGGAACCAAGCACTGAATTAGGAGACAGGCAACCAGCAGTGTAGGTCAACAGTACAGGCCTGGGACTGACAAACCCAAGTCAGTGAGGTTCACGATTACTGGAAGGATCTCAGGGTTCACATTATCATATAGTTGGACCCCTTCTGAGCGTATCACAATCCCACTCTTTGGTCCCTGTGTGTGTACGGGACATGTAAGAGGGGCCCGGGTGGTTGGTGTGTTTGTTGAGGTTTCTATTGTTACTTGAGTGGTTGGTGGGGCGGTGGTAGTTTGGATTATCACGGGGAAACATCTTCCAACACCAATCATAATAATCGGTGCACTCAAAGATTGGGCACTTTCCCCATCCCTTCTCCCCTTGTCAGGGTATTCCGGAGTAACTTTTCACGCACTGTACTTGCACACTGTCCGCTGGCACACATCCTACTCTCTGATTGAAACATACTGTGTGCGCATCCATCCACATAACAGTTATTCCCGCTGTAAATTCCCCATCCACCCTTTCCCTGATCTTGATTCCAGGAACCTAGAGATATCCGTCATTCTGGTGCTACAATTTAAATGCACTGTTTTGCCAATTGTCACAGTCAATGTCCCTTGCTCTTGATCACAACTGATGTCGCCGAATTCTTACAATACAGGCCTTGTTGTTCCTTTCGATTGGTCTGCACAGCTCTTTGTGAACGCGATACAGTCTCTCCGTTCCTCGCTAGCAGTCGTGATTCGTACGCGCGTAAGCCGTCGTGATTCCCCCTATCCACAGCCTTGCGCAGTTTATCATGGTACCTGTAAGATTGCTTCTGTCAAATCTACTTGACCTGCCAGCTATTCCAGCAACATGGGTGGCATTTATACTGTCTCACCTTGGTCCTCAGAATCAGTCTACGATGAGCCCCAACACCAGCAGCACCAACAATACCACCAACCTTCTCCTTAATCACCTGATGCTGCACAGGACAGAGGGTATCAGCACCCGACCACATTGCTGCCCAGGAGGCTAGGGATAGCTTCACCTTGGCTAGGTTTACTTAACTTTATGCTGTACACCCATATGGCTGCCACATGCTGCACCAGGTTGGCACCACCCCACAGCAACACCATAAAGAATCCCTACGATAACCAAGCCATTCCTTTTACACTGACCACTATTGCTGGAGTTTCCATTGTGTTTCATCAGTCACTACAACTCACTAAGTCACTTCCAAAGGTGCAGACAAATGTCTCAAAGATGGCAAAGTGGTGATAATAAAGATTTTAATGGTTGACAATACAGTAACGGAAACTTACCATTGACATTGACTAAAACACCCAACTGCCTACCTGTTATGTATTGATTCTTGGGGTCACTAGACACCAGGGGGCGCCACTGTTGGAGGCCATCGGGCTGTATGCGCGTATGCGCGGGCCCTGATATATAAGTGAGTACCATGTCACGTGCGCACTTTGGGCGCGAATAAAGTTGAACCAGGTTTACACCTGAGTGAGTTTACAGTAACAAGTCTTTCGAGTTATTATATGCATATCATTTGGCAACGAGGTAACGTAAGAACCTTTGCATGCACAATGGGCACCATTGGAATTTTGGAGAGATTCGTGGATGGCGAGGATTGGGCGGATTTTATCAACCGCCTGGATCAGTACTTTGTGGCCAACAAAATGGAGGAAGCCGGTGACACAGTTAGGCACAGGGCAGTTATCCTCACCGTTTGTGGTCCAACAATTTATGGCCTCAAAGAATCTTCTCTCGCCTGCACATCCAACGGACAAAGACTACGAAGAGTTGTGCGCTCTGGTGCGTGAACATCTCAAGCCAAAAGAGGGGATCATCATCTCACGCTATTGCTTCTACACACATGTTCGTGCTGAGGGCCAGGATGTGTCGGGATTCGTCGCCGACCTAAGACATCTGGCTGAGCCGTGTAAGTTCGGAAACGCGTTGGAAGACATGCTGCAAGATTTCTTCGTGATCGGCATCAACCATGATGTGATCCTTCGAAAATTGTTGGCTGCAGAAACGCTGGATTTGAGCAAGGCCATCGCGACTGCCCAGGCATGCATGGCGACTAATGATAATTTAAGGCAGATATCATCGAAGAGTCAGAGCTCCATGGCAAGTACTGTAAACAAGATTGTGTCGTCGTCTGGCAGAGTTGCTTATGGCAGGGCCTACTCGACTGCTTATGTGAAACCTGTAGCTACTCAAAGTCCGCCAACTGGTACGAATCCGATTTCATCCTGTTGGCATTGTGGGGGCAATCATCGGCCTCATCAGTGTCAGTTTAAACAATACATCTGTAACGGCTGTTAGAAAGTGGGGCATCTTCAACGAATGTGTCCACAACTGAGCAAGCATGCTGCTGCTCATCACATTGCTGGTGATGACCAGTCTAGTGCTGGCCCGGATATGCAACCCGAGATATCCGAGGAGGAAGTGTATGGTCTGTATTCATTCCTGACGAAGAGCCAACTGATAATGGTTAATGTAAAGCTAAATGGCGTGCCTGTATCAATGGAGCTGGACAAGGATGCGAGTCAGTCGATAATGAGCCAAAGAACATTCGACAAGCTGTGGGATACTGAGGCGGTGAAGCTTAAGCTGAGTCTAGTCAGTGCCAAGTTGTGTACTTACACTAAGGAACTCATACCGGTGATTGGCAGTGCAGCAGTCAAGGTGTCGTATGATGGTGTGGTTCCCGATTTACCATTATAGATCGTCCCAGGCAATGGTCCAACGCTGTTCGGCAGGAATTGGCTTGAGAAAATCAAATGGAACTGGAATGATATCAAACCATTGTCTTCGGTGGATGACACTTTGTGTGCTCAAGTGCTGAAGAAGTTTCCTTCTTTGGTTGAACCGGGCATTGGCAATTTTTTTTTGCCTTCTCTCCCCGCTGTAGCTGCACAAGCTCGCCTTTATAGGCCGCTCCGGCGCTGCTCCCGCCTCTCACCAACTGCCGCTGCCTGTGGAACACCCGCTGGGCCTTTATAGGCCACTCTGACGCTGCTCCCGCCTCTCACCAACTGCCGCTGCCTGTGGAACACCCGCTGGGCCTTTTATAGGCCACTCTGACGCTGCTCCCGCCTCTCACCAACTGCAAATTCGAAAACCAAGACCATCAAAAATGCACTCAGACCTCAGAATGTGACGGAGCTGCATTCATTCCTTGGGCTACTCAACTACTTCGGTAACTTTTTACCCAGATTGAGCACCTTACTTGAGCCACTGCACATGCTGCTCAGCAAAGGTAACAACTGGGTCTGGGGTGTATCTCAAGATTGAGCTTTTGAGAAAGCTAAGAATCTGCTCTGTTCAAACAAGCTGCTTGTTCACTATGATCTGTGTAAGTGTCTTGTATTGGCCTGTGATGCTTTATCACATGGGGTTGGCTATGTACTCCAACAAGCAAATGAGTCGGGTAAGCTACAACCTGTTGCATATGCTTCGAGAAGTTTGTCAAAAGCGGAAAGAGCTTACAGAAAAAGAAGCTTTGGCCTGTATGTATGGGGTCAAAAAGATGTATCAGTGCCTGTTTGGTCTTCGTTTTGAACTTGAAATGGATCACAAGCCACTTATTTTATTATTTTTGGAAAACAAAGATATTAATACCAATGCATCGTCCCGCATTCAGAGCTGGGCGTTGACGTTGTCTGCCTATGATTATGTCATTCGTCACAGACCGGGCACTGAGAATTGTGCCAATGCACTGAGGCGTCTTGTCTTTGCCCACAGCAGATATGGAGACACCTCAACCTGCAGATCTACTGCTATTAATGGATGCTTTTGAGAGTGAAGGAACCCCTGTCACTGCTCAACAAGTTAGGATCTGGACCAGCCATGACCCTATTTTATCGGTTGTGAAATGTTGTGTCCTCAGTGGTGATTGGTCTGCAAACCTATGGAAATGTGTGATGAGACCAAACCTTCCACCGTGGCAAAGATGAACTGTCCATTCAGTCAGATTGCCTACTGTGGGACAATCGTGTTGTTATGCCTAAGAAAGGCAGAGAAAAATTTGTATGTGAACTACATAGCACTCATCCGGGCATTGTCATGATGAAAGCCATTGCTAGGGCTCATGTTTGGTGGCCTAAAATTGACTCTGATCTGGAATCATGTGTGCATCAGTGCAATACTTGCATGCAGCTAAGTAAAGTACCAGCGGAATCTCCACTGAGTCTTTGGTCGTGGCCATCTAAACCATGATTGAGATACACATCGATTTTGCGGGCCCTTTCCTAGGAAAGATGTTTTTTGTTATGGTGGATGCATATTCAAAGTGGATAGAATGCATTATTGTGCCATCCAGTACGTCAACAGCTACTATTGAGAGCCTTTGTGTCATGTTTGCTACTCATGGCTTGCCTGACGTTGTTGTGAGCAACAACGGATCGTGCTTCACAAGTCTGGAGTTTCAGGAGTTCATAAAACTTAATGGTATTAGACACGTAAGGTCTGCTTCTAATGGTCAAGCAGAGCGTGCGGTTCAAACGATCAAGCAAAGCATGAAACGTGTAACTCAGGGTTCACTGCAGTCTCACTTGACCTATACACTGCTTAGTTACAATCTTACCTGGGTCTCCCCTGCTGAACTACTGATGAAGAGAAGTCTCAAGACCAGGCTTTCTCTTGTCCATCCTGATTTGAATGATCGTGTTGAAAACAGATGTCAAAATCAGCAATGGTATCATGATCGCGCTGCTGTGTCACGTGACATTTCGGTCAACGATCCAGTTTATGTGCTGAATTATGGTAAAGGTCCAAAGTGGATCGCCGGTACTGTTACGGCCAAGGAGGGTAATAGAGTGTTTATTGTCATGCTCAAGAATGGGCAAACATGCAGGAAACATGATGATCAGATAAAACTGCGGCACATGGCTGAACTGGAACCATTTGCGGAAGATGCAGTCAGTGACCAGCCAGCCAATGTTCCTTCATCAGAATTGTTAGGTATGTATGTAAATCTCACCAATATGTAAGACTTGCCACCAGGAGGCACACCTGTGGGAGACCCAAGGGTCACCTGTGCACTCTGGGCAAGCACGTATAAAAGGTAATCCATCATGCTGCTTCCTCACTCTGGAGTCTGAACAAAGAGACCAAGGTCACAACAGTTTCAGCTTACAAAATAGTCTTGTAGAGTTATTCCGAACATAACAAATTGGCGCCGAGTAATGGATTACGAGCTTTCACATGGTAATGGCTGCCATTGGTATTCTTGAGAGAATTGTTGAGGGTGATGATTGGGAAGCCTTCGTTGAGCGTCTTGACTAGTACTTTGTGGCCAACGAACTGGACAAGGCTGAGACGGCGGTCAAGTGCAGTGCAATTCTCCGCACCGTACATGGGTCTTCGATATATGGCATCCTCAAAAATCTGCTGGCACCGGACAAACCAACGGACGAGACTTACACAGAACTGTGCACCCTGGTTCGGGAACACCTCAAGCCGAAGGAGAGCATCTTAATGGCCAGGTATCACTTTTACATGCACCATCGCTCCAAGCGCTAGAATGTGGTGAGCTTTGTCGCCGATCTAAGACGCCTTGCAAGACAGTGCGAATTTGCAGGATCTTTGGGGGAAATGTTGCGGGACTTTTTCATGCTTGGAATCGGCCACGAGGTCATTCTTTGCAAACTGCTGTCTGTCGAATCCCTAGATCTGAGCAAGGCCATCACAATAGCCCAGGCTTTCATATCCATGAGCGACAACACGAAACAGATATCTGCACAGAATCGAAGCTCACCGGCAAGTACTGTGCATAAAATAATGCTTTCAGCAGGCAGAACTGTACATGGCAGGGCCCACACGACCGCAGAGGCCAGACCTCGGCCTAGGGTGACTCAGAGACCGCCGTGGGGCGTGAATGCGTATCCATTAACACCATGTTGGCGCTGCGAGGGCAGTCATAGAGCCCATCAATGTCCATTCAAGCACTATGTGTGCAAGGGCTGTGGAACAATGGGACACCTCCAGCGAATGTACAAACAACCTGTGACTCATCACGTGGCAGAGCCAGGGGAGAACGACCGATCCAGTGAGGATCACGCTGAACGAGCAGGAGAGGCAACCCAACCTGAGGATGAAGAGGAAGTATATGGGGTACACACCTTCACCACCAAAAGCTCTCCGATAATGTTAAAAGTTAAACTCAACGCCACTCCAGTCTCCATGGAACTGGACACGGGGGCGATCAATCAATAATGAGCCAGAAGGCATTCGAGAGGCTGTGGGGCGACAGAGCACAATGACCCAAGTTGATCCCGATTCAGGCAAAGCTATGCACCTACACCAAGGAACTGATACCAGTTATTGGTCGTACGGATATAAGAGTATCCCATGAGGGAGCGGTGCACAATTTACCACTGTGGATTGTTTCAGGTGATGGGCCAACGCTGCTTGGTAGAAGGTGGATGGGGAAGATTCGATGGAACTGGGAAGACCTCTGTGTATTTCTCGGGCGAACGAAGTCTCCCTTGCTCAAAGGCTGAGCAAGCCCCCACCTTCAGCTGGACCAGGCATCGAAGTGCAGACCATTTGCATATCCCCGAGGCACAGGCCACTCATCACGACCACGAGGAGGTAAAGATCAACCGAGCAGTGGTACAGGCGCGGTACCCACCACCCAAAGCCGACGACCTCTTCACGACGATGGAAGAGGCCCCAGGTCGACTAAGCAGAGTGGGAATCCGGCCGAAACGATCCGAATGCGTCTTTCCGACGCCAGAGGCAAAATCCCTGGAGAAGAAGATCGCGGCAGTCGGCATCATGGACACGGATGAGTGTGCGTCCAGACCACAGGATGAAAGTGCGTCCAGACCACGGGACGAGAGAGCGTCCAGACCACAGGATGTCGACGCAACGAAACAGAGGCATGTGTTGCCCAGCAAGGAAGACGACCGGGCTTGGGGCAAAGGTAAAGGGGCGGCCGCTGAGAAGGCCAGGAACCCACTACGCTCCAATAAATTGTTTGCACTGTGTAACCCATGTGAGCGCTCTTTCGCAGCCAATGATGTATTATCATATTGGGTCAGGGGTACCTTACAACAAGCCAAAGTAGCGGGCGAACACCAACCAGTCGTATATGTATCTGACAAAGTATTTGTAGCAAGTGATGTGTTATCAGACGGGGTCGGGCGTGTTGTGCAGCAAGCCAAAATATCGGGCGAACCCCAACCGGTTGTACATGTATCCAATAAGGTAACAAAAGCAGTAGCCTGTGTTCACGGGACAAAAGAGACATACCAAAGAGTGTCCCAGTATTTGCTCGAGTCAGACAAGCTGCCTATCTCTCAGTTTTGGGAGAATAGAGGCACCATTATCAATGCTTTGTTTTAAATATGTCTAACACTGTCTATGCATTGTAACATGATCCGCCACGGGCCAGGCACTGAGAATGGCGCTACTGCCCTCAGTTGGCTATCGTTGCCCACTACCAGGGTGGAAACGGCGCAGCCCGCAGACCGGCTCATTGTTATGGAAGTGCTAGAAAGCGAGGGGTCAACCATAATGGCTCCGCAGTTCAGGACCTGGACCAGGACCAGCCAGGATCCCATGTTACTGCCTGCCAACGGCGAACCGCTGGATGGGATGTTGCAGCTTATCCATCGCAAAGACGAATTGCTCATCCCATCAGATTGCCCCCTGTGGGGAAACTCTGCATCGTTGCAAAGAAAGGCAGGGAGGCTACACACAGTCGGTGGATCGGGGCCTCCATACCATGGCCCAGGATCCATGGGGATCACGCGGCCTCCCGCCACTACTGAAAGTCTCAAAGCCATATCGACCATCCTTGGCTTGCCAGACCTTCGGGTCAGCGACAATAGTCCGGAGCGGGCAGCCCAAATCATAAAGCCAAGCACCACACGTGTCACGGTAGACTCCCTACAGACCCGGCTATCCCGGGTGCTACGCAGTCACCGGACTGAATCGCTCAGAACCGAGCCTTCCAGAGAATGTACCATGATCGTACGGCTCCCCCCCGTGACATCAGAATAAATGATGTAGACCGTGTTCAGGGCCCCAGATGGGCTGCTAGCACTGTATTAGCCAAAGAGGGGAATGGAGTGTTTGTGATGAGTGTTTGTTGTGAAACCATGTATTGGGTAAACGCAGAAAGCATTTGGACCAGACCAAACTGCGAACTACAGATAACCAGGAATCACTGTGAAAGGACCTGGCCCGCAGTGACCCACTAACACAATCGACCTCGCTGTCTACCACGAGGATGAACCCACCATACCCACCATACCCATCAGACCAACGATCCGACCAACTCACCCATGCCAGGACTTCAACCCAGGCGATCGAACCGGGAACGCAGAGCGCCAGATCGCCTCAACTTGTACATAAGACTTTGGGAGGGGGGCGGGGGGGGGAGTGATGTTATGTATGTATGTAAACCTCACCAATATGTAAGACTTGCCACCAGGGGGCACACCTGTGGGAGACTTAAGAGTCACCTGTGCACTCTGGGCAATTAGGTATAAAAGGTAATCCACCATGCTGCTTCCTCACTCTGGAGTCTGAATAAAGAGACCAAGGTCACAACAGTTTGAGCTTACAATACAGTCTTGTGGAGTTATTCTGAACATAACAAGAATACTCTGCTGTCACTACTGAATCTGGACTTTCAGTCTCTGACATGGTCATCACCACTCCCATCAGATCGGTTACTCAGCCTCCAGTCATAACTGACTCAGAATGATCGCCCAGAACTGGAGTTGAACTGAGACGATTAACTCGTGAGCAGAAAGCCCCAGACAGTCTTTAATTTGTAAAGAGACTGATACTAAGATCTTGAAGGGGGATGTTGTTATGTATTGATGCTTAGGGTCACTAGACACCAGGGGGCGCCACTCTTGGAGGTCATTGGGCTGTACGCGCGTGTGCACGGGCCCTGGTATATAAGTGTGAGTACTATGTCATCTGTGCACTTTGGGCACGAATACAGTTGAACCAGGTTTACACCTGAGTGAGTTTACAGTTACAAGTCTTTTGAGTTATATACATAACACAACCCTTGTGAATCTTTCTCTTACGCGTCCTTCTACAAGGTGCAACCCCTGTGGCTTCAGCAGATGTAGAGGCAGCTGCTCACCTCCCTGCTGCGACTGCAGACCCTTTTGGCGGTCGACCTCTGTGTTTTGGAGCCTGTGATGGCCCCGCCAAAGTCTGCTCCTCCTGCAACTGTACAGGGGTAGACTTGGCCATTGTGTGCTCTGACTCCCTCCACAAACATATGGAGGGAGTCATCGGAGAACCTGGGTGCAGCCCTCTGCCTCTGTGTAGCCCTCTGTCCAGCTGTTTGGAGCAATGAAAACCTCCTAAATGAACCTTGAAATGCAATGTGGTCAAGGTCCTTTTAAATATATCAACAGAAAACATGTCATGGATGACATCATCAGACCCGCACCATTTAATTGGGCCGGGTAACACGCAGGGCGGGCTTAATAGGCCCCATTATCACAAAGTCATTTCTGCAGTGGATGGAAGCAGCAACAGGATCACGACCCTCCCACCCGCATCCGACCCGCGCAGGTTCAGAAAATTCTGGCCAAACTCTGACTATGGGGAGTAATAAATGATTGGAATGTTTACGGGAAGCACGACTCCATTGAGAGGAATCTGCTCGATACCATTCGGAATTGAATAGCAAAACAAGTAAGGACGGGCAGATGCTTCTCAGCATAATAAAATCTCCCAAAGCGCTTCACAGGAGGGTTATTAAAAAAAATTGACACCGAGCCATGTAAGGAGATGTTACGGCAGATGGCCAAAAGTTAATCAAAGAGGTAGGTATGAAGGAGGAAAGAGAAGAAGAGAGACCGAGAGATCTAGGGATCGAATTCCAGAGTTAGGACCTAGCCAGCTGAAGGCCGGCCACCGATGGTGGAGCGATTATAATCAGGGATGCTCAAGAGGGCAGAATTAGAGGAACGTAGACATCTCGGTGGGTGTAGAACTGGGTTTAAGCAATAGATTCTTGGATGAGTGTAAATTAAAATCGTTCAGTGGGAGGGGGTTTCC
This sequence comes from Pristiophorus japonicus, assembly GCF_044704955.1. Lineage (NCBI taxonomy): Eukaryota > Metazoa > Chordata > Chondrichthyes > Pristiophoridae > Pristiophorus > Pristiophorus japonicus. Next base: position 7,241,986 of record NC_092007.1, on the reverse strand, counting down.
ATGGACACTAAGTAAAACCAAGAGGCAGAAAACCTTAAAAATAAATACTTGCACTTATATTGCACATTTCACAATCTCAGGACGTCCCAAAGTGCTTCACAGCCAATGAAATGTAGCATAGTCATTGTTGGAATGTAGCAGCCAAATTGTTCACAGCAAGGTCCCACAAAGAGCAATGTAACAATGACCAGATAAATCTGCTTTTTAGTGATGCTATCTGAGAGATAAAATATTCCTTTGAAATACTGCCATGGAATCATTCATGTCTACCTGAGCGGGCAGAAGGGGCCTCGGTTTAGCGCCTCATCCAAAAGACGGATGCTGCAGCTATTAAGAGCCAAGACTGAACGTCTGTGCTGCAGAACTGGACAATACAGGTGACTATCTGTCCACAGGCAATGGGATAATACATACTGCGAGAGTTGACCGAAGTACATGTGTCATAGAAAGGGTATGAAATAGAATGCAAGTCATCTTCTGTGTAATACTTCTGATGAGGAATAGCTTGGATTGGCAATGCTCCTGGTCCACGATGGGTATCCTATTTGTAAGTATAAGAAACATATTTGCTTGCTTGTAATCAATAGATTTGAAAGTTAACGTCTTTAGTCCGAGCCTTTTAGGACTGGAGCACTTGTCCTAATTGATAACAGTCTAATGCATGCTTGTACAGAATTGGAGAGCGAGAAGCAGCATTTCAGGCTGTGGATCGGGCAGCAGATTCCCCAGTATGTGTGTGGTCCACGTTATGACCGGCCTCTTCCTGTCAGATCTCCTCAATAATGTGAAACACAGAAGAGCTCTTTTTGCTGTGTACACAGCAACATTCACCGCTTGAAGGAGTGACGGCCGAGTGTAAGAATATTGCAGCACTGTGTGAAAGCAGATAAAGCTCCCTATGGTGAGCATTTCCCATCTTCACCTCCAAGCTCATCCTCTCCCACCGGTTCCCCTGTGCTTACTGACCTACATTGGCTCCTGGTCTGGAAACACCTCCAATTTAAAATTTTAATCCTTCTCTTCAAATCCCTCCATGGTCTTGTCCCTCCCTATCTGTGTAATCTCCTCCAACGCTATAATCGTCAAGATCTCTGCACTCCTCCAATTCTGGCCTCTTGTACATTCTCGATTTCCATCGCTCCACCATTGGTGGCCGTGCCTTCAGCTGCCTGGGCCCTGGGCTCTGGAATATCCTTGCAAACCTCTCTATCTCTCTCTCCACTTTTAAAACACTCCTTAAAACCTACCTCTTTGATCCCTTTTCCTCACTTGTCCCAATATCTGCTTATGTGGCTTGGTGTCAGTTTTTATCCAATTAATACTCTTGGGAAGCGCCTTGGAACAGCTGTACTGCGTTGAAGATGCTATGTAAATACAAGTAGTTGTTGTCTGCCCACAATCTGTTCTGCTTCCTCTTTACAGGTGCTCAGGGTTCCCAGCATGACTGCTCCTCTCCCGATTGTAATTTTGTGACACTGGTCATGGAACAGCTTTTCCCTGGGAGGGAGAGAGAATAATGTGAAGGGACATGTGAGGGGCAGGGACATGTTCCCCACATATGAGGGGAATGCATCTGATGATACGAGACCTGATGGCTTGCATCCTAGGGCCTTAAAAGAAGTGGCTGCAGAGATAGTGCATGCATTGGTTGTAATCTACCAAAATTCCCTGGATTCTGGAGAGGTCCCAGAGGATTGGAAAACCACAAATGTAACCCCTCCTATTTAACAAAGGAGGGAGACAGAAAGCTATGGACCAGTTAGCCTACATCTGTCATTGAGAAAATGCTGGAGTCCTTTATTAAGGAAGTAGTAGCAGGACATTTGGAAAAGCATAATACAATCAAGCAGAGTCAGCATGGTTTTATGAAAGGGAAATCATGTTTGACAAATTAGCTGGAGTTCTTTGAGCATATAACGAGCAGGGTAGATAACGGGGAACCAGTAGATGCCATATATTCGGATTTCCAGAAGGCATTCGCTAAGGTGCCATATAAAAGGTTACTGCACAAGAGCTCACGGGGTTGGGGGTAATATATTAGCATGGATAGAGGATTGACTAACGAACAAAACACAGAGTCAGGATAAATGGGTCATTTTCAGGTTGGCAAACTAAAGCGTGGGGTGCCACAGGGATCAGTGCTGCGGCCTCAACTATTTATAATCTATATTAATGACTTGGATGAAGGGAGTGAGTGTAATGTTGCCAAATTTGCTGATGATACAAAGATAGGTGGGAAAGCAAGTCGAAAGGAGGACTCTAAAAGAATCTGCAAAGGGATTTGGCTAGGCTAAGTGAGTGGGCAAAAATTTGGCAGATGGAGTATAATGTGGGAAATGTGAGGTTATCCACTTTGGTAGGAAAAATAAAAAAGCAAATTATTTTTTAATGGGGCGAGATTACAAAATGCTGCGGTACCGAGGGATCTGGGGGTCCTTGTACATGAAACACAAAAGTTAGTATGCAGGTACAGCAAGTGATTAGGAAGGCAAATGGAATGTTGGCCTTTATTGCAAGGGGGATGGAGTATAAAGTGGGGAAGTCCTGCTACAACTGTACAGGGTATTGGTGAGACTACACCTGGCGTACTGCGTATAGTTTTGGCCTCCTTATTTAGGGAGGGATCTACTTGCATGGGAGGCAATTCAGAGAAGGTTCACGAGCTTGATTCCTGAGATGAAGGGGTTGTCTTATGAAGCAAGGTTGAGCAGGTTGGACCTATACTCATTAGAGCTTAGAAGAAGCAGAGGTGATCTTATTGAAATGTATAAGATTCTGAGGGGGCTTGACAGGGTAGATGCAGAAAGAATGTTTCCCCTCATGGAGGAATCTAGAACTAGGGTCATATTTTAAGAATAAGGGGTCGCTCATTTAAAACAGAGATGAGGAGGAATTTCTTCTCTCAGAGAGTCATGATTGTGTAATGAGAGAGGATTAATTAGCAATCTCGTTGTGCGAGGCTCCTTGGGGAAGAGTGACCATAATATGGTGGAATTCTGCATTAGGATGGAGAATGAAACAGTTAATTCAGAGACCATGGTCCAGAACTTAAAGAAGGGTAACTTTGAAGGTATGAGGCGTGAATTGGCTAGGATAGATTGGCGAATGATACTTAAGGGGTTGACTGTGGATGGGCAATGGCAGACATTTAGAGACCGCATGGATGAACTACAACAATTGTACATTCCTGTCTGGCGTAAAAATAAAAAAGGGAAGGTGGCTCAACCGTGGCTATCAAGGGAAATCAGGGATAGTATTAAAGCCAAGGAAGTGGCATACAAATTGGCCAGAAATAGCAGCGAACCCGGGGACTGGGAGAAATTTAGAACTCAGCAGAGGAGGACAAAGGGTTTGATTAGGGCAGGGAAAATGGAGTACGAGAAGAAGCTTGCAGGGAACATTAAGACGGATTGCAAAAATTTCTATAGATATGTAAAGAGAAAAAGGTTAGTAAAGACAAACGTAGGTCCCCTGCAGTCAGGATCAGAGGAAGTCATAACGGGGAACAAAGAAATGGCAGACCAATTGAACAAGTACTTTGTTTCAGTATTCACTAAGGAGGACACAAACAACCTTCCGGATATAAAAGGGGTCAGAGGGTCTAGTAAGGAGGAGGAACTGAGGGAAATCCTTATTAGTCGGGAAATTGTGTTGGGGAAATTGATGGGATTGAAGGCCGATAAATCCCCAGGACTTGATGGACTGCATCCCAGAGTACTTAAGGAGGTGGCCTTGGAAATAGCGGATGCATTGACAGTCATTTTCCAACATTCCATTGACTCTGGATCAGTTCCTATCGAGGGAAGGATAGCCAATGTAACCCCACTTTTAAAAAAAGGAGGGAGAGAGAAAACAGGGTATTATAGGCCGGTCAGCCTGACCTCAGTAGTGGGTAAAATGATGGAATCAATTATTAAGGATGTCATAGCAGTGCATTTGGAAAGAGGTGACATGATAGGTCCAAGTCAGCATGGATTTGTGAAAGGGAAATCATGCTTGACAAATCTTCTGGAATTTTTTGAGGATGTTTCCAGTAGAGTGGACAAGGGAGAACCAGTTGATGTGGTATATTTGGACTTTCAGAAGGCTTTCGACAAGGTCCTACACAAGAGATTAATGTGCAAAGTTAAAGCACATGGGATTGGGGGTAGTGTGCTGACATGGATTGAGAACTGGTTGTCAGACAGGAAGCAAAGAGTAGGAGTAAATGGGTACTTTTCAGAATGGCAGGCAGTGACTAGTGGGGTACCGCAAGGTTCTGTGCTGGGGCCCCAGCTGTTTACACTGTACATTAATGATTTAGACGAGGGGATTAAATGTAGTATCTCCAAATTTGCGGATGACACTAAGTTGGGTGGCAGTGTGAGCTGCGAGGAGGATGCTATGAGGCTGCAGAGTGACTTGGATAGGTTAGGTGAATGGGCAAATGCATGGCAGATGAAGTATAATGTGGATAAATTTGAGGTTATTCACTTTGGTGGTAAAAACAGAGAGACAGACTATTATCTGAATGGTGACAGATTAGGAAAAGGGGAGGTGCAACGAGACCTGGGTGTCATGGTACATCAGTCATTGAAGGTTGGCATGCAGGTACAGCAGGCGGTTAAGAAAGCAAATGGCATATTGGCCTTCATAGCGAGGGGATTTGAGTACAGGGGCAGGGAGGTGTTGCTACAGTTGTACAGGGCCTTGGTGAGGCCACACCTGGAGTATTGTGTACAGTTTTGGTCTCCTAACTTGAGGAAGGACATTCTTGCTATTGAGGGAGTGCAGCGAAGGTTCACCAGACTGATTCCCGGGATGGCGGGACTGACCTATCAAGAAAGACTGGATCAACTGGGCTTGTATTCACTGGAGTTCAGAAGAATGAGACGGGACCTCATAGAAACGTTTAAAATTCTGACGGGTTTAGACAGGTTAGATGCAGGAAGAATGTTCCCAATGTTGGGGAAGTCCAGAACCAGGGGACACAGTCTAAGGATAAGGGGTAAGCCATTTAGGACCGAGATGAGGAGAGACTTCTTCACCCAGAGAGTGGTGAACCTGTGGAATTCTCTACCACAGAACGTTGTTGAGGCCAATTCACTAATATATTCAAAAAGGAGTTAGATGAAGTCCTTACTACTAGGGGGATCAAGGGGTATGGCGAGAAAGCAGGAATGGGGTACTGAAGTTGCATGTTCAGCCATGAACTCATTGAATGGCGGTGCAGGCCAGAGAGCTGTGGAGGCTGAGTCATTGAATATATTTAAGCTGGAGATAGACAGATCTTTGAGCGATAAGGGAGTGAAGGGTTATGGGGAGCGGGCAGGGAAGTGGAGCTGAGTCCATGATCAGATCAGCCATGAGCTTATTAAATGGCGGAGCAGGCTCGAGGGGCCGAATGGCCGACTCCTGCTCCTATTTCTTCTGTTCTTATGAGATGTGGAAGTACATTGCCATTTTAAACAATTGTGCTTAATGATTTGCAGCGGGTTAGAAGTACAGATTCATTAAAATGGAAGTGGTGGCCTGTGTAATATAGCACAGAATTTTTGTGCAAGATGAACCTGATGCATCCCATACGCCTCTAAGCTGCCCCCCCCCCGAAGCTAGCGAAATGTGACCTAGAGAAATGATCATTTAGGAGAATAAAAATCAGGCTTGGTGGGACCATCTCATCACTAAAAGTAGCGACACTAGTTAATAAGGCCAAAAATAGCAAACAAAGGGGTTAATTTCGAGGGATAGAATTAAAAAGCAGAGACAATATGTTAACCTTGTGTAGAACCTTGGTTAGACCACACGGAGTACTGTGAACAGTTTTGGTCTGCATATTATAAAAAGGATATGGAAGCACTGGAGAAGGTGCAGCAAAGACTTACGAGAATGATACCAGAACTGAGAGGTTATACCTATCAGGAAAGGCTGAACAGGCTGGGGCTCTTCTACCTAGAAAAGGGATGGCTGAGGGGTGACCTGATATAGGTCTTTAAGTTTTTGAAAGGGTTTGATAGGGTAGATGGTTACCAGTTACGGGCGAGATCAGAACTAGGGACCATAAATATAAGATTGTTACTAATAAACCAATAGAGAATTCAGGAGAAACGTATTCACCAAGAGAGCGTTTAGAATGTGCAACTCGCTACCACAGGGAGTGGTTGAGGCGAAGAGCATTGATGCATTTAAAGGGCGGCTGGATAAACATGAGGGAGAAGGGAATGGAAGGATATGTTGATGGGGTCAAAAACAACAGTTTGACACTAAGCCACAGAAGGAGAAATTAGGGCTGATGACTAAAAGCTTGGTAAGAGGGGTAGTTTTTAAGGAACGTCTTAAAGGAGAAGAGCGAGGTAGAGAGGCTTAGGAAGGGAATTCCAGATCTTCGGGCCCAGGCAGCTGAAGGCACGACCACCGATGGTGGAGCGATTATAATCGAGGATGCTCAAGAGGCCAGAATTGGAGGAGCGCAAACATCTCGGGGGGTTATAGAGCTGGAGGAGATTACAGAGATAGGGAGGGGTGAGGCCATGGAGGGATTTGAAAGGAAGGATGAGATTTTGTTAATCAAGTTGTTGCTTAACCAGGAGCACAGGGGGATGGGTGAACAGGACTTGGTGTGAGTTAGGACTCGGGCAGCCGAGTTTTGGATCACCTCTAGTCTATGTAGGGTGGAAGGTGGGAGGCCAGCCAGGAATAATCAGGTCTAGAGGTAACAAAGGCATGGATGAGGACTTCAGCACTGGATGAGCTGAGACGGGTGATGTTAGGGAGATGAAAATAGACGATCTTAGTTATGCTGCGGATATGTGGTCGGAAGCTCATTTCAGGGTCAAATATGACACCAAGGTTGCGAACAGTCTGGTTCAGCCTCAGACAGATGGAGTCGGTGACTAGGGAATGGAATTCGTGGCAGGAACTAAAAACAATGGCTTCTGTCTTCCCAATATTTAATTGGAGGAAATTTCTGCTCATCCAGAACTTGATGTTGCACAAGCAATCTAACAATTTAGAGACCGTGGAGGAGTCGAAAGAATTGGGGGTGAGGTAGAGCTGGGTGTCATCAGCATATATGTGGAAACTGATGCTGTGTTTCCGGATGATATCGCCAAGGGGCAGTATACAGATGAGAAATTGGAGGGGGCCAAGGACAGATCCTTGGGGGGACACCAGAGGCAACAATGCGGGGGCGGGAAGAGAAGCCATTGCAGGTGATTCTCTGGCTACGATTAGATAGATAAGAATGGAACCAGGCGAGCGCAGTCCCACCCAGCTGGACGATGGTGGAGAAGCTTTGGAGGGGGATGGAGTGGTGAACTGTATCAAAGGCTGCAGACAGATCCAGAAGGACGAGGATGGATAGTTTACCTTTGTCACAGTCACATAAGATGTCATTTGTAACTTTGATGACAGCCGTTTCGGTACTGTGGCAGACATGGAAACCTGATTTGAAGAATTCAAACATTGAGATCCAGGAAAGATGGTCACGGATTTGTATGGCGACAACACGTTCAAGGACTTTGGAGATGAAAGGGAGGTTAGAGATGGGGTGGGAGTTTGCAAGGACCGAGGGGTGAAGGGTTATTTTTGAGGAGAGGGGTGATGATGACAGATTTGAAGGAGAGTAGGAACAGTACCTGAGGAGAGGGAACAGTACCCGAGGAGAGAGAACCGTTAACAATATCAGCTAACGTGGGAGCCGGAAAAGGAAGTTAGGTGGTCAGAAGTTTTGTGGGAAGAGGGATTTCCAAAAAGCTTTTGACAAGGTACCGCATAAGAGGCTTCTCTGTAAGATAGGAGCCTCTGGTATTAGTGGAAATATATTGAGCTGGATTCAGAACTGGCTGGCAGGACGCAGGCCAAGCGTAGTTATAGATGGATTTGGATCTGTTTGGAGACCGGTCATCAGTGGTGTCCTGCAGGGATCAGTGTTGGGATCGTTGCTTTTTACTATTTTTATTAATGATCTGGATTCGGGGGATGGTGGCACAATTGGCAAATGATACCAAAATCTGTGCGAGTGCTAGAACCGAAGAAGAGGCTCATCTGATTCAGGCCGATCTTAATGTGTTGGGAGATTGGGCTCAAGACTGGAAAATGATGTACCACTTAGATAAGTGCAGTGTTATGCATGTGGGCAGGGCAAATGCTCAACATTCATACACCCTCCAGGGAAAGGCATTAAAGATGGTGGAGATAGAAAGAGATTTGGGCATTCTAGTGCATACATCCTTAAAGGTACACGAGCAATGCTGTGCAGTGATAGCTAGAGCAAATAGGGTGTTGGGGTGTATCCATAGGACAGTTGAGTATAAGACGAGATGTACTGTTTTGTCCTTGTACAAGACCTTAGTCAGGCCGCACTTGGAATACTGTGTCCAGTTGTGGTCTCCTCACGTGGTGGATGATATTGAAGCTCTGGAAAGGGTGCAGAAGAGGCCACTAGACTCATTCCAAATCTAAAGCATCTTAGTTATCAAGATAGGTTAAAAGAGTTGGGACTCTATACTTTAGAGCAGTGTAGATTTAGGGGGATATGATTGAGGTTTATAAGATAATGAAGGGAATACATAGTGTTCCAGCTGACAGTTTATTTCAATTAAATGGGTTAGGCAGGACCAGGGGCCACAAATTTGGGGTTCGAATTTGGTGAAGACTCTCACCCGCCCAAGTGCCGCCAAAAGGACCACTGATGGCCGCCGAGGACCCTAATGGTTCTTTGGGCAGGGTTTTCATCAGCAAAGTCCCTCGAAGGTCGGTGGGCAGCAAAGCAGCGACGTATACCGCCATTCTGGGCAGGAGCCAGTGGGAGCTCTCATTCTTGGCGGCAGAGGCGCTTGCCGCCCAAGTGCCGCCGAGAATAGTCAGGCCCGCGGAGGGTCAAACACCTAAAAATAGAAACCATCAAACAAAAACATCTGACGACCTTCAGGGGACCCCATACAGGTAAGTCCCTGTAAATAAATAAATAAATATCACGAACCTGTTTTCCTCCATCTTCACACTTACCGTTGAGGACAGAGCTGCCTGCACTCTGCGGTTCACCGCCGTCCTCCAGCCGACTCCCACCCACATGAATATGGCATCTAGGCGGGCGGGAGTCTACTTACGCGCATCGGCCGTCCGTTGACGTCGGCGGGCGCTTCTTGGCGGCTCTCCCCTCCCGCCTGCTCCAGGCCATGTCGAAAATGGCACTGGGCGGATTGAGCAGAGGAATGTCGGTGGCAGTGGGCGGTGAGTGCATCAATTTCGGGCCCTTAAGTTGTATAAGGCTAGATCTAGGTTAGACGTCAGGAGGTGGTTCTTTACCCAAAGAATAGTAGACTCCTGGAACGAGCTGCCATTTCATGTGGTGGATGCAGACTCACTGAACTCCTTCAACATAGAAACACAGAAATTTACAGCACAGAAGGAGGCCACTCCGACCCATCATGTCCACGCCGGCCGACAAAGAGCCACACGGCCCTTGGTCAGCAGCCCTAAAGGTTACATATAAACCTATAAACCTACAAACAATGACGGAAAGGCAAAGAGCACCCAGCCCAACCAGTCCGCCCCACACAACTGCGACACCCCTTATACTGAAACATTCTACACTCCACCCCAACCGGAGCCATGTGATCTCCTGGGAGAGGCAAAAACCAGATAAAAACCCAGGCCAATTTAGGGAGAAAAAAAAAATCAGGGAAAATTCCTCTCCAACCCATCCAGGTGATCGAAACTAGTCCAGGAGATCACCCTGGCCGTATTCTATTCCCTGCAGTACTTATCATTATATATGCTCCGTCTAACAAAAAGTCATCCAGTCTAATCCCAATTACCAGCTCTAGGTCTGTAACCCTGCAGGTTTAAGTGCCCATCCAACCATCTCTTAAAAGTGGTGAGGGTTTCTGCATCCACCACTCTTCCAGGCAGCTAGTTCCAGATCCCCACAACCCTCTGCGTAAAGAAGCCCCCCCTCAAATCCCCGCTAAACCTTCCACCAATCACCTTAAAACTATGCCCCCTCGTAATAGACACCCCCCACCAATAGAAATAGACCCTTACTATCCACTATGTCCAGGCCCCTCAATATTTTGTACATCTTAATGAGGTCTCCTCTCAACCTCCTCTGTTCCAATGAGAACAAACCCAGCCTATCCAATCTATGCTCATAACTAAGATTCTCCATTCCAGGCAGCATCCTAGTAAATCTCTGCACCTTCTCTAGTGCAATCACGTCCTTCCTATAATACGGTGACCAGAACTGCACGCAATACTCCAGCTGTGGCCTAACCAAAGTATTGTACAATTTAAACATAACCTCCTTGCTCTTATATTCTATGCCTTGGCCAATAAAGACAAGCATTCCATATGCCTTCTTAACCATCTTATCCACCTGGCCTGCTACTTTCAGGGATCTGTGGACAAGCACTCCAAGGTCCCTTTGTTAATCTACACTATTAAGTGGCCTACCGCTTAATATGTATACCCTTTCCTTATTAGCCCTCCCAAAGTGCATCACCTCATACTTCTCTGTATTAAATTCCATTTGCCACTGCTCTTCCCACCTGACCAGTAGATTGATATCCTCCTGCAGCCCATGACTTTCCTCTTCATTATTAACCACACAGCCAATTTTAGTGTCGGCTGCAAAACTTCTTAATCATACTCCCTATATTCAAATCTAAATCATTGATATATACCACAAGAAGCAAGGGACCCAGTACTGAGCCCTGCGTAACTCCACTGGAAACATCCTTCCAGTCACAAAAACACCCATCAACGATTACCCTTTGCTTCCTACCTCTAAGCCAATTTTGGATCCAACTTGACACTTTGCCCTGTATCCCATGGGCTTTAACCTTCATGACCAGTCTACCATATGGGATCTTATCAAAAGCTTTGCTAAAGCCAGATATACGACATCATGCGCAATACCTTCATCGACCCTCTTGGTTACCTCCTCAAAAAATTCAATCAGGTTAGTCAGACACGACCGTCCCTTAACAAATCCATGCTGACTGTCCCTAATTAATCCTTGCCTTTCAAAATGCAGATTTATCCTGTCTTTCAGGATTTTTTCCCAATAATTTTCCCACCACTGAGATTAGGCTGACAGGCCTGTAATTACTCGGCCTATCCCTTTCTCCCTTCTTAAACAAGGGCTCTACGTTAGCAGTCCTCCGGCACCATGCCCCGATCCAAAGAGGACTGGAAAATGATGGTCAAGGCCTCTGCTATTTCCTCTTTCCGATTTCCCAAGTGAAAGCTGGGTTTGTTTCTGTCTGCAGCGGAGATCACTTCTTACAGAAGGTCAGTACTACAGGAAATTTAATGGCCAGAGTGATCTCCTGGACTAGTTTCGATTACCTAGATGGGTCGGAGACGAATTGCCCAGATTTTGCCCCCCAAATTGGCCTGGGTTTTTACATTTTTTTTTGCCTCTCCCAGGATATCACCTGGATTTGGGTGGGGTGGAGTGTATATGTTGTGATATACAAGGTATCACAATATTGTGGGACAGACTTGATGGACCAGATGGTCTTTACCTGTCCGTCATTGTTCGTATGTTCTTCCCCTCCCCTCCCTTGTTGTGTGACGGAGGAAGTGGGGAAGTGAGAGTTCAGGAGCCGGGTGGAGGATGCTCGGTCTCCCCTACAGGAGGGAGCGGGGCAGGTGAGACAGCAGCTGGGACCGGGCGGGTGGGGGAGAGTCAGGGGGCTGTGTGGGGGAGTATCAGGGGGCTGTGTGGGGGAGTATCAGGGGGCCGTGTGGGGGAGAGTCAGGCAGCCGCACAGGGGAGAGTCCAGGGGGCTGCGCGGGGAGAGTCATGGGGCCGGGGGAGAATCTGGGGACCAGGGTGGGGGAGAGTCAGGGGGCGGGTGGGGGAGAGTCAGGGGGTCGTATGGGGGAGAGTCTGGAGGCCGCGCGAAGGAGAGTCCAGGGAGCCGCGCGGGGGAGAGTCAGGGGGCCCGGGTGGGGGAGAGTCAGGGGGCCGGGGCCGGGGTGGGGGACAGTCAGGTGGCCGGGGTGGGGGAGAGTCAGGGGGCCGGGGTGGGGGAGAGTCAGGGGGCCGGGGCCGGCGTGGGGGACAGTCAGGTGGCCGGGGTGGGGGAGAGTCAGGGGGCCGGGGTGGGGGACAGTCAGGGGGCCAGAGGCGATGGAGAGTCAGGGGGTGGGGCGGTTTGCGGGAGAGTCAGGGGGCCGGGCGGGTGAGAGTCAGGGGGCCTGGGCGATTTGGGTGAGAGTCGGGGCCGGGGTGGGACAGAGTCAGGATGCCGTGCGGGGGAGAGTCAGGGGGCGGGGGCAGAGTCAGGGGGCCGGGGTGGGGGAGAGTCAGGGGGTGGAGCGGTTTGCGGGAGAGTCAGGGGGCCGGGCGGGGGGAGAGTCAGGAGGCGGTTGAAGGAGGGGGGAGAGTCAGGGGGCGGGTGGGGGAGGGGGGAGAGTCAGGAGGCCGCGCGGGGGAGAGTCAGGGGGCCTGGGCGATTTGGGTGAGAGTCGGGGCCGGGGTGGGACAGAGTCAGGATGCCGTGCGGGGGAGAGTCAGGGGGCGGGGGGAGAGTCAGGGGGCCGGGGTGGGCGACAGTCAGGGGGCCGGGGTGGGGGAGAGTCAGGGGGCCAGGGGCGATGGAGAGTCAGGGGGTGGAGCGGTTTGCGGGAGAGTCAGGGGGCCGGGCGGGGGGAGAGTCAGGAGGCGGTTGAGGGAGGGGGGAGAGTCAGGGGGCGGGTGGGGGAGGGGGGAGAGTCAGGAGGCCGCGCGGGGGAGAGTCAGGGGGCCTGGGCGATTTGGGTGAGAGTCGGGGCCGGGGTGGGACAGAGTCAGGATGCCGTGAGGGGGAGAGTCAGGGGGCGGGGGGAGAGTCAGGGGGCTGGGGTGGGCGACAGTCAGGGGGCCGGGGTGGGGGAGAGTCAGGGGGCCAGGGGCGATGGAGAGTCAGGGGGTGGAGCGGTTTGCGGGAGAGTCAGGGGGCCGGGCGGGGGGAGAGTCAGGAGGCGGTTGGGGGAGGGGGGAGAGTCAGGGGGCGGGTGGGAGAGGGGGGAGGGGGGAGTGTCAGGAGGTCGCGCGGGGGAGCGTGCAGGGGGCCGCGCGGGGGAGCGTGCAGGGGGCCGCGCGGGTGAGCGTGCAGGGGGCCGCGCGGGGGAGCGTGCAGGGGGCCGCGCGGGGGAGCGTCCAGGGGGCCGCGCGGGGGAGCGTCCAGGGGGCCGCGCGGGGGAGCGTCCAGGGGGCCGCGCGGGGGATAGTCAGGGGGCCTGGGCGATTTGGGTGAGAGTCGGGGCCGGGGTGGGATAGAGTCAGGATGCCGTGCAGGGGAGAGTCAGGGGGCCGGGGTGGGGGAGAGTCAGGTGGCCGGGGTGGGGGAGAGTCAAGGGGCCGGGGTGGGGGAGAGTCAGGGGGCCAGGGTGGGGGACAGTCAGGGGGCCAGGGGCGATGGAGAGTCAGGGGGTGGGGCGGTTTGCGGGAGAGTCAGGGGGCCGGGCGGGGGGAGAGTCAGGAGGTGGTTGGGGGAGGGGGGAGAGTTAGGAGGCTGCGTGGGGGAGAGTCAGGGGGCCTGGGCGATTTGGGTGAGAGTCGGGGCCGGGGTGGGACAGAGTCAGGATGCCGTGCGGGGGAGAGTCAGGGGGCCGGGGGAGAGTCAGGGGGCCCGGGCGGGGGAGAGTCAGGGGGCCGGAGTGGGGGACAGTCAGGTAGCCGGGGTGGGGCAGAGTCATGGGGCCGGAGTGGGGGAGAGTCAGGGGGTCGGGGTGGGGGAGAGTCAGGTGGCTGCGCGGAGAAGAGTCGGGGGGCCAGGGCGGGTTGGGGAAGAGTCAGGGGGCCGTGCAGGGGAGAGTCAGGGGGCTGGGCTGACCTGGGGTGGGGGAGAGTCAGGGGCCCGGGGCGGGGAAAAGTCAGGGGGCCTGGGTGGGGGAGAGTCAGGGGGCGGGGCGAGAGAGAGTCAGGGGGCGGGGCGAGGGAGAGTCAGGGGGCGGGGCGAGGGAGAGTCAGGGGGCCAGGGTGGGGGAGAGTCAGGGGGCCTGGGCGGGCGGTGAGTCGGGGCCAGGGTTGGGGAGTGTCTGGGGACCACGCGGGGGAGAGTCGGGGGGCCACGCGGGAGAAGAGTTGGGGGGCGGGGTAGAGTCGGGAGGTTGGGGCAAGAGAGAGTCAGGGGGCCGGGGTGGGGGAAGAGACAGGGGGCCGGGGTGGGGGAGAATTGGGGGGCTGGAGAAGGGGAGAGTCAGGGGGCCTGGGTGGGGGGGGAGTCTGGGGTCCGGGGAGGGGGAGAGTCATGGGGCCTGGGTGGGTTGGGGGAGAGTCAGGGGGTAGATGGGGGAGGGGGTAGAGTCAGGGGGCCTGGGCAGGGGAGAGTCAGGGGTCATGGGCAGGGGAGAGTCAGGGGGCTGGGAGGGGGGCGGGGGGGGAGTCAGAGGGCTGGGCGGGGGAGAGTCCAGGGGCCACGCGGGGGAGAGTCCGGGGGCCTGGGTTGGAGTGTGTCGGGTGCCGGAGTGGGGGAGTATCTGGAGGCCGTGCGGGGGAGAGTCAGGAGGCCGCGCGGGGGAGAGTCAGGGGGCGGGTGGGGGAGGGCGGAGAGTCGGTGGGCCGGGGCGAGGGAGAGTTAGAGGGCCGGGGTGAGGGAGAGTCTGCAGGCCGCGCAGGGGTTGTGGAGGAGAGAGAGAGTCGGGGGCTGGTTGGGCGGGGACAGAGTCAGGGGGCCTGGGCAGGAGGGGATAGAGTCAGAGGGCCTGGGTGGGCCGGGGAGACTCAGGGGGCCGGGGTGGGCGGTGGGCGGGGGAGAGAGAGAGAGTCAGGGGATGCGCGGATTGGGGGAAGAGTCTAAGGGCCTGGGCCTCCGGGCATTGTATGCTTGAGACATTGTGAATACCCGCTCACATCCTGCTGTGTGCAGCCCCAGATTGTCCTGTTTCCAGCCATCAAACGGTGACCAGGATGAGACTCCTGTCCTGTCCTGTCCTGGCCTCCAGCAGGTGCTTTCTCCCTGCTCAATCTTCAGTCCATGACATGGAGAGACTCCAGTCACTTGCAACAGGCTCCTCTCCTTGGCCCAACTGAGCTGCTTGACCCAGAGCTGGGCTTCAAATCCAACATCCAATTCATCACCCAACATTTCTCACTTCCACTTTAGCAAAGATGCTCGCCTCACCCCATCGCCAAACTTAAGCAACTCCTCAATCCGCCCCCACAGACTCAATCCTTGCCTGCTTCTAAATGTTCATCCTCCATCATCTCCAACTTGCCCAAGACCCCGCCGTCTGCAACCTCTTCCCCCCTGCCAGTCACTCCCAGCCTCACTGGCCTGTACATCTCCCTGGCCACCAACTTTAACATTGATATCCTCCTCTACACATTCCTCCATGTCTTTACCTGGACATCCTCTGCCAGCTTCGCCTCTCTCCTTGCCCTCGCACTCTCACCTGTTGGGCATCTGCCCCTCCCTCTGTTGAGGTTTTTTTGCTTCTCTCAGGAGATTGCCAGGTTTTCGGGTGGGGTGGGCAGTGTCTATGTTGCAATGCATAAGGTATCGAAATAGTGTGGGACGGGCGGGATGGACCTCATGGTCTCCACCTGTCCCTCATTGTTCGTATCTTCCAACAGTATTGATTCAGCCTTCACCTGCTGGGCATCTCCCGCTCCCTTTGTTCCAACATTCATGATTCAGCCTTCAAAGCTGGCGGTAATTGAGAGGAAACTCCAGCCGTTCTCCCTCCCTCTCTCAGCTCAATGCACTTTCTGAAGTTCTGGAGCACAGAACCAGCTCCCGCTGTGGTGAATAATCAGCACATTCACATTTTTTTCACAGAGTCGCACACTGACACAAACATACAGCCTTTCATTTTTTTGTTCAAACATCATTCAATAGAAAATTCACCTCAACAAAACTTTTGAAATTTGTCCTCTACGTTTGGAAAGTAACTGAGCCTAAACTGCTAGAAGCTAAAGGAAAATATTGCATCAATGTAGCTGACTGAACGGTACTAATGCATCTTTGGCGATTAGATACACCTCACGTGCTTTTGGGCTTAACTGTGTCCTTCAACTAAAGTTTAACAAAAGCATTACATGACAGCAAAGGCCATTTGATTGATACATTTCATCATTTTATTATAAAATACATGTTCCTTTATTTTGTTTAAACACTCATTTTGGAAAGTATTAAGAAATGGCATTCCAAAACTTTTTAGAACGTATTTAAACGTATGCAAGCTGATATATGATTTTTACTAGGCTCCAGATGAAGAAAGAAGCTGAAAAATCCAGAGAATATGTCTGATGAACCAGGAATAAAAGACGTTCATGCAGGAGCCACTGAAGGAATACCTATCACGTCACAGGGAGAGACAGTTGCTCAAGAGGAGGCAAGTTTAATTTGGCCGTGCTACCATTTTCGGAACCATTTTACTGATACGACAGCACACAGTGGGGCTCATCACTGAGACGCATGTTGTTCATTCCTTCAACACCCAGCCTGTAGCCTAATTTTCTGGGGTCACACAATCCCAAAGAGATCCTCGGGCTGGTCTGAAACTGCAGCCTTCATTAGTTTTAATGGAGATGGGAACATCACACCGATAACAGAAAGTGAAAATACAGACATAGGGAGACTGTCGTTTGAAAAAGAGATTTTTGAACAAAAGGTTCTGCTGGTGGTGAAAGGGAAAAGTAACTGGAGACAGTTGGTGCTGCAGTAGAGAAGCCAGGAGGACAGCTTTGCTCTCCAGTGGGTGGTTTTGACAGAGAAGAGCAAAGCCCAATAGTGTTTGTTGTCATTCAGCCAGATCTGGTGATGGATGGTGAAACCGTTTGTGCACCAGCCAGGTACACTCACGTTTGTGACCCTTGTACTCAAGGGGGTAAAGATGGGGGCTGTACCAGGGTAATGGCCAAGGTGGGAGAGAGTCAACGTTTTACTGGGGACAAAGACATCAAAGATAGACGAGAGCGAGAGAGTGGCTGAGGTAATTGGACAGCTGCAGAAGTATCTAACTAGACAGGCCGAGTCACATGGATTTGTGAAAGGGACATCATGCTTGACAAATCTTCTGGAATTTTTTGAGGATGTTTCCAGTAGAGTGGACAAGGGAGAACCAGTTGATGTGGTATATTTGGACTTTCAGAAGGCTTTCGACAAGGTCTCACACAAGAGATTAATGTGCAAAGTTAAAGCACATGGGATTGGGGGTAGTGTGCTGACATGGATTGAGAACTGGTTGTCAGACAGGAAGCAAAGAGTAGGAGTAAATGGGGACTTTTCAGAATGGCAGGCAGTGACTAGTGGGGTACCGCAAGGTTCTGTGCTGGGGCCCCAGCTGTTTACATTGTACATTAATGACTTAGACGAGGGGGTTAAATGTAGTATCTCCAAATTTGCGGATGACACTAAGTTGGGTGGCAGTGTGAGCTGCGAGGAGGATGCTATGAGGCTGCAGAGCGACTTGGATAGGTTAGGTGAGTGGGCAAATGAATGGCAGATGAAGTATAATGTGGATAAATGTGAGGTTATCCACTTTGGTGGTAAAAACAGAGAGACAGACTATTATCTGAATGGTGACAGATTAGGAAAAGGGGAGGTGCAACGAGACCTGGGTGTCATGGTACATCAGTCATTGAAGGTTGGCATGCAGGTATAGCAGACGGTTAAGAAAGCAAATGGCATGTTGGCCTTCATAGCGAGGAGATTTGAGTACAGGGGCAGGGAGGTGTTGCTACAGTTGTACAGGGCCTTGGTGAGGCCACACCTGGAGTATTGTATACAGTTTTGGTCTCCTAACCTGAGGAAGGACATTCTTGCTATTGAGGGAGTGCAGCGAAGGTTCACCAGACTGATTCCCGGGATGGCGGGACTGACCTATCAAGAAAGACTGGATCAACTGGGCTTGTATTCATTGGAGTTCAGAAGAATGAGAGGGGACCTCATAGAAATGTTTAAAATTCTGACGGGGTTAGGCAGATTAGATGCAGGAAGAATGTTCCCAATGTTAGGGAACTCCAGAACCAGGGGTCACAGTCTAAGGATAAGGGGTAAGCCATTTAGGACCGAGATGAGGAGAGACTTCTTCACCCAGAGAGTGGTGAACCTGTGGAATTCTCTACCACAGGAAGTTGTTGAGCCCAATTCACTAAGTATATTCAAAAGGGAGTCAGATGAAGTCCTTACTACTAGAGGGATCAAGGGGTATGGCGAGAAAGCAGGAATGGGGTACTGAAGTTTCATGTTCAACCATGAACTCATTGAATGGCGGTGCAGGCTACAAGGGCCGAATGGCCTACTCCTGCACCTATTTTCTATGTTTCTATGTTTTTATGGGCCCAAGTTTCCACATGATTTGCGCCTGATTTTTAGGAACAACTGGTGGAGAACGGACTATCTTAGAATTCGCAATTCTCCACATTTTTTTTTCTGCAGTTCTAGTCAGGTAGAACAGTTCTACTTTGGAACAGAATTTTTTCTTCAAAAGGGAGCGTGTCCGGCCACTGACGCCTGATTTGAAAGTTTCCACAGTGAAAATGTACTCCAAACTAAAGTAGAATGGAGCAAGTGAAGATTTTTGTAGAACTGAAAAAACCTTGTCTACACATTAAAAAATCAGATGCAGGTTACAAATCAGGCGTCCAGAACGAGGGGGGGGGGGAAGGGAACTCATTAAATTCGACAATAAATCCTTATTTATACTTATACAAATATTATACAAATAAATCCAACCTGAATAAACATTTATAAGCAAAGAAAAGATTAAATAAACCATCTTCCTACCTGTGTGAAAGTGCTTCAGCCAGGGAGAATGGTGCAGCAAGCCTCACAAAACGAGGGAGCCGACCGAACGCAGGGGAGGGAGGGAGCCGACCGAACGCGGGCCGGGGGCAGGGGGAGGAGGGAGCCGACCGAACCGGGGGGGGGGGGGGGGAAAGGGAAGGGAAGGGAGCCGACGAATGTGGGGGGGGAAGGGAAGGGAGCCGACGAACGCGGGGGGGGAGTGGGAAGTGAAGGGAGCCGACCGAACGCGGGGGGGGGGGGGGAGGGGGGCGGAAGGGAGCCAATGAACGCGGGGGGGGGGGGGCGGAAGGGAAGGGAGCCGACGAATGCGGGGGGGGGGGGGGGGCCGGGAAGGGAAGGGAGCCGACCGAACGCAGGGGGGTGGGGGGGGGAAGGGAAGGGAGCCGACGAACGCGAGGGGGGGGGGGGGGAAGGGCGGGAGCCGACCGAACGCGGGGGGGGGGGGGTGGGGGGGCGGAAGGGAATGGAGCCGTTCCAGACGGCTGGCGGGAAAGAGAGAAGGCTGCAGGAAGCCTCAGAAATTGAGAAGCCATTTCCCGACGGCAAAAGGGGGAGGTCGTCGGGAAACGGCTGCCTCAACTTTCTGAGGCTTCCTGCACCCTTCTCACTGCTACAAGAAGCCTCTGTGCTGATGGCAATGTACTTTTATTAAAAAATGTTAAAAAACTAAACAGCTACAAAGAACTACAAAGAACTACAAAAATGGCCGAGTGCCAATGTTTTTTTCACACTGAGCATGTGCGAACGCTCCAACGCGCACGTGCAGCGTTGTCGGCAGGAAAAAAACTAATTTAAATAGTACCCGCCCCCTCCCATTTACAAAATCGGCGCGAGTGTAGGCTCCGCCCCCGTGGGCGCCGCGCCAAGCAGACATGGAGCTGCAAAGCGCTCCAGAAGCGCTCGTTTTTTTTCCGGTGCCGTTTTAGGCACGAAAAACAGGCGCCCAGCTCGGAGGGGCGCCCGTTTTTTATCATGTGGAAACTTGGGCCCTATGTATCTCCACAAACATCCCACCCAGTTCCCACTGGTCTACAGACAAACCAAACCAAAACAACCGGTTAATGAGCAGAAAACACTTATAGACCGCTCAAAAATATTTACCAGACTCTGTCACCACAGAGCATGCAGAGGAGATTTGGTACCAGGGATGAGGGACTTTAGTTACGTGGTGAGACTGGAGAAGCTGGAGTTGTTCTCCTTAGAGCAGAGAAGGTTAAGGGGAGATTTAGTAGAGGTGGTCAAAATGATGTGATATTTAGATAGAGTAAATAAAGAGAAACTGTTACCACTGGCAGGAGAGCACAGATTGAAGGTAATTGCCAAAAACCAAGGGGTGAATGGAGAGGAGGAGAATGTATTTTTACACAGCAAGTTGGAACGCGCTGCCTGAAAGGGCGGTGGAAGCAGATTCAATCGTAACTTTCAAAAGGAAATTGGATAAATACTTGAAAAGGAAAAGGAGGAAAAAGAGCAGGAAGGAGTGGGACTAATTGGATCGTCCTTTCAAAGAGCCGGCATGGGCTTGATGGGCGGAATGACCTCCCTCTGTGCTGTAGGATTCTATGACTACATCTGCCATAAACGTGCATAGAATGGAAGTGTAAATACATCAGACCCTCACATACCAACCACTCCAAAACTGATTGTCTACTTTCAAACCCTAAATTAGAAGATAAAGGATTCTTATGTTGGGATCTTTAAAGTGGACTAAGCCAGCTACATGATACAGAAATAGGATTGATTACACTGTTACGGTTACAGACTTGGAGTACTGTGAACAATTCTGATCTCCATATTAGAAAAAGTAGCACTGGAGGTAGTGTAAATAAGATTCACAAGGATGATACCAGAACTGAGAGGTTATACCTATCAGGAAAGATGGAACAGGCTGGGGTTCTTTGCTCTAGAAAAGAGAAGGCTGAGGGGTGTCCTGATAGAGAGCTTCAAGATAATGAAGGGGTTTGATAGAGTAGATGTGAAGAAAATATTTCATTTGTGGGGAGACCGAATTAGAGGCTGTAAATATAAGATAGTCACTAATAAATCCAATGGGGAATTCAGGAGAAACTTCTTTACCCAGAGAGTGGTGAGAATGTGGAACTCGCTCCCACAGGGAGAGGTTGAGGTGAATAGTATCGATGCATTTAAGGGGAAGCTGGATAAACACATGAGGGAGAAAGGAATAGAAGTATATGGTGATAGGATGAGATGAAGAGGAGTGGGAGAAGGCTCGTGTGGTGCTTAAATGCTGGCATAAGCTAGTGGGCCGAATGACCTGTTTCATACAGTCATAGAAATACACAGCATGGAAGGAGGCCATTCCTTCCAGCCAACACAATGTTTCTGTGCTATAGTCATGAATGAGGTTAGGTTTGCCCATTACTGTGTCACTTTGATGTATTTGTCTATGTTTCTGACCATATTTTCCAGTGCATACAAAATGAGCACACATCTGGTCTGATCTATCGTGTCGCCTTTCCACTCATTCGCAACGGCAAACATGGTGCGCTCTTCCATCCCAGTTTCAGCTGACAGCTTTTGAAACTAAGGGAAAAAGTAATGATAAACTGGTCAAGGTGATTACATTTTTGAATCACAATTCTGAATCAACATTCAGTTTTAATATTTTTAATCTAATTGCTGATTGTGAGAACTTGCTGTGTACTAATTGGCCGCCCCGTTTCCTATATTACAACAGTGACTACACTTCATTTACTGTGAAGCGCTTTGGGACGTCCTGAGGTGGTGAAAGGCGTTGTATAAAGACCAGTCTATACAAATATGTGTCAGTCAGTTCGTGCACAGCAAGCTCCCACAAACAGCAAATACATAAATCACCCAATAATCTGCTTTTCGGTGTTCAGTGAGGGATTAATATTGGCCAAAACAATGCCATGGGATCTTCTACACCCACCGGAGAAGGAAGACAGGGCCTCAACTATACGTCTCATTCGAAAGGTGACATCCCGACAGTGCAGCACCCAACGTTTCCTATAAGCTGCTCAGCTCTCGGCCAGTCCCACGCAGCCCGGGACTTGCTTTTGCTATGTTAAAGTTCGCGCATGCGCAAAACTGTGAATGGGCTGTGCAGCCCCTTTAAAGGAGCCGCGCACCCAAAAACATTACCGGGAACGTTAGCAGCACTCCCTCAGTACGCCACTGGAGTGTCTGCCTGGATTTTAAGCTCAGGTCCCAGGAGTGGGCCTTCAGCTCACAACTCTCTGACTCAGGTGACCGTGCTGTCCACTGAGCCACGGGTCACACCCTTGAGAAGGCCATGCATGTTGTGTTGGCTGCCTGCGTTACCTCACTGTGATAGATCTCACAGATAAATTCAGCCTCCTGTAATTAATGCATTTCAGTGACCCTTCACTCTTACCCTGTCGCTCCCCAGAGATGCGCATCTCGTTAACTTTGGAGGATGGCGTGGGCAGAAGGCCCAGTCCAAAGTCTATACTTTGGTACTTACTGTATCAAAAACAAGCTGGTCCATTTTCAGTGAGTGAACCTTGTTTTTAATCCTACATGTACTGTCACTGAAAGCAGTCAACACCATCATCCATCAGACAAAAACTGTCACATTTAAAAACTAATTCTCCAGTGAGAATCAAAACATCCATTATTACTGGTATTCCTTCATTATCACTGGGACACAATCCTGGAACTCCCTACCTAACAGCTCTGTGGGAACATCTTCACCACACGGACTGCAGTGGTTCAAGGCGGCGGCTCACCACCACCTTCTCAAGGGGCGATTAGGGATGGGCAATAAATGCCAGCCTTGCCAGTGATGCCTGCATTCCAAACAAATTTTTAAAATAATTATATTAATCTACAAATTAACACATTCCTGTTACCTTCTTCTGTAGTTGCTTGTAATTATAAATGAGATGATAATATTTCTCTGGTACTCCTAAATGGTCAATGTTGGTCCCAATCACAATCCTGTAAACATCTGAAAAGAGACATTTCATAAAAATATCAATGTTAAACATAAAACTGAATGGCGACAAAGATTACGTAGGCAGAAAGAGAAAGAGATGTACTTTTCTGTGCCACAATGGTTTGTAGTTCCTGAAAGTGCTCAATCAAATGCATCGGAGTGTTGTCCAGGATGTTGATGTTAAAAATGAATGCGACTCCATGAATTTTGTTTTCTGGAATGACTGGATACTGACCATCGTCCAAATCAGGATTGAATTCCTTCAACTAAATTAGAGAAAAGTGAATGGGTTATACTAAAAGCTACCAGCGACACAATGTTTACATTTACTCAGCATTATGGTGAATGCTGACTGGAGGGGTTTCCAGTCCTATCAGACAAGATCCATCTATCTCATTCACCAATCCTACTGAGATCCAGAGGGGCCCCGACCTCGGTCTCGGGTTTTGGTGTCAGTAAGGGTCTCCCACTCTCCAGCTGTGTCTGTTCCTCTCCCCCTTTCTGTATTTTTCTCTGTTTCATTAACTTGCTCTGAGTATTTATCGCTTGGTTATGTTGTTCCTGTGTGTTATTCTTGGACTATTTTCGACGTCTCAGTTACTCTGTCCCTGTGTGTTATTGTTCGAATATTTTTAAGTGGCCCAAATGGCGCGGTGTCCAGATTTTCTTTGCTCCAGCACTTTAGCCAGAGCGTGAATGTGGAGAAAGGTGGGGTGCAGTGGTAGGGTGTGCCTGAATCTTGTCTGTGTGTGTGAACAAAAGAGAGTTTGGAAACTCAAAGACAGAATACTGAAATGATTAACACCCAGGTCAAGAAATGGCCCATACCTAGCTAAAGGACAAGTTTCTAGGAGACCCACTTACCTACCATGCACTGCCATAAGTGGGCTGGTATTATGATAACATGTAAAAATTCAGACACTTACAGATAAGAGGAGAGAACAATGACAAACCTGTAAGACTGTTGCCAAGCAGATTAGGATATTGCACAAACAGCTCAATGTAGTGTCAGTTTGGTGAGATAGTACTCGCAGCCCAAATTAGCCAAATAGTATCAGGGTAAAACCTGTTCCCTCCAAAAGTTAGAGCTTTCATGGACAATCAGAAAACCTTTTGTCTTAATGGTAGCCCACAAAGCTGCAAGTCTGATCAGCAGGAACTTTGTGGAGGAAACAGCTTGTATTAATTGCTGGCCCATTTAATGTAATACTGTAGAACAGTTGTATAAGAACAATATTGTTATTAGTCAATGTACGTTAAAACTGCTTGGCTATGACTCACGGAAACTATTGTTGCAGGACTAACAACCCTTAGTTGCGACCATAACAATGGGAAAAAAACGGCAACAGTTTCTCTGTTACTCTGTTCCTGTGTGTTACTCTTGGATTTCCCTCCCTATTTATCTGTTCCTCGATTAATGATTCTTCCTACCACTGACGTTAAGCTAATTGGTCTATAGTTCCCTGGACTTGTTCTATCTCTCTTTTTATATATAGGAATCACATTAGCTGTTCGCCAGTCCTCTGGCACTCGTCCCTTTTCCAATATATATATATATATATATATGTAATAGTGCCTCTGCTATCTCTCAATGTCATGTTCACCATGTTAATCTCCCTGGTAAATACTGAGGTAAAGTAATTACCTTATCCAGAACCCTCGGGACTTGGCCTGTTCAGGATAAAGGATTTTTCCGGACGAGGTGTGGTCATGTTAAATTGGATGGTACAGGTACTGAGCAAGGGGACATCTGGGTTGGCTGACTTGGGGCTGGGAGTGCGGCAGAGAGATCTTGGGGTGGGGGTGGGGGGGGGGGTGGCGGAGGGGCAAGAGGGAAGCGGTGGATCTCAGAGTCAGGCCAGCGATTGCGCGAGTCAGCAGCGAGGAAGGACTTCAATTTGTTCATGTCGGAGTTCTGCGCATGCGCCACCTGGTGGCCAGGAATGGTTCTGGACGAGGGATAGTTCCGGATAAGGAAGGTTCATCCTGTATTCACTATCACTGTCAATACCTGTAAATTTATCGTGTGTATCCAGCAGTGGCTCTATGGCTCTATTCCTATCCTGATTTTTCTTTGTTATGTATGAGCCTGTAGAATAATTTACTATTTCTTTTTATATTCCTTGATAATTTAATTTGGTAATTTCTTTTTGTCTTCTGAATTGTTTTTTTGACTTCTTTCCTAACCTTTTAATTCCCTATTGTCATCCTCTCCTTCGTAGTCTACTTAGTGTATGCTTTTTTTTTTAGTTTTAATGTTGCCCTTATTTCTTTATTCGTTCATGGTGTGTCATTACTGGGTAGTTGTTCTTGCTTTTTAGTGGGATATATTTCTCCTGGACGCTATTGATCATCGTTTTAAATTATTCCCACTGCTGCTCTATTTCTTTGTCAGTAAATCAGCTTTTTCCAATTTATTACTTTGGTCTTTGTCTTACTTATGTGGCCTTCTCAATCTTTATCTTCAACCTTATTGTGTTGTGATTGCTATTGCCTAGATGTTCTCCTATGCTTACTTCTTTTAAGCTGTTCTGGTTCATTTCCCATTACTAGGTTCAGCAGGACTCCCTCTCTTGTTGGGCTTTTTACATAGTGGGTAAGAAAGGAGTCCTGCACACATTGTAAAGACTCCATTCCCTCTACCCCTTTTGCTGCCTCCTGCCAGTTTATTTGCAGTAGTTAAAATCTCCCATGATTATTATTCTATGTCCTTTACTCATTTCACGTGTTACGCTTGGACATTTTTCTGTTTCTCAGTTACTCTGTCACTGTGTGTTACTCTTGGACTTTTCTGTATGTTTCACAATTTATATTGATAATTTAGACTTTGGAATCAAAAACACAATTTCTAAATTTGCGGATGACGCCAAACTCCGGCATAATCAACACTGAGGAGGACTGCAACAAATTACAGGAAGACATTAATAAACTTGCAGAATGCGCATAGAATTGGCAAATTAGTTTCAGCATAGATAAGGGTGAAGTATTACATTTTGGTGAGAAAAATAAGGAGGTCACATAGTACTTGGAAAATAAGAATCTAAATGGGGTAGAAGAGCAAAGGGATCTGGGCGTACAAATACACACATTACTAAAAGTAGCGATGCAGGTTAATAAGGCCATAAAAAAGCAAACCAAGCACTAAGGTTTATTTCTAGAAGGATAGAATTAAAAAGTAGAGAAGTTATGCTAAACTTGTATAGGACCTTGGTTAGACCACACTTGGAGTACTGCGTACAATTCTGGTGGCAATATTATAAAATGATATAGTTTGTAGCACTGATCTCAGTGCTAAACGCACTGCTGATTGGCTTAGCGCTGAACAGGGAGGGCAATATTGGGTGCAGCCTAGTGGCCAATGAAGTTTGGCCTAGGCTCTCTGCACTAATAAAGGGGAAGTGCTTTGTTGCAGAAACACCTCATAGTCATTGTGGAGAAAGCCACGGCCCAACAGCCAAGAGAAATGGGAAGGAGATTTTCTGATGTGGCACTGCAGGCCTGGTGTTGGAGGTTGAAAGATGTCCTGAGATCCTCCACCTGCAGCGGGGCAGGAGGCCTGTGGACACAAGAGGGCTGTAGGAGGAGACCGCTGAAGCCATCAGTGCGATGAGTGTTGTCTGCAGGTCCTGGATCCAGTGCCGCAAAAAGTTTAATTACCTCACACGACTGGTCAAGGTGATTGAATGCATCTTCAAATTCCATCTCCTACCATCTGCACCACTATCCTCACACACTGCTTAATGCACCACACCCCCATCACTCACCTCCCAACAATCTCTCGCTATCACCACTCATACCTCACAATCTTCACTTCACCCTCACAGTTACCACTGCTGCAAGACTCATGCTCACATCTCACACCTTGCACACACTGCCAGCTATTCAACTATGGCTGGCGCATCACCCAAACACAGTGCAGGCAAAGGTGGCACATAACCAGAGAGAGCAACAGCAGATGGATGGAGGGGGGGCCTGTCTGTAGAACCTGACTGAGCTGGAGAAAGCAGTGCTCGAGATCATTGGAGGGGCAGTGACCGAGTCCGTGACGAGTGGGGAAGTTGAAAGCATTGATGCTAAGGGTATGCTCATATTTAATCCTTCTTCTCACAGTCCACTTCCCCCTCATCACACAATTTCTTCTCACTAACAAGCTGCTGATGGTGTCTGCATAGATATCTTGCTTTTCCCCCCTCCCCTCACCGCAACTTTCCCCTTATGCCCTTTTCCTTTCAGATGCACAAGACGTCCCACCAGCATAACCAGTCCCCGAAATTATGGAGGAGGACAGTGAAGGAGAGGAAGACACACCTTCACTGCATTTGACACTCGCGGGCACCAGCTCAGAAACTGGCACTGTGCACATTTTAGAGGGCAGTATAAAGGCGGGATCTGCATGCGGTGAGTCACTGGGCACAAGTGGGCTGCAGCCAGGCCAGGGGGAAAAGGTTAGCTCGGGTGCCATCCCCCTGGAAGAAGAGTTCGGGCACGAGTTCTGCTGCACAGGACTCAGGTGATGCCCTCGACGGGGCAACCTTCAGAAGAAGGGTGATGGTCATGCACACACAAATGCTAGGTGTAATAGCAAGCCTGCCAGAGAGCCCCTTGTCAGTGTCAAGGAGCATGGAGGAGTCTGGCTCCAATATTGCACGGGGTTTTGCGTGGAGCTTGGAGCCCATGATTTCCAGGATGTAAATTAGAGACCATGTGGACCCAACCATGATGCTGGGTGCAATGGGCGATCTGTTTCCATTGCAGCACAGGTGGAAGCGACCCAACGTCTCAGTGCTGCCACGCAAGCTCAGACTGCTTTCCTGCAGTCTCAGCTTGCTGCCACGCAAGCTCAGACTGCTGCCATCTTGGCTGGGTTTACGAGTGTGAAAAAGGGCTTGCAGGGTGTCACAGCAGTCCAGCAATCTGCTCCAATAGATGGCTAATAATGCTGAGGCGCCGCCCCGGGGGAGTGGCAGTAGATCAGTGGAACAGGAACCTGCTGCCCTCTCTCAGGATGTTAGCATTCCTGCTCCTACCACTGCTACTCTGACAGTACCCTTGCAGCTACCTGTTCTCCAGCCAGCCCAGACTGCTGCCACCCATGCCAACATCGTGCAGTCTACAGCCCGGCCTTCTAGGGCCAGAGCTGCTCGAGGTCATAGATAGAGTGGAGAGGAGGGACCTATTTCCCTTAGCAGAGGGGTCAATAACCAAGGGGCATAGATTCAAAGTAATTGGTAGGAGGCTTAAAGGGGATTTGAAGGGACATATCTTCACCTCATCATCATAGGCAGTCCCTCAAAATTGAGGAAGACTTGCTTCCACTTGAAAAGTGATGTGCGGCCCTGGACTTTCACACTTCGGGAGCCTATTATCAGCAAGGGCAGACATCGACAACGAGGTTCAACATCATCTCCAGTGCGCCAGCGCAGCCTTTGGCCACCTGAGGAAGATCAAGCCCTCAAATCTGGCACCAAGCTTATGGTCTATAGGGCTGTAGTGATATCCACCCTCCTGTATGGCTCAGAGACGTGGACCATGTACAGTAGACAACTCAAAGTGCTGAAGAAATACCACCAGCGCTGCCTCCGCAAGATCCTGCAAATCCCCTGGGAGGACAGATGCACCAACGTCAGTGTCCTCGACTAGGCCAACATCCCCAGCATCGAAGCACTGACCACACTCAACCAGATTCTTCACCTAGAGGGTGGTGGGGGTCTGGAACCCTCTGCCAGAAAGGGTGGTAGAGGCAGAAACCATCATAGTATTTTTTTAAAAAAGCAAAATACTGTGTATGCTGGAATCTGCAATAAAAACAGAAAATGCTGGAAATCTCAGCAGGGCAAGGAGCATCTGTGGCGAGAAACAGAGTTAATGTTTCAGGTCTCTGACCCTTCATCAGAATAGTATTTAAAAAGTACTTGGATGTGCACTTGAGGTGCCGTAACCTACAGGGCTGCGGCCCAAGAACTAGAAAGTGGGATTAGGCTGGACAGCTCTTTGTCGGCCAGCACAGACACGATGGGCCGAATGGCCTCCTGTGCTGTATTTTTTTTGATTCTATGAATCATTCTGGAAGGCAAATTGCAGTCTCCCCCACTGACAGTCAGCAGCCTTCCACCAGCCATGCTGCAGTCACTGGCGGATCAGGTCGTAGGAGCACTAGAGCAGCAAAAGGCACACGATGGACAGACACTAAGGGAATGCTCAAGGGCGATTAGTTGATTGTGTTCTTTTGATTTGAATTTAATAAATTTATAAATTATGCTTGCAATGCATGGTGGCTCTCATTTCAGCTTTGTGCCCAGGAAGGCGCTAGGATGTTCTGTGACAGAGGGATGGTAAGATGGAGAAGTGGTGAGCAACGGAGATCTGGGCTTTCATTCACTGGAACCGAAACCTGATGAGGTGCTCACGGACAGCCTGTCTCGAATGGGGATGTGCTGCCTTCCTCTTCCTCCTGCTCCTCCTGAGGTGGTCCCGAAACCTGTGGTGGCAAGGACTGGGCCTTTATGATGGCCAAGGTGTGGAGCATTCAGCAGGCCACCAGCAGGTCCAGTGAGTACTGGAGGCTCCTCCCGAGCAGTCAAGGCAATGAAATCGTTGCTTCAGCATCCCGATGGTCTGCTCGATGAGGTTCTTCATGGACCTTTCACTACACTTCCAGGTTACTCTCTCCCTGAGTGCAGAGGCTAATTATGACAAGTAGTTCAAATTTCAAAAAATAGCGATATGGAAGATAGTTTAGTGGCATTATGGGTTCTGTGTTTCCCAATTGTTTACGCAGCATTTCTTTACACATAATTTTCCACTGATACAGATTTATATTTCAAATTCGAACTTGGAATTAAACAATTTTACTGAAATCCGTTATAACTCGCCTTTAATATGGAAGCTCACAAGATCATTTTAGTTCCAGTCATTTTATCCTATAATCTAGAGATGAAGGCCTAGAAATTGGACAACGTGCTGCTGACTGGCTGTGCTTAGCAGGAGCCAATGTTCTTGGTGTTCGAGCGAGACTAGCTTTACTTAAAACTAACCTGCTGCTCTTAAAGGCCATCTGCACCTCATAAAGGTGAGCTGCCTGCTGCAGATGAAAAATGATAAATGATAAATGTGCTTCAGCACAAATGGCTCAACTGGCCAGGGAAAGGGCACCCAGGGTCTCGGATGTAACCCTCGAGCTTTGTGCAGGGAGTAAACACTGCAAGAGGCCTTCTATCCACAGGGGCCAGGAGGCCCCCCAGAAAGGAGGATGTGGGACCAGATCACCAAGAAAACATTGCCAGCAATGTTGCCCCCACCACCTGGCTCCAAAGACCAAAGAAGCTTCATAACCTCAGACGAGTGGAGGAGACGGTGCTGGTCATTGTTGGCAGGGGCATAGCTGAGCCCTTGGCCAGTGGCGATGCTGAAAGAATACAAGATGCTGGTATCCTCAAACATTATCCTCCTTCTCACATCCCACTTCCGCCTCATCTCACAATATATTCTGATTTACAAGCTGCATTTGATGTAAGCATGCACCTCTTGTTTTAAACCCTTCCCCTCACCACAACCCTTCCCTTGTGCCTTTCTCATTTCAGACAGCCAAGAAATTTAGCCTGCCCAGCCAGTAGTTGACCAAGAAGAGGAAAAGGAGAGTGAAGAGGACAAAGAAACACCGTCACTCGATTTCACACTCCCAGCCACCAGGTCCTCAAGGTCATCTTGCAATGCTATTTGTAGTATCCCCCACTGAAAGTCAACAGCCTTCCACCAGCCATGCTGCAGCCATTGTGGTAGCACTGCGTTAGAGAAGCTACAAATCAAAGTTCACCAGTAGGTTTCCTGGATTCCATGTTGCAGAAACACCTGCAAATAAACCAAACATTTGAGGAACTAAGACTTATGACTCAAGGCACTGAGAATAAACTAAGAAAACTACAACATACCCAAGAATATTTTATCATTCAATATGAAAAAAATCTATGCATACAAGCTCAGATTGCCCAGCTTGCACAGCTCAGTCCACAAGACCAGAACCGTATCTTGCAAGAGCAAAGCTTACAACAAAAACTCACGTCAGTGAAGAATTGGTTACAACGAGAAGCCCAGACACTACAGCAATACAGACTGCACTCTTATCATACTTTGGAGGGATCAGCGTACGGTGGCCCGGCCTGGAAATCGGTGCGGTCCCGGCCTACGAGACCATCAGCAGGCCGGGCCCATTGGAGGGAGCAGCATGCAGCGGCATACCACTGCAGGGAGCAGCAGGTGCTGCTGCAGGAGGGTGACAGATACAAAGCCAGGTCGCTGATTGCAGCGAGAGGCGGCGGCAGATTGGAGGCAGGAGTTCGAGATGCGGGGTGAGGCTTACAAAAGGCCCAGCTTGTGCAGCTTCAGCAGGGAGAGAAAACAAAAAAGAAGTAGAAAGAAATCAAAAGGTGACGTCACAGCCAAGAGGGTAAGTGATTGGCTGGTGATTGGTAAGTAGTTTTTCTTTTTCTTTTTATATCAGTAAGTAACCTGTTAACATTGTTGTTGCCAAATTAAGTGTATCTCAGGGTTAAGTCATGGCAGGAGAGCTCGGACACGTGATATGCTCCTCCTGTACTGTGTGGGAACTCAGGGACACTTCCAGCGTCCCTGACGACTATGTCTGCGGGAAGTGTATCGGCCTCCAGCTCCTGACGGATTGCATTGCGGAATTGGAGCTGAAGGTGGATTGACTCTGGAGCATCCGCGATGCTGAGGAATGATGTGAATAGCACGTGTAGCGAGTTGGTCTTACCACAGGTAAAGGGTCCACCGCCAGATAGGGAATGGAAGACCAACAGGAAGAGCAGTGCAAGGAAGGTAGTGCAGGGGTCCCCTGCGGTCATCCCCCTGCAAAACAGATACACCGCTTTGGGTACTGTTGAGGGGGATGACTCATCGGGGAGGGCAGCAGCAGCCAAGTTCATGGCACCGTGGCTGGCTCTGCTGCACAGGAGAGCAGGAAAAAGAGTGGGAGAGCGATAGTGATAGGTGATTCAATTGTAAGGGGAATAGATAGGCGTTTCTGCGGCTGCAACCGAGACTCCAGGATGGTATGTTGCCTCCCTGGTCAAAGGGTCAAGGATGTCTCGGAGCGGGTGCAGGACATTCTGAAAAGGGAGGGAGAATTGCCAGTTGTCGTGGTGCACATTGGTACCAACGATATAGGTAAAAAACGGGATGAGGTCCTACGAGACGAATTTAAGGAGCTAGGAGCTAAATTAAAAAGTAGGACCTCAAAAGTAGTAATCTCGGGATTGCTACCAGTGCCACGTGCTAGTCAGAGTAGGAATCGCAGAATAGCTCAGATGAATACGTGGCTTGAGCAGTGGTGCAGCAGGGAGGGATTCATATTCCTGGGGCATTGGAATCGGTTCTGTGGGAGGTGGGATCAGTACAAACCGGACGGTCTGCACCTGGGCAGGACTGGAACCAATGTCCTAGGGGGCATGTTTGCTCGTGCTGTGGGGAAGGAGTTAAACTAATATGGCAAGGGGATGGGAACCTATGCAGGGAGGCAGAGGGAAACAAGAGGGAGACAGAGGCAAAAGATAGAAAGGAGAATAGTAAAAGTGGAGGACAGAGAATCCCAAGGCAAAAAACAAAAAGGGCCACATTACAGAAAAATTCTAAAGGGGCAAGATGTGTTAAAAAGACAAGCCTGAAGGCTCTGTGCCTCAAAGCGAGGAGTGTTCGGAATAAGGTGGACGAATTAACTGCGCAGATAGCAGTTAATGAATATGATGTAATTGGCATCACGGAGATATGGCTCCAGGGTGACCAAGGCTGGGAACTCAACATCCAGGGGTATTCAACATTTAGGAGGGATAGACAGAGAGGAAAAGGAGGCAGGGTGGCGTTGCTGGTTAAAGAGGAAATTAATGCAATAGTAAGGAAAGACATTGGCTTGGATGATGTGGAATCGGTATGGGTGGAGCTGCGGAATACCAAAGGGCAGAAAACGTTGGTGGGAGTTGTGTACAGGCCACCAAACAGTAGTAGTGAGGTTGGGGACAGCATCAAACAAGAAACAAGGGATGTGTTCAATAAAGGTACAGCAGTTATCATGGACGACTTTAATTTACATATAGATTGGGCTAATCAAACTGGCAACAATGCGGTGGAGGAGGATTTCCTGGAGTGTATTAGAGATGGTTTTCTTGACCAATATGTCGAGGAACCAAGTAAAGAGGTGGCCATCCTAGACTGGGTGATGTGTAACGAGAAGGGAATAATTAGCAAATCTTGTTTTGCGATGCCTCTTGGGGAAGAGTGACCATAATATGGTAGAATTCTTTATTAAGATGGAGAGTGACACAGTTAATTCAGAAACTAGGGTCCTAAACTTAAGGAAAGGCAACTTCAACGGCACGAGGCGCGAATTGGCTAGTATAGACTGGCAAATGTTACTTAAAGGGTTGACGGTGGATAGGCAATGGCAAACATTTCTAGATCACATGGATGAACTTCAACATTTGTACATCCCTGTCTGGAGTAAAAATAAAACAGGGAAGATGGCTCAACCGTGGCTAACAAGGGAAATTAAGGATAGTGTTAGATCCAAGGAAGAGACAGATAAATTGGCCAGAAAAAGCAGCAAACTTGAGGACTGGGAGAAATTTGGAATTCAGCAGAGGAGGACAAAGGGTTTAATTAGGAGGGGGAAAATAGAGTACGAGAGGAAGCTTGCCGGGAACATAAAAACTGACTGCAAAAGCTTCTATAGATATGTGAAGAGACAAAAGATTAGTGAAGACGAACGTAGGTCCCTTGCAGTCAGACTCAGGTGAATTTATAATGGGGAACAAAGAAATGGCAGACCAATTGAACAAATACTTTGGTTCTGTCTTCACGAAGGAAGACACAAATGACCTTCCGGATGTACGAGGGGACCAGGGGTCGAGTGAGAAGGGGAAACTGACGGATATGCTTATTAGGCGGAAAATTGTGTTGAGGAAATTGATGGGATTGAAGGCCAATAAATCCCCGGGGCCTGATTGTCTGCATCCCAGAGTACTAAAGGAAGTGGCCCGAGAAATAGTAGATGCATTGGTGATCATTTTCCAACAGTCTATCGACTCTGGATCAGTTCCTATGGACTGGAGGGTAGCAAATGTAACACCACTTTTTAAAAAAGAAGGGAGAGAGAAAATGGGTAATTATAGACCGGTTAATCTGACATCAGTAGTGGGGAAAATATTGGAGTCAATTATTAAGGATGAAATAGCAGCACATTTGGAGAGCAGTGACAGGATTGGTCCAAGTCAGCATGGATTTGTGAAAGGGAAATCATGCTTGACAAATCTTCTGGAATTTTTTGAGGATGTAACTAATAGAGTGGACAAGGGAGAACCAGTGCATGTGGTGTATTTGGACTTTCAAAAGGCTTTTGACAAGGTCCCACACAAGAGATTGGTGTGGAAAATCAAAGCACATGGTATTGGGGGTAATGTACTGGTGTGGATAGAGAATTGGTTGGCAGACAGGAAGCAGAGAGTCGGGATAAACGGGTCCTTTTCGGAATGGGAGGCAGTGACTAGTGGAGTGCCACAGGGCTCAGTGCTGGGACCCCAGTTCTTTACATTATACATTAATGATTTGGATGAAGGAATTGAGTGTAATATCTCGAAGTTTGCAGATGACACTAAACTGAGTGATGGTGTGAGCTGTGAGGAGGATGCTAAGAGGCTGCAGGGTGATTGGACAGGTTGGGTGAGTGGGCAAATGCATGGCAGATGCAGTATAATGTGGATAAATGTGAGGTTATCCACTTTGGTGGCAGAAACACGAGGACAGAGTATTATCTGAATGGTGGCAGATTAGGAAAAGGGGAGGTGCAATGAGACCTGGATGTCATGGTTCATCAGTCATTGAAAGTTGGCATGCAGGTGCAGCAGGCGGCGAAGAAGGCAAATGGCATGTTGGCCTTCATAGCTAGGGGATTTGAGTATAGGAGCAAGGAGGTCTTATTGCAATTGTACAGGGCCTTGGTGAGGCCTCACCTGGAATATTGTGTTCAGTTTTGGTCTCCTAATCTGAGGAAGGATGTTCTTGATTCCAGGGATGGCTGGACTGACATATGAGGAGAGACTGGATCAACTGGGCCTTTATATACTGGAGTTTTGAAGGATGAGAGGGGATCTCATAGAAACGTATAAGATTCTGACGGGACGGGACAGGTTAGATGCGGGAAGAATGTTCCCGATGTTGGGGAAGTCCAGAACCAGGGGACACAGTCTTAGAATAAGGGGTAGGCCATTTAGCACGGAGATGAGGAGAAACTTCTTCACTCAGAGAGTTGTTAACCTGTGGAATTCCCTACCGCAGAGAGTCGTTGATGCCAGTTCATTGGGTGTATTCAAGAGGGAGTTAGATATAGCCCTTACGGCTAAAGGGATCAAGGGGTATGGCGAGAAAGCGGGAAAGGGGTACTGAGGTAAATGATCAGCCATGATCATATTGAATGGTGGTGCAGGCTCGAAGGGCCGAATGGCTCTATCTTTCTGTGCAGTGCGGGCAGACACAGCAGGAGGGGTGAAGGAGCGGCAAGAGTCCGTAGAGGGAAGTGACCGGGGCCCAGGAGAGGCGTGAATCTGGGGCCCAGAAGAGGCGAGGGCCCAGGGGCAACACGGACCAGCCCACACTGCGATATGTGTGCGCGCTCGGTCTGTGCAACAGATCTGGTCTCCAGTTAGTCTTGGGTAATCCTTGCCACTGGACCAAGACCTAGCTCTGTCAAGCCCGTGTGGTGGCTGGTGTGCAATGGTCACCCCACGTTAAAAAATCCATGCCCAGGCATCTTCCACCCTTCACGATGTAGTTCGGGACCTGGAATATTAGGTCTTTCATTGAAACACCTGTGAACTCATCCCTTTTTGGCATAGAAGCTTCGAGGGACTGCCTATGATGATGATGAGCACTGCGTTAGAGCACTAGGATAGGCAAAGGCACTCACTAAGGGAATGCACAAGGGTGATTAGTTGATTTCTTGATATTATATTGGAAGTATATATTGAGAAATTGGATTGGAAAGTTTGCTTTGTGCTGGCATTTATTTTTGCATTGTGACCAAGAGGACACTGTGATGTCAGTAACAGAGGAAAGGTAAGGTATGGGACAAATGTTGAAAGGGGATTTGGGGATGTGGTCACTGGTACGGCAGGCAATGATTCCATCTTGGCCAGAAAGGGGCTGTCTGAAGGGGCTCCTTCCTTCCGCTTCCTCCTCTACGCTCTGCGAGCTGCTTGTCCCCATCATACTGCTGCATGCCGTTGTGCCGTGGAAAGAGTGTCAAAAGGAGCTGTGATGTCCAAAGTACCAGATTGTGCGCCATCTCTATGTCATGCTGCAGCCCAAGGGGGAGTGCAACTAGAGCCCCCAGGACTGGGAGCAAGTTGAGTTCCTTGAAGAGCCAAAGCTTTGCAAACGTCCAGCAGCACTCCCTTCATACTTTGACAACTTTTCAAATGTCTAACGCTAAGACACTACTCCAATAAAGTGGAAAACAACCAACACAAAAGCAAAAATCTGAACTGACCTGAAAGTTGCGTGTGTCCCTTTAAGAACCGTTAGTAGGGGATCCAGTATACTACTGCATGCACGTTGTGCCGTGGAGAGTGTCAAAAAGAGCTGTGACGTCCAAAATACCAGATTGTGCGTCAATTCAGTGTTGCACGTTGATTGATGTCACAATCTGGTTCATCTAAATATCTGGAGTAAGCGTTGATGTTTTGCACGCAGACACAATTTTCACACAGCAAGATCACACAAATGATGATCGACCAAATAATCTGAGTTGTTTTGCTGATGTTAGATTACGGTGGAATCTTTGCCCATGACCCTGCTTTTCTTCAAAGAGTTCTGTGGGATCTTTAATCCACTGGTCAGGCCAGAAAAAGTTGGATTCTTAAAGCAAGATCAATGTTCCCAGAATTAAATCAAAACTGGTGGGGGTTTTGGAGGAGGAAGCTAGCAATATTTGGTTGCATTTATTTCCCTGTATTAGTTTGTTTAGTAGCGGCCTCCATTATACGTATTTGCACTATTTTGTTTCCTGCGAATAGGAACATAGAAACAGGTGTGGGCTGTTTCCTTCTGGAAACATGCAGCACAGAAGGAGGTCCCTCCCTAACAGCACTGTGGGAGTACCATCACCACACGGACTGAAGCGATTCAAGAAGGCGGCTCACCACCACCTTCTCAAGGGGCAATTAGGGAAGGGCAATAAATGCCGGCCTTGCCAGCGACGCCCACATCCCGTGAACGAATAAAAAAAAAGACCATTCAACTTATCATGCCCGTGCCAGCTCCCTGAGAGCTTTCCAATTAGTCCCACTCCCCTACTCTCTCCCAACAGATGTACAAAGTTTCCTTTTTTAGGCAGCGACCTAATTCCCTTTTGATAGTTATTATTGAATCACCTTCCACCGCCCTTTCAGCAGCGCAGACCAGATCATAACAACTCGCTCCTAACGGGTAGCACTCTCAACTCTGAGTCAGAAGGTTGTGAGTTCATAGTCTCACTCCAGAGACATGAGCCCAAACATAAGCAATATCCAGGCTGAGACTCCAGTACAGTACTGAGGGAGCGCCAGACTGTCGGAGGGGAGTACAGAGGGAGCGCCGCAATGTTGGAGGGGCAGTACTGAGGGAGGGCTGCACTGTCAGAGGGGCAGTACTGAGGGAGGGCTGCACTGTCGGAGGGGCAGTACTGAGGGAGCATCGCACTGTTGGAGGGGCAGTACTGAGCGAGCGCCGCACTGTCGGAGGGGCAGTACTGAGGTAGCGCTGCAATGTCGGAGGGCCAGTACTGAGGGAGCGGCGCACTGTCTGAGGGCCAGTACCGAGGGAGTGCTGCAATGTCGGAGGGGCAGTACTGAGGGACCGCCGCAGTTTCGGAGGGCCAGTACTGAAGGAGGGCTGCACTGTCGTAGGGGCAGAACTGACGGAGCGTTGCACTGTTGGAGGGGCAGTACTGAGGGAGCGCTGCACTGTTGGAGGGGCAGCACAGAGGGAGAGGTGCACTATTGGAGGGGCAGTACTGAGGGAGCACCGCACTTTTGGAGGGGCAGTACTGTGGAAGAGCTGCCGTATCAGAGGGGCAGTACTGAGGGAACGGCGCATTGTCGGAGGGGCGGTATTGAAAGATTGCCGTTCTGTTGGAGGAGCAGTACTGAGGAAGCGCCGCACTGTCCGAGGGGCAGTACTGAGAGAGCGCTGCTATGTTGGAGAGGCTGTATTGAGGGAATGCTGCACCTTTGGAGGGGCAGTACTTGGGGAGCGCCGCACTGTTGGAGGAGCAGCACTGAGTGAGCGCCACAGTTTCGGAGGGGCAGTACTGAATGAGGACTGCACTGTCGGAGGGGCAATACTGAGGGAGCGCTGCACAATTGAAGGGGCAGTACTGAGGGAGCGCCGCAGTTTCGGAGGGGCAGTACTGAATGAGAGCTGCACTGTCGGAGGGACAATACTGAGGGAGTGCCGCACTGTCGGAGGGGCAGAACTGCGGGAGCGCTGCACTATTGGAGGGACAGTACTGAGGGAGCACTGCACTGTCGCAGGGGCAGTACTGAAGAAGCGCTGCAATGTCTGAGGGGCAGTACTGAGGTAACCCTGCAATGTCGGAGGGGCAATACTGAGGGGAGGCTGCACAGTCAGAGGACAGTACCGAGAGAGCCGCACTGTCGGAGGGTCAAAACTGAGGACACACTGCACTGTCAAAGGGGTGGTTCTGTGGGAGCTCCGCAATGTCCGAGGGGCAGTACTGAGGGAGGGCTGCACTGTCGGAGTGGCAGTATTGAAGGAGTGACGCAGTATCAGAGGGCAATACTGGGGGAGCGCCGCACTGTCGGAGGGGCGGTACTGAAGGATCACCTCACTGTTAGAGTGGCAGTACTGAGGGAGCACTGCACTGTCAGAGGGTCAGTCCTGAGGGAGAGGCGCACTGTTGGAGGGGCAGTACTGAGAGAGAGGCGGAATGTTGGAGGGGCTGTACTTGGGGAGTGCCGCACTGTGGGAGAGGCGGTATTGAGGGAGTGCTGCCCTGTCGGAGGGGCAGTACTGAGGGAGAGGCACACTGTCAGAGGGGCAGTACTGAGGGAGCACTGCACTGTTTGAGGGGCTGCACTAAGGGAGTGCTGCACTGTCGGAGAGGCGTTACTGAGGTAGTGCCGCACTGTCGGAGCGTCAATACTGACGAAATGCCGCACTGTCGGAGGGGCAGTATTGAGGAAGCGCCGCACTGTAGGAGGGGCAGTACAGAGGGAGTGCCATACTGTCAGAAGGGCAGTACTGAGGGAGCGCCGTACTGTCGGAGGGGCAGTACTGAGGGAGCGCTGCACTGTCGGAGGGGCAGTACTGAGGGAGAGGCACACTGTCAGAGGGGCAGTACTGAGGGAGCATTGCACTGTTTGAGGGGCTGCACTAAGGGAGTGCTGCACTGTCGGAGAGGCGTTACTGAGGTAGTGCCGCACTGTCGGAGGGTCAATACTGACGAAATGCCGCACTGTCGGAGGGGCAGTATTGAGGGAGCGCCGCACTGTAGGAGGGGCAGTACAGAGGGAGTGCCATACTGTCAGAAGGGCAGTACTGAGGGAGCGCCGTACTGTCGGAGGGGCAGTACTGAGGGAGCGCTGCACTGTCGGAGGGGCAGTACTGAGGGAGCGCTGCACTGTTGGAGAGGAAACATTGAGCGAGTGCTGCACTGTCGGAGGGTCAGTACTAAGGGGGCGTGCAATGTCGGAGGGGTGTTACTGAGAGAGTGCAGCACTGTCAGAGGGGCAGTAGTGAGGGAGTGCCGCACTGTCGGAGGGGCAGTACTGAGGGAGCACCGCACTGTCGGTGTGGCTGTATTGAGGGAGCGCCGCACTGTCGGAGGGGCAGTACAGAGGGAGTGCCATACTGTCAGAAGGGCAGTACTGAGGGAGCGCCGTACTGTCGGAGGGGCAGTACTGAGGGAGCGCCGTACTGTCGGAGGGGCAGGTACTGAGGGAGCGCCGCACTGTCGATGTGGCTGTATTGAGGGAGCGGCGCACTGTCAGAGGGGCAGTACAGAGGGAGCGCCGCACTGTCGGAGGGGCAGTACTGAGGGAGCGCTGCACTGTCGGAGGGGAAACATTGAGCGAGTGCTGCACTGTCGGAGGGTCAGTACTAAGGGGGCGTGCAATGTCGGAGGGGTGTTACTGAGAGAGTGCAGCACTGTCAGAGGGGCAGTAGTGAGGGAGTGCCGCACTGTCGGAGGGGCAGTACTGAGGGAGTGCCGCACTGTCGGAGGGGCAGTACTGAAGGAGCGCCGCACTGTCGGAGGGGCAATACTGTAGGAGTGCCACACTTTCGAAGGAGCAGTATTGAGGGAGTGCCGCACTGTCGAGGCAGTACTGAGGGAGTGCTGCAATGTTGGAGGGCAGTACTGAAGGAGGGCTGCAGTGTCGGAGGAGCAGTACTGAGGGAGTGCCGCACTGTCGGGGCAGTACCCAGTGAGTGTTGCAATGTCGGAGGGGCAGTACTGAGGGAGGGCTGCACTGTTGGAGGGGCAATACCGAGGGAGGGCTGCACTGCCGGAGGGGCAGTACTGAGGGAGCGCCACACTGTCGGAGCGGCAGTACTGAGGGAGCGCAGCACTAACGGAGGGGGAGTACTGATGGGGCGCCGAAATGTTGGAGGGGCAGTAGTGAGGGAGTGCCGCACTGTTGGGAGTGCTGCACTATCGGAGGGGCAGGACCGAAGGAGGGCTGCACTGTTGGAGGGGCAGTACTGAGGGAGCGCAGTACTGAAGGAGCGTCGCACTGTTGGAGGGGCAGTACTGAGGGAGTGCCGCACTGTCGGAGGGGTAGTACTGAGTGAGCACCGCAATGTCGGGAGGGCAGTACTGAGGGAGTGTCGCACTGTCGAGGCAGTACAGAGGTATTGCCGCAATGTCGGAGGGGCAGTCCTGAGGGAGCACTGCTCTATCGGAGGGCCAGTACTGAGGGATTGCTGTAATATCGGAGGGGCAGTAACTGAGGGAGCACCGCAGTGTCGGAGGGGCAGTACTGAGGGAGGGCTGCAGTCGGAGGGGCAGTATTTAGAGAGAGCTGCACTGTTGGAGGGGCAATACAGAGGGAGTGTCGCACTGTCAGAGGCGCAGTGGTGAGTGGGCGCCACACTGTCGGAGGGGCAGTACTGAGGCAGCACTGCAATGTCGGAGGGGTAGTACTGAGGGAGAGGCGCACTGTCGGAAGGGCTGTGCTGAGGGAGCGCTGCACTGTCGGAGGAGCAGTATAGAAGGGACGCCGCACTGTCGGAGCGGCAGTACTGAGGGAGCACTGCACTGTCGGAGGGTCAGTACTGAGGGAGTGCGGCACTGTTTGAGGGGCTGCATTGAGGGAATGCCGCACTGTCGGAGGGTCAATACTGACGAAATGCCACACTGTCAGAGGGGCAGTACTGAGGGAGCGCTGCACTGTCGGAGGGGCAGTGCTGAGGGAGCGCCGCAATGTCGGAGGGGCAGTATTGAGGGAGCCCCGCAATATCGGAGTGGCAGTATTGGGGGAGCGCCGCACTGTCGGAGGGGCAGTCCTGAAGGAGGTCTGCACTGT
Source organism: Pristiophorus japonicus (assembly GCF_044704955.1). NCBI lineage: Eukaryota > Metazoa > Chordata > Chondrichthyes > Pristiophoridae > Pristiophorus > Pristiophorus japonicus. The sequence goes on along the minus strand of NC_092007.1, from coordinate 7,200,725 downwards.
CGGAGCGGCAGTACTGAGGGAGCGCTGCAGTGTCGGAGGGGCAGTACTGAGAGAACGCCGCATCGTCAGAGGCTCAGTACTGAGGAAGCACTGCTGTATCAGAGGGCCAGTACTGAGCGTGGGTTGCACTGTCGGAGGGGCAGTACTGAGGAAGCACCGCACTGTTGGAGGGGCAGTACTGAAGGAGCACTGCACTATCGAAGGGCCAGAACTGAGGGAGCGCTGCACTGTCGGAGGGGCTGTACTGCAGGAGTGCCGCACTTTCGAAGCAGCAGTACTGAGGGAGTGTCGCACTGTCGGAGCAGTATTGAGGAGTGCTGCACTGTCAGAGGGGCAGGACTGTGCGAGCGCCGCACTGTAGGAGGTGGAGTATTGAGGGAGCACCACACTGTCGGAGCGGCTGTAGTGAGAGAGCACCGTACTGTTGGAGGGGCAGTACTGAGGGAGCGCTGCACTGTCGGAGCGGCAGTATTGAGAGAGTGACACAGTATCAGAGGGTAGTACTGGGTGAACGCCGCACTGTCAGGAGTGCCGCACTTTCGGAAGGACAGTACTGAGGGAGCACTGCAGCGTCGGAGGGGCGATACTGAGAAAGTGCCGCACTGTCGGAGGCTCAGTACTGAGGAAGCGCTGCTGTATCAGAGGGCCAGTACTGAGCAAGCGTTGCACTGTCGGAGGGGGCAGTACTGAGGAAACACCACACTGTCGGAGGGGCAGTACTGAGGAGGCACTGAACTGTCGGAGGAGCAGTACTGAGAGAGCGCCGCATTGTCAGAGGGGCAGTACTGAGAGAGCACCGCACCGTCGGAGGCTCAGTACTGAGGAAGCACTGCTGTATCGGAGGGCCAGTACTGAGCGAACGTTGCACTGTCGGAGGGGCAGTACTAAGGAAGCACCGCATTGTCTGAGGGGCAGTACTGAGGGAGCGCTGCACTGTCGGAGGGTCAGTACTGAGGGAGCGCTGCACTGTTTGAGGGGCTACACTGAGGGAGTGCCGCACTGTCGGAGGGGCGTTACTGAGAGAATGCTTTCCCTAGTTAGCCACGGTTGAGCCACCTTCCCCGTTCTATTCTTACTCCAGACAGGGATGTACAATTGCTGAAGTTCATCCATGTGATCTTTAAATGTTTGCCATTGCTTATCCATCATCAACTCTTTAAGTATCCTTTGCCAGTGTATTCTAGCCAAATCACGCCTCACAACGTCGAAGTTACCTTTCCTTAAGTTCAGGACCCTAGTTTCCGAATTAACTTTGTCACTCTCCATCTTAATAAAGAATTCTACCACATTATGGTCACTCTTCCCCAAAGGGCCTCGCACAACACGATTGTTAATTAGCCCCTTCTCATTACACATCACCCAGTCTAGGATGGTCAGCTCTCTAGTTGGTTCCTCGACATATTGGTCTAGAAAACCATCCCTAATAGACTCCAGGAACTCCTCCTCCACCACATTGCTACCAGTTTGGTTAGCCTAATCTATATGTAGAATAAGTCGCCCATGATAACTGCTGTACCTTTATTGCACACATCCCTTATTTCTTGTTTGATGCTGTCCCCAACCTCACTACTACTGTTTGGTGGTCTGTACACAACTCCCACTAACGTTTTCTGCCCTTTGGAATTCCGCAGCTCCACCCATACCGATTCCACATCATCCAGGCTAATGAACCTCCTTACTATTGCATTAATTTCCTCTGTAACCAGCAATGCCACCCCGCCTCCTTTTCCTCTCTGTCTATCCTTCCGAAATGTTGAATACCCCTGGATGTTGAGTTCCCAGCCTTGGTCACCCTGGAGCCATGTCTCCGTGATGCCAATTACACCATATCCGTTAACTGCTGTCTGCGCAGTTATTTCGTCCACCTTATTCCGAATGCTCCTCGCATTGAGGCACAGAACCTTCAGACTTGTCTTTTTAACACACTTTGCCCCTTTAGAATTTTTCTGTAATGTGGCCCTTTTTGTTTTTTGCCTTGGGTTTCTCTGCCCTCCACTTTTACTATTCTCCTTTCTATCTTTTGCTTCTGCCTGCATTTTATTTCCCTCTGTCTCCCTGCATAGGTTCCCATTCTCCTGCCATGTTAGTTTAACTCCTCCCCAACAGCACGAGCAAACACTCCCCCTAGGACATTGGTTCCGGTCCTGCCCAGCTGCAGACCGTCCGATTTGTACTGGTCCCACCTCCCGCAGAACCGGTTCCAATGTCCCAGGAATTTGAATCCTTCCCTCTTGCACCAGTCCTCAAGCCACGTTTTCATCTGAGCTATCCTGCGATTCCTACTCTGACTAGCATGTGGCACTGGTAGCAATCCTGAGATTACTACTTTTGAGGTCCTACTTTTTAATTTAGCTCCTAGCTCCCTAAATTCGTCTCGGAGGACCTCATCCTGTTTCTTACATATATCGTCGGTACCTATATGCACCACGACAACTGGCTGTTCACCCTCTCTTTTCAGAATACCCTGCAGCCACTCCGAGACATCCTTGACCCTTGCACCAGGGAGGCAACATACCATCCTGCAGTCTCGGTTGCGGCCGCAGAAACGCCCATCTATTCCCCTTACAATAGAATTCCCTATCACTATAGCTCTCCCACTTTTTTTCCTGCCCACCTTGCAGCAGATCCACCCACGGTGCCATGAACTTGGCTGCTGCTGCTCCCTGAAGGAGGACTGCACTGTCTGTGGGGCAAAACGGAAGGAACGCCGTACTGTCGGCATGGCAATAGTGAGGGAGCGCCACAATATCTGAAGGGCAGTACTGAAGGAGCGCCGTGCTTTCGGAGGGGCAGTACTGAGGGAGAGGCGCAATGACCAAGGGGTGATACTGAGGGAGCTCTGCTATGTCGGAGTGGCGGTACTGAGAAAGTCCCGCACTGTCGGAGTGGCAGGAGTGAGGGAGCACCGCACTGTCGGAGGGGGAGTATTGAGGGAGCGCCACACTGCCAGAGGGGCAGGACTGAGGGAGCGCCGCACTGTGGGAGAGGCAGTACTGAGGGAGTGCTGCACTGTCGGAGGGGCAGTACTGAGGGAGAGGCGCACTGTCGAAGGGGCAGTACAGAAGGGATGTCGCCCTGTCGGAGGGCAGTACTGAGGGAGAGGTGCACTGTCGGAGGGGCAGTACTGAGGGAGCACTGCATTGTCAGAGGAGCATTACTGAGGGAGTGTTGCAATGTCGGAGGGGCGGTACTGAGTGAGCACTACACTGCTAGAGGGCAGTACTGAGGGAGCGCCGCAGTGTCAGAGGGGCAATACTGAGGGAGCACCGCAATGTCGGAGAGTACTGTGGGAGCGCCACACTTTCAAAGGAGCAGTCTTGAGGGAGTGCCGTACTGTCGAGGCAGTAGTGAGGGAGTGCTGCACTGTCAGAGGGGCAGTACTGCAGGAGCACTGCACTTTCAAAGGAGCAATACTGAGGGAGTGCCGCACTGTTGATGGGGCAGGAGAGTGGGAGCGCAGCACTTTTGAAGAAGCAGTACTGAGGGAGTGCCGCACTGTCGGGGCAGTATTGAGGAGTGCCGCATTGTCGGCGTGGCAGTAGTGAGGGAGCACCGCACTGTCGGAGGAGCAGTACTAAGGGAGCACTGCACAATTGGAGGGTCAGTACTGAGAGAGAGGCGCACTGTCGGAGGGGCGGTACTGAGTGAGCACTACACTGTTGGAGGGCAGTATTGAGGGAGTGCCGCAGTGTCGGACGGGCAGTACTGAGAGAGCACTGCATTGTCAGAGGGTCAGTACTGACGGAGCCCCACACTGTCAGAGGGACAGTACTGAGGGAGCGTTGCACTGTCAGAAGGGCAGTATTGAGGGAGCGTGCACTTTTGGAGGGGCAGTACTGAGAGAGCGGCACACTATCGGAGGGGCAGTACTGAGAGAGCGCCGCATTGTCAGAGGGTCAGTACTGACGGAGCCCCACACTGTCAGAGGGGCAGTACTGAGGGAGCGCTGCACTGTCGGAGGGGCAGTACTGAGGGAGCGCCGCACTGTCGGAGGGGCAGTACTGAGGGAGTGCCGCACTGTCGGAGGGGCGGTACTGAGGGAGCGCTGCACTGTCGGAGGGACGGTACTGAGGGAGCGCCGCACTGTCGGAGGGGTGGTACTGAACCACAGCTGAAGTATAGGAAGATTTTTCCAGTAAATCTTGCTCCATTTTTACTCCAAAGGGTTTTTTCAGTTTATTGAGACTCTCTAAAATGGTACATTTTAAAATTGTAAAATAGTTGAGGAAACTCACGTTGGTTTGTGCTGGCACCCTTCCTTCCAAGATCATCGTTAACAATTTCTTTTTCTGAGCTGCATCCTTCGGCGTATTCCAACCAGACGAATCCCAAAACCTTAATGAGTTTGAACTGTAGAATTCGAGCTGTTAATTAAAAACACTGTATATACCCAAGTTAAAGTGACCATGAATCTGTCAGATTGTCCCAAAAACCCAACTGACTCACTATTTAGAGAACATAAGAACAGGAGCAGAAGTCGGCCATTCAGCCCCTCGAGCCTGCTCCACCATTCAGTAAGATCATGATCATGGACTCACTCCACTTCCCCGCCCGCTCCCCATAACTCCATATCCTCATAAGTCAACCTCCTCATCTTGGGAATCAACCTAATGAACCTTCTCTGAACAACCTCCAATGCAACTATATCCCTCCTTAAATACGGAGAAGGAAACCTGCTGTCTTTACCCGGTCTGAGCCTATAACTGACTCCAGTCCCACACTGGTTTGGTTGATTCTTAACTGCCCTCAGAAGTGGCCTAGCAAGCCACTCCGTTGTATCAAATCTGCGACCAGTGTTTCAAGAAGATGGTCCACCATCACTTTCTCAGGGCAACTAGGGATGGGCAATAAATACCAGCCTTGCCAGTGACGCCCACATCCCAAGAATGAATTTTAAGAAAAAAGACAGGTAGAAGGTACCTTGAGTGTGAGTGAATCGGGATTAATCCCAGTTGTGACACAATTTATTGTTCTTCTTTCTTGATCCAGAGCTGAGAGGATTGTATTAATGGTGGCTGATTTACCAGCCTCACACATGCCGAAGAGCAAGATGTTTATATGGTCCATGTGGCCTCTGGGAGGGTTGTAGTCTAAGAGGTAGTTCCTCAGAGATCTCAGGGCACTGCCAAAGAACAGGAAGGGAGGAAAGAGTTAGATCTCAAGGTGAAATTTGTTTTTAGAAAACAATCCTTTACATACCGGTGTGTCTGTCCGGAAACAGACTTCCTGATCAAGACAGCTTACCGTCCGTCGACATTTGGAGAGTGAATGGCGTTCTGCTTCGAATAACCTGAAATGAAAGTTGAAAGCATTCAATGATATATTTTTTTTAAATACAAGACTGGGATCAGAGTAGCAGTGTAAAGTTGCAAGCTTACCGTCTCCCATGACCGGATTCACAGTGCAGTTGTAAACCTTGCGAGAAATAAACAAACTGTCGGGTTTGGAAATCCCCCAAGATTATCTCTTACTTCCTCTTCCTGCTTTTCAGTGATGGGTGTGGTCACAGAACAAAACTAAACATGTTGAGTCGAGAGAGGCAGGAAAGGAGAAATGGTTTAATTTTTGTGTTCATTACGTCACTAATATTACTCACTGTCTGGCATCTTTACCCAGGTCTCAAACATTAAGGGGCCAAATTTGGTGCAGGTTGTGGCCGCAGCCGCCGAGGATCCGCTGGAAATGTGTGTTTTCTGGGCGATTCCTCTCTGCATCCATCTTGTCGAGCCCCATCTGCTGTCCAGGTTCCGCCCGGCGCGAGATTGGTCATGGAGGGATCTGCCGGCGTGACATCATGCCGCCTCCCATACTGGATGCTACAAATTGGCCATTTTGGTCAGGGATGGTGGCCTCAGATTGACCTGCCGCCCACCAGAAGGACCGCTGGCAAAAAGCCGGTCTGAGCTGGCCGTGAGTCGGGTGTCAGGGAGAAGGGCTCCGAGTGCTGCAGCGCTGCACATCGCGGCTATAGTGCAGATTGATGGACCATTATGAGTGGGACTGCTGGAAAAATGTTAGGTGGCTGTTGCTTTACTTTATTGCTGATGGTCATGTTTAATTTGAATGTGATAAAAGCGACTGAAATGTGTCTAAGCTGATGGAAACTTTTTTCTTTGATCTTGCTGACAGACCTTCATTGAGAAGCCCAATGGCAAAGGTAAAATAATTATGATTAAGTGAAAAGTCACATTTTGTCCATCCAAGCTGATTAATTCTGTGACACAGTCCTTCAAGAAGTTCTCAGGGAAGCACTACATATCACACAGAGGGTGAGAGGGTTAGGGTTAGAATGATCTACTGTAAGCCTGAGACCGCTGCAGACTCTGACAACATTTGTATGGGAGGAAAAGGGTATAAAGTTACAGCTTTAGGGGCAGCGTGATTACAGACCAAACTGAGGAAGGACTACAGTCAATAGAACACAGCAAGAGACAAGCGTCGCCATGACTCATTGGCCTACCAATGAAGTTTCAAAGACTAGACTGTCACTATCGCCTCGTTAATGTATCTTTCTTTGTACTGCAAGGAAACTACTTCATAAAATCTGTTCTGATTCATCACAAAAGACCTGTACCCAGCGTGCCTTGTTGTGATGACGGACATAAGTCTGTTCAGAGAGATGTAATTAATCTGACACATCGAATAATCCTCACAGCACATAAAACATGTTGCATTGGCCTGATGACCGTACCCATTATACAGTGCAGTCCTATGTGAATGGGAAGATATTCCTGATAAAGCAGATGACCTGAGGGACAGATGTGTGTTTCTCTTAGGGCACCACACATGATATTAAAATCAGACACTCATCAACAATGTGAGTGTATTTACAAGTGCTCAATAACAAGGGTTACATAACATTATTGCATTTACAAACATTTACACCAACACCCACCCCTCTACCTGGCACCACCACCTCTCTTCCCCCTCATGAAGCCATGCCCAAGCCCCTGTTCCTCGCCCCGCCTACACCACGGCGTGCCTCTCACTGCCTCTGGTTGACGAGGTTGTGCAGGAGGGCAGCGGGATGTCTGCAGACATGTGCGTCGTAGTGAGAAGGCAGGAGGCACGACCGAAAGTGCCAGGATCTCCTGCTCCTCCAGATCTGGCTGCCTTGGAGGTTGTGGGCTCGGGGGCTTGAACTGTGCGTCCAGAAGCCATCTCTTGCCTCATCGCCTCAACGGTCTCGGTTGTGCGCTCCAGCACAGTGATGAGCCGGTCCATCTTGTCATCGTGCTGCTTGGTGAAGGTGGCCATGCTGTCAGTTATCCCAGCCATGGTCTGGAGCATATCGCGACCTATCTGCACACTTGTCTGTGATAGCTGGACCATCACCAGAATTGCAGAGAGCCCTGGTGGATCCTCAGGTGGTTACTCGCTCCTGGTGGGTTCTGGCAACTTGCTTGCCTTCGCGCCACGGCCTCTGCGCTTGGTAGAGCTTGCCAGTGTGGAGTCCATTCCAAACCCCAGGAATTCGGAGGCCGACGCCGAGGTTCTGCTGACTCACATGGCAGGAGGCTGCTGTCATCCTGTTCCTGCTCCTGGAGCTCAAGGGACTCAAAGACAGGACGAAGATTACGGAGACATGGCTCCAGGGTGACCAAGGCTGGAAACTCAACATCCAGGGGTATTCAACATTCAGGAAGGATAGACAGAAAGGAAAAGGTGAGGTAGCATTGCTGGTTAAAGAGGAAATTAACGCAATAGTAAGGATGGACATTAGCTTGGATAATGTAGAATCTGTAAGGGTAGAGCAGCGGAATACCAAAGGGCAGAAAACGCTAGTGGGAGTTGTGTATAGACCACGAAACAGTAGTAGTGAGGTTGGGGACAGCATCAAACAAGAAATTAGGGATGTGTGCAATAAGTAGTTATCGTGGGCGACTTTAATCTACATATAGATTGGGCTAACCAAACTGGTAGCAATATGGTGGAGGAGGATTTCCTGGAGTATATTAGGGATGGTTTTCTAGACCAATATGTCGAGGAACTAACTAGAGGGCTGGCCATCCTAGACTGGGTGATGTGTAATGAGAAAGGGCTAATTAGCAATTTTGTTGTTCGAGGCTCCTTTGAAGAAGAGTGACCATAATATGGTCGAATTCTTTATTAAGATGGAGAGTGACACAGTTAATTCAGAGGGTCCTGATCTTAAGGAAAGGTAACTTCGATGGTATGAGACATGAATTGGCTAGAATAGACTGGTGAATGATACTTAAAGGGTTGACAGTGGATAGGCAATGGCAAACATTTAAAGATCACATGGATGAACTTCAACAATTGTACATCCCTGCCTGGAGTTAAAAAAAACGGGGAAGGTGGCTTAACCATGGCTAACGAGAGAAATTAAGGATAGTGTTAAATCCAAGGAAGAGGCATATAAATTGGCCAGAAAAAGCAGCAAACCTGAGGACTGGGAGACATTTAGAATTCAACAGAGGAGGACAAAAGGTTTAATTAGGAGGGGAAAGATAGAGTATGAGAGGAAGCTTGTTGGGAACATAAAAACTGACTGCAAAAGCTTCTATAGATATGTGAAGAGAAAAAGATTAGTGAAGACAAATGTAGGTCCCTTGCAGTCAGAATCAGGTGAATTTGTAATGGGGAACAAAGAAATGGCAGACCAATTGAACAAATACTTTGGTTTTGTCTTCACGAAGGAAGACACAAATAACCTTCCGGAAATACTAGGGGACCGAGGGTCTAGTAAGAAGGAGGAACTGAAGGAAATCCTTATTAGTCAGGAAATTGTGTTCGTGAAATTGATGGGATTGAAGGCCGATAAATCCCCAGGGCTTGATAGTCTGCATCCCAGAGTACTTAAGGAAGTGGCCCTAGAAATAGTGAATGCATTGATGATCATTTTCCAACAGTCTATCTGGATCAGTTCCTATGGACTGGAGGGTAGATAATGTAACACCAATTTTTAGAAAAGGAGGGAGAGAGAAAACGGGTAATTATAGACCGGTTAGCCTGACATCAGTAGTGGGGAAAATGTTGGAATCAATTATTAAATAGCAGCGTATTTGGAAAGCAGTGACACGATCTGTCCAAGTTCCCCTTCCTCTTCCACCCTTCTGCTCCCCCTTTCTCTTCCCCCCACTTCCTCTCCCCTTCCTCTTCTCTCTCTTCCCCTCTTAGTCTCTTCCACTTCCTCTCTTCCCCTTCTTCCTCTCTTACTCCCTCTTCTCTCACCCCTTCCTCTCTCCCCCCTTCCTTTCTTCCTCTCCCCCCTTCTCCCTCATCTTCTCCCCCCTTTTTCCTTTCCCCCTTCCACACTTCCCCCTCCCTCTCTACCCCAACTTCCTCTTTCCCCACTTCCTCTTTTCTCCCTTCCTCTCTCCTTCCTCTTCCCCTTTCTCCCTCTTCTCTCTTCCCTTCCTCTTCCTCTCTCTCCCCCCTCTTCCTCTCCACCCTCCCCCCTTTCTCTCTATCATGTTTCCGACATGGTTACTGCTTATACTATTACAAGGTGTGCCACCAGAGGGCACTGCAGTGGGAGACTTGTAGGTTACCTGTACAGGTGTGCCAAGCCCAATTATAAAAGGCTGGAGTTACATTAAATGGACTAAGGTCACTACAGTTGAAGCACAACACATTGTCCCGTGGAGTCATTATTAGAGCATCTGAAGACATAACAATTGGCGACGAGATTACTGACCATCACGCGAAAATGGCCAACCTTTGTACGTTGCAGCAGTTTGCCGATGGTGATGATTGGGAAGCCTTTGTGGAGAGGCTCGACCATTTCTAGTCGGGAGCAGCAGCGGGAGCGGGCGGACCTGTGAGGGAAGCGGCAGTAGCGGAGCGCGGCAATAAAGCCCGAGGCTCGAGGCCCAGTCCGAGCTAGTCGGGAGCAGCAGCAGGAGCGGGCGGACCTGTGAGGGAAGCGACAGCAGCGGGCTCAAAAGTAAGAGTGAAGTAAAAATTAATTAAAGTGTGACGTCACAGCCAAGAGGGTAAGTGATTGGCTGGTTGAGTGGTGAGTAGTTTTCTTTTTCTTTCTCTTTATCCTTTTTCTTGTTCTTAGCAGTAAGAAGCCTTGTCATTGTTGCCAAATTAAGTAATTTAAGGGTTAAGTCATGGCAGGAGAGCCCAGACCCATGTCATGCTCCTCCTGTGCTCTGTGGGAAGACAGGGAAGCTTCCAGTGTCCCTGATGACTACATGTGCAGGAAGTGCATCCTGCTGCAGCTCCTGACAGATCGCATTGCGGCACTGGAGCTGCGCATGGATTCACTCTGGAGCATCCACGATGCTGAGGATGTCATGAATAGCACGTTTAGTGAGTTAGTCACACCGCAGGCAAAGGTTACACAGGCAGATAAGGAATGGGTGACCATCAGGAAGAGCACTGGAAGGAAAGTAGTGCAGGGGTCCCCTGCGGTCACCTCCCTCCAAAACAGATACACCGTTTTGGATACTGTTGGGGGAGATGACTCATCAGGGGAAGGCAGCAGCAGCCAAGTTCATGGCACCATGGGTGGCTCTGCTGCACAAGCGGGCAGGAAAAAGAGTGGGAGAGCTATAGTGATGGCGGATTCTATTGTAAGGGAAATAGATAGGCGTTTCTGGGGCCGTAATCGAGACTCCAGGATGGTATGTTGCCTCCCTGGTGCAAGGGTCAAGGATGTCTCGGAGCACCTGCAGCGCATTCTGGAGGGGGAGGGTGAACAGCCAGCTGTCGTGGTACATATAGGTACCAACGATATAGGTAAAAAACGGGATGAGATCCTACAAGCTGAGTTTAGGGAGCTAGGAGTTAAATTAAAGAATAGGACCTCAAAGGTAGTAATCTCAGGATTGCTACCAGTGCCACGTGGTAGTCAGAGTAGGGATTGCAGGATAGCTAAGATGAATACGTGACTTGAGGGGTGGTGTAGCAGGGAGGGATTCAAATTCCATGGGACATTGGAACCGGTTCTGGGGGAGGTGGGACCAGTACAAACCTGATGGTCTGCACCTGGGCAGGACTGGAACCAATGTCCTGGGGGAGTGTTTGCTAGTGCTGTTGGGGAGAGGTTAAACTAATATGGCAGGGAGATGGGAACCTATGCAGGGAAACAAGGGGAAGTAAAATGGGGGCAGAAGCAAAAGATAGAAAGAAGAAAGGTAAAAGTGGAGTGCAGAGAAATCCAAGGCAAAAATCAAAAAGGGCCACATTACAGAAAAATTCTAAAGGGACAAAGTGTGTTAAAAAGACAACCCTGAAGGCTCTGTGCCTCAATGTGAGGTCGTATTCGTAATAAGGTGGACGAATTAACTGCGTAGGCAGCTATTAACGAATATGATGTAATTGGGATTACGGAGATATGGCTCCAGGGTGACCAAGGCTGGGAACTCAACATCCAGGGGTATTCAACATTCAGGAAGGATAGACAGAAAGGAAAAGGAGGTGGGGTAGCATTGCTGGTTAAAGAGGAAATTAAAGCAATAGTAAGGAAGGACATTAGCTTGGATAATGTGGAATCTGTATAGGTAGGGCTGCGGAATACCAAAGGGCAGAAAACGCTAGTGGGAGTTGTGTACAGACCACCAAACAGTAGTAGGGAGGTTGGGGACAGCATCAAACAAAAAATTAGGGATGTGTGCAATAAAGGTACAGCAGTTATCATGGGCGACTTTAATCTACATATAGATTGGGCTAACCAAACTGGTAGCAATACGGTGGCGGAGGATTTCCTGGAGTGTATTAGGGATGGTTTTCTAGACCAATATGTCGAGGAACCAACCAGAGGGCTGGCCATTCTAGACTGGGTGATGTGTAATGAGAAAGGGCCAATTAGCAATCATGTTATGCGAGGCCCCTTGGGGAAGAGTGACCATAATATGGTAGAATTCTTTATTAAGATGGAGAGTGACACAGTTAATTCAGAGACTAGGGTCCTGAACTTAAGGAAAGGTAACTTCGATGGTATGAGACGTGATTTAGCTAAAATAGAGTGGCGAACGATACATAAAGGGTTGACGATGGATAGGCAATGTAAACCTTTAAGGATCACATGGGTGAACTTCAACAATTGTACATCCCTGTCTGGAGTAAAAATAAAACTGGGAAGGTGGCTCAACTGTGGTTAACAAGGGAAATTAGGGATAGTGTTAAATCCAAGGAAGAGGCATATAAATTGGCCAGAAAAAGCAGCAAACCTGAGGACTGGAAGAAATTTAAAATTCAGCAGAGGAGGACAAAGGGTTTAATTATGAGGGGGGAAGTAGAGAGGAAGCTTGCAGGGAACATAAAAACTGACTGCAAAAGCTTCTATAGATATGTGAAGAGAAAAAGATTAGTGAAGACAAATGTAGGTCCCTTGCAGTCAGAATCAGGTGAATTTATAATGGGGAACAAGGAAATGGCAGACCAATTGAACAAATACTTTGGTTCTATCTTCACGAAGGAAGACACATATAACCTTCCGGAAATACTAGAGGACCGAGGGTCTAGCAAGAAGGAGGAATTGAAGGAAAACCTTATTAGTCAGGAAATTGTGTTAGGGAAATTGATGGGATTGAAGGCTGATAAATCACCAAGGCCTGATAGTCTGCACCCAGAGTACTTAAGGAAGTGGCCCTAGAAATAGTGGATGCACTGATGATCATTTTCCAACGGTCTATCGACTCTGGATCAGTTCCTATGGACTGGAGGGTAGCTAATGTAACACCACTTTTTAAAAAAGGAGGGAGAGAAAATGGGGAATTATAGACCGGTTAGCCTGACATCGGTAGTGGGGAAAATGTTGGAATCAATTATTAAAGATGAAATAGCAGCGCATTTGGAAAGCAGTGACAGGAGCGGTCCAAGTCAGCATGGATTTATGAAAGGGAAATCATGCTTGGCAAATCTTCTAGAATTTTTTGAGGATGTAACTAGTAGAGTGGACAAGGGAGAACCAGTGGATGTGGTGTATTTGGACTTTCAAAAGGATTTTGACAAGGTCCCACACAAGAGATTGGTGTGCAAAATTTAAGTACATGGTATTGGGGGTAATGTATTGACGTGGATAGAGAACTGGTTGGCAGACAGGAAGCAGAGAATCGGAATAAACAGGTCCTTTTCAGAATGGCAAGCAGTGACTAGTGGGGTGCTGCAGGGCTCAGTGCTGGGAACCCAGCTATTTACAATATACATCAATGATTTAGATGAAGGAATTGAGTGTAATATCTCCAAGTTTGCAGATGACACTAAGCTGGGTGACTGTGTGAGCTGTGAGGAGGATGCTAAGAGGCTGCAGTGTGACTTAGACAGGTTAGGTGAGTGGGCAAATGCATGGCAGATGCAGTATAATGTGGATAAATGTGAGGTTATCCACTTTGGTGGCAAAAACATGAAGGCAGAATACTATCTGAATGGCGGCACATTAGGAAAAGGGGAGGTGCAACGTGACCTGGTGTCATGGTATATCAGTCATTGAAAGTTGGCATTCAGGTACAGCAGGCGGTGAAGGCGGCAAATGGCATGTTGGCCTTCATAGCTAGGGGATTTGAGTATAGGAGCAGGGAGGTCTTGATGCAGTTGTACAGGGCCTTGCTGAGGCCTCACCTGGAATATTGTGTTCAGTTTTGGTCTCCTAATCTGAGGAAGGACGTTCTTGCTATTGAGGGAATGCAGCGAAGGTTCACCAGACTGATTCCCGGGATGGCAGGACTGACATATGAGGAGAGACTAGATCGACTGGGCCTGTATTAACTGGAGTTGAGAAGAATGAGAGGGGATCTCATAGAAACATAAAATTCTGACGGGATTAGACAGGTTAGATGCAGGAAGAATGTTCCCGATGTTGGGGAAGTCCAGAACCAGGGGTCACAGTCTAAGGTTAAGGGTTAAGCCAGTTAGGACCGAGATGAGGAGAAACTTCTTCACTCAGAGAGTTGTTAACCAGTGGAATTCTCTACCGCAGAGAGTTATTGATGCCAGTTCATTAGATATATTCAAGAGGGAGTTAGATCTGGCCCTGACTGCTAAAGGGATCAAGGGGTATGGAGAGACAGCAGGAAAGGGATACTGAGGTGAATGATCAGCCATGATCTTATTGAATGGTGGTGCAGGCTCGAAGGGCCGAATGGCCTACTCCTGCACCTATTTTCTATGTTTCTATGTTTCTTCACAGCAAATGACCTGGCATGTGATAATCGGCCACACTGGCTGATAAGCGCAGAGCTATCCTGCTGACCAGTTGAGGGCCCACCATCTATGACCTTGTCGGACTTGCTGGCACCAGCGAAGACAATGACCAAGACGTACGAGGAGCTTGTAACGCTGATCCAAGAACAACTCAAGCCCAAAGAGAGCATCCTCACAGCCACACACCGACGGCCCAAAGGCCAGGAAATCGCGAAACATGCTGCAGACCTCAGGAGGCTGGCGGCACAGTGTGATTTTGGCGACCACCTCACCGAAGCGCTGTGAGATATCTTTGTCATCGGAATCGGCCATGAGGGCCTTCTTCATAAGCTACTATCTGCGGATACCACAGTCACACTGCAGAAGGCCATCTCCGTGAGCCAAGCATTCATGACCTCGACCTCTAGGCAGATGACTTATCCTCAGGACTCAAGACCGGCAAGTACTGTGCACAGAGTGTCACCTTTTAGAGGCTGGACTGTAGAACGTGAATCCTCTCACGGGAGAGAGACCAGGCCCCCGAGTCCCTTAACTCAGAGTCTGCCAAGGGGGACTAATCGAGTAGCACCATGCTGGCATTGCAGAGGGAATCACAGGGCTCACCAGTGCCGTTTTAAAGACTATGTATGTAAAGGCTGCAGCACAAAGGGCCACCTCCAGTGAATGTGTAAAAGAAATATGACTCACTGTGCTGATGAAGAGTCTGCAGGTGGCCATGACTCCAGCATGGATTATGAAGCGATAGTCAGAGAGGCAGCTCAGCCCCATGATGTGGTATATAGCATATTTACCTGCACCACCGAGTGTTCCCCGTTGAGGATGGAAGTTGAGATAAATGGTGTTCCAGTCTTCACGGAGGTGGACATGGGGACGAGTCAGTCAGTAATGAATCAAGAAGCCTTTGAGAGGCTATGGGACAAATCAGGCTGAACGACCCAAGTTGGTCCCAGTTCAGGCAAAGCTGCGCACCTACGCCAATGAACTTATCCCAGTCGTTGGTAGTGTGGATGTAAAGTTACTCCATGATGGCGCAGTGCACAAGTTACCTCTGTAGATTGTTGCAGGTGATGGACTGACGCTACTCGGAAGAAGGTGGATGGAGAAGATCCATTGGAGCTGAGAAGATTTCATCCTTCCAGCGATCGATGTCCCCCGCGCTCAGAGGCAAAGCAAATCCCCACCTGAGGTTGGGTCCGGCACCAGAGAGCAGGCCAGCACAGCACCCGAGGCACAGACAGCTCAGCACGACTGCGTGGAGATGATCCAGCTGAGACAACCCGAATGCACCTTCCAGGCTCCAGTGGCAGGAATCCGGAGGAAGAAAATCGGACCCAGAGGCCAGTTTCCCAGCTTCGGTGGTGGAACCCGGTGGGGAGAGGATCACAGCAATCGACATCATGGATGGAAGAAAGGTGGCACCCAAACCATGAGGTGAGGCGCTGAAGAAAAAGATGGCGGCGGCCAGACCACGAGGTATAGTGCTGGCACCAAGCGAAGAAGAGGACTGAGGTAAAGATAGCAAGGCTCTCTTAAAGGAGGCC
Source organism: Pristiophorus japonicus (assembly GCF_044704955.1). Taxonomy (NCBI): domain Eukaryota; kingdom Metazoa; phylum Chordata; class Chondrichthyes; family Pristiophoridae; genus Pristiophorus; species Pristiophorus japonicus. Next base: position 7,185,066 of record NC_092007.1, on the reverse strand, counting down.
TCCAACTCACCACACTTAAAGGGACAGTTCCACACTCTCAATCAATGTAACAGCAACTGTGAGTTAGATGTAAAATGGGTAATTGATGATCAGAGTTGTGTACATGCAATAAGCAAGGAAAAGTCACGCGATTACATCAAGTTATTCACAATAAGTAATGAAACGTTGGGCGACGTAGGATTTCAACTGCATACAGTCATTGGGAGCACACAGCTACCCAACGCTGTAGCCTGCGACGCTGGGACCATAGTGATGCACCACAGAGTGTGGCCAGAAGCAGCTAATATGTACAAGCTGCAGAGCAAGCGATCTCAGGAGGGCAACTGCAACGGTATTGATACCCTGGCCCCCAATCAGCTCCACCTCTCAGGCACCCAATGGCACCAACCGCCATGAGCCTGAAAGAGCAAACTGCGCTAAGGCACAGCCCCCAGACCCTATCGCTACCAAGGCTATACCCGGGAACGAAGAGTCACCCGCAACGGTTCTCCCAAATGGGACTGGGACCAGCCAGGATGCCAAATCAAATAACGCCCAGGCAAGCGAGTCAGCAGTTCCCTGTGCACTGCTAGACGACTGCTCCTCAGGGAGCAGCAGTGACCCGGGGCGCAAGGAGAGGACAGGGAGGTCACAGGCATCTGTGAACCTGCCCGACGCTAGAAGCAACGGCAAAAGCCCCGAGAGCAGGCAACTTGAGCCAACCGGGTTCCCACTGCCAGCACTGGGGACCGCGCCACCACCAGACTACCTGGACACCACCCAGCAGCTCTGGCACTAGTTTGTCCTCACACACCGGTGCTAAACCCAGCACTGACTCCAAGTATGTACCTCACCATGGAACAACGAATGCAATATGGTAAATGCATTTTTTTTTTGACTTGAATGTATATGAATGTAATGAGCCAACGACACAATCTGTATGTGTGGGGGTGGCGGGAGGCGGGGCGGGGAGAGAGAATGGAATGGTCATGGATGCACCAGCAACTCCAATGCCAACGAAACACCACCTACTCACCCAAGATGGAAACAACCCTCTAAGGGTCAATCAGATAGAGCTAAGCCCAGAGCACAGTCAGTGCAAAAGCGATTTGCACTAAAAACTTGGGGAGAGTGATGTCATGTATCCTACATGGTTACTGTTTGTACTATTACAAGATGTTAAAATACAGGGAGAGGTGTGCCTCATTTTAAAAGCTCCCTCTGCTCACCTAACGAGGCCATTAAGAACTTGAGGCCTGAGACTTGGGGTGAGTGTAGCCCTTAAAGGGACCCTGTTATAGTGAGTCCATTTTCGCTGGTGGCGGGGCCAGCCCAGACCTATGCATGCGAGGCAGCAAAAGCCACGGCAGCTGCTGTTGTTCCATCATTTTTTAAATGACTAACCAAGAAACATGGGATAAAGAACTACACTCACCCCACCATGACCATTGAGGAGTGTGTGAGGGCAATAGCTGAGGTTGTCGGCCCCTCGGTCATTGTCATCACCTCCAAGATGTACGGGAAGGCTGTGTTCTTCCTGGGGTCGGAGCGGGCGGTGTCCCTGGCCCTTAATAAGGGGCTCACGGTGGGCGAACCTTCCTGCTGGTGGATCCTCTCGAGGCCACCTCGCAGAGGATTGTTATTTCCAATGTCCCACCTTTGTTCCCAGTGAGCTATTTTGCTAGCCCCACATTTTCAGCCGGAGATCTTGGGGGTCAAGGAGCCTTTGCCAGGCCGCTTGCTCCATGTCATTGTTCGCTTGGAGGACGTACCGCTCCACTTAGTAAAGGTGTACGCCTCTCAGCCCGGTCCACAGCAAGTGCGCTTCTTCGAAAAGGTGTCCACTCTTTTAGGCTCCATCGGCGGCTGCATTGTCCTCGGGTGAGATTTTAGCTGCACCCTCGAGGAGATGGAGAAGTTGAGGGACCTGGTCGAGTCCTTCGACTTGATGGACATCTGGTGAAATCTCCATCCCGACTCCAGCGCCTTCACTTGTGTAGCTGCATGCCACCTTCGCCTCTGTGCCCACTTCTTCAGTCAGGAGCTAATCCTTTCTCCCATTTTCAGAATTCTCACCTCACCTGGACCCCTTCCTCTGGCCTCTTATCCTCTCTAGATCTCTTCATTATGAGCTACTGACGGGACATCGGCTGTCTCAATTTCTCTCCTCCCCTTACTCACTTCAACCTACCTCCCTCTGAATTTGCAACACTCCGCTCTCTCAGATCCAACCCCAACCTTGTCATCAAACCTGCTGACAAGTGTGGTGGTGTTGTTGTTTGGCGAACCGACCTCTACCTTGTAGAAGCTGATCTCCAACTCTCTGATACCTCCTCTGATACCTCCCCCTGGACCATGACCCCACTACTGAACATCAAGCCATAATTTCCCAGACTGTCACTGACCTCATCTCCTCTGGAGATCTTTCCTCCATAGCCACCAACCTCATGGTTCCCCAACCCCACATAGCCCGCTTCTACCTCCTTCCCAAGATCCATAAACAGGACTGGCCCGGTAGACCAATCGTTTCAGCCTGTTCTTGCCCCACAGAACTTATTTCTTCCTATCACAACTCTTTTTTCTCCCCTTGTCCACTCTCTTCCCACCAACATCCGTGACTCCTCCGACGGCCTCCAGTATTTTAACAGTTTCCAGTTTCCTGGCCCCAACGTATTCTTTTCACCATGAACGTCCAATCCCTCTACACTTCCATCCCCCACCAGGATGACCAGAGGGCGCTCCGTTCTTTCTCGAGCAGGAGCCCAACCAGTCCGCATCCATCACCACCACCCCCCGCCTGGCTGAACTTGTTTTCACATTGAACAACTTCTCCTTTAACTCCATTCACCTTTCTCCAAATTAAAGGTGTTGCTATGAGAACCTGCATGGGTCCTGGCTATGCCTACCTTTTCGTGGGATATGTGGAACATTCTTTGTTTCAGTCCTACTCGGATCCCCTCCCTCACCGCTTTTTCCAGTACATTGATGACTGTATTGGTGCCGTTTCCTGCTCTCGTCCTCAACTAGAAAATGTAATTCTCTTTGCATCCAATTTCCACCCTTCTCTCACCTTCACATGGTCCATCTCCGACTCTACCCTTTCCCTTCCTCGACTTCTCTGTTGTCATTTCTGGGGACAGGCTATTGACAAACATTCACTATAAGCCCACTGACTCCCACAGCTGCCTGTACTACAATTCCTCCCACCCCGCATCCTGTAAGGACTCCATTTCACTCCCCAGTTTCTCCATCTCAGTCGCATCTGCTCTGACAACGCCACCTTCTACACTAGTGCCTCTGACATGTCTTCCTTTTTCCTCAACTGATGATTCCCCTTCACCGTGGTTAACATGGCCCTCGACCGTGTCCATTCTATTTCCTGCAGCTCTGCTCTCACCCCTTCCCATCCCCCTCATCACCATGACAGGCTTCCCCTTGTCCTCACTTTTCAGCCCACCTGCCTCCACGTTCAACAGATCATCCTCTGCCATTTCCACCACCTCCCGTGTGATCCCACTACCAATCACATCTTCCCCTCCCACCGTCCCCTCCGCCACCCAACCTCAGCATTCGGAAGGGACCGCACCCTCCGTGACACCCTGGTCCATTCCGCAGTCACCCCCAGCACATCCTCCCCTTCCCATGGCACCTTTCTGTGCAAGCACAGGAGATGCAACACCTTCCCTTTGACCGCCTCCCTTACCACTATCCAGGGCCCCAAATAGTCCTTCCAGGTGAAACAGCAATTTACTTGTATTTCTTTCAATTTAGTATACTGTATTCGCTGCTCACAATGTGGTCTCCTCTACATTGGGGAGACCAAGCGTAGATTGGGTGACCGCTTTGCGGGAAACCTCTGTTCAGTCCGTGAGCGTGACCCCGAGCTTCCAGTCGCCTGTCACATTAATTCCCCCCTCCATTCCCACTCTGGCCTCTCCGTCCTCGGCCTCCTACACTGTTCCAATGAAGCTCAACGCAAGCTCGAGGAACAGCACCTCATCTTTCATTTAAGCACTTTACAGCCTTCTGGGCTCAACATCGAGTTCAACAATTTCAGGCCATAACCTCTGCCCCTATTTTACTCTGATGTATTTTTTCTCTCCCTTTGTTTCCCATGGCAACTGATAATTATCCTGCCATTCACACCCTATCTAAACTAATCTTTTTCTAACTTCTGCGATTACCATCTCAAGCCCATCATTCCTTTTGTCTCTCAAATCTCTCCTGCCTTCTACCCCATCACCGACCTTCCCTTTTGTTCTTTCCTCACCTCCCCCTTTCAGTGCACCTTAACAATTTGTTCATTTCGAACATTCGCCAGTTCTGACAAAGGGTTGTCGACACCAAACGTTAACTCTGCTTCTCTCTCCAGAGATGCTGCCTGACCTGCTGAGATTTCCAGCATTTTCCAGCTGACATGGGTAAACTTGCAGAATGGGCATATAATTGACAAATGAATTTCAACACAGATACTTGTGAGGCATTACATTTTGGTCAGAAAAATAGAGGTCACATATTACTTGTAAAATAAGAATCTAAATGGGGTAGAGGAGCAAAAGGATCTGGGAGTACAAATACACACATCACTAGAAGTAGTGACTCAGGTTAATAAGAGCACTAAAAAAAAACAAGAACTAGGGTTAATTAACAGTCTTGTTGTGTGGGGTCCTTTAGGGAAGAGTGACCATAATATGAATTAATTCTTTATTAAGATGGAAAGTGAAGTAGTCCAATCCAAAACAAGTGTCTTAAATCTAAACAAAGGAAACTACGAAAGTATGCTGACGATACAAAGATGGGAGGAAAAGCAATGTGTGAGGAGGACACAAAATGTCTGCAAAAGGACAGACTAAGTGAGTGGGCAAAAATTTGGCAGATGGAGTATAATGTTGGAAAGTGTGAGGTCATTCACTTTGGCAGAAAAAAATCAAAGAGCAAGTTATTATTTAAATGGAGAAAGATTGCAAAGTGTTGCAGTACAGTGGGACCTGGGGGTACATGTGCATGAAACACAAAAGGATAGTATGCAAGTACAGCAAGTAATCAGGAAGGCCAATGTAATCTTTGCCTATATTGCAATGGGGATGGAGTATAAAAGCAGGGAAATCTTGCTACAGCTATACAGGGTATTGGTGAGGCCACACTTGTAGTACTGCATGCAATTTTGGTTTCCATATTTACGAAACGATATATTTGCTTTGGAGGCAGTTCAGAGAAGGTTCACTAGGTTGATTCCGGGGATGAGAGGCTTGATTTATGGGGAAAGATTAAATAGGTTGGGCCTCTACTCATTGGAATCAGAAGAATGAGAGGTGATCTAATCGAAATGTATAAGATTATGAGGGGGCTTGACAAGGTGGATGCAGAGAGGATGTTTCCACTGATGGGGGAGACTAGAACTAGAGGGCACAATCTTAGAATAAGGGACCACCCATTTAAAACTGAGATGGGGAGAAATTTATTTTCTGAGGGTTGTAAATCTGTGGAATTCGCTGCCTCAGAGAGCTGTGGATGCTGGGACATTGAATATATTTGAGGCAGAAATAGACAGTTTCTTAAACGATAAGGGGATAAGGGGTTATGGGGAACGGGCAGGGAAATGGAGCTGAGTCCATGATAGGATCAGCCATGATCGTATTAAATGGCAGAGCAGGCTCGAGGGGCTGTGTGGCTGACTCCTGCTCCTATTTCTTATGTTCTTAAATTGACTATGATAGATTGGGAAGATTCATTAAATAGCATGACGGTGGATAGGCAATGCCTAATATTTAAGGATCGAATGCATGAATTGCAACAATTATATATTCCTTTCAGGTGTAAAAATACAAAAGGAAAAGTGGCCCAACCATGGCTAACAAAAGAAATTAAGGATAGTAATAGATCCAAAGAGGAGTTATACAAAGTTGCCAGAAAAAGTAGCAAGCCTGAGGATTGGGAGCAGTTTAGAATTCAGCAACAAAGGACCAAGAGATTGATTGAGGGGAAAAATAGAGTATGAGAGTAAACTTGCAAGGAACATAAAAATCGACTGCAAACGTTTCTACAAGTACGTAAAAAGAAAAAGATTAGTGAAGGCAAATGTAGGTCCTTTACAGACAGAAACGGGAGAATTTGTAATAGGGAACAAGGAAATGGCAGTACAATTAAATAAATACTTTGGTTCTGTCTTCATGGAAGAGGACACAAATAACATCCCAGAAATGCTAGGGAAAAAAGGGTCTAGTGAGCAAGAGGAATTAAAGGAAATGATTATTAGTAAGAAAATAGTGCTGGAGAAACTAATGGGACTGAAGGCAGATAAATCCCCAGGGCCTGATGATCTGCATCCCAGAGTATTAAAAGAGGTAGCTATGGAAATAGTAGACACATTGGTTGTCATCTTCCAAAATTCTATAGATTATGGAACAGTTCCTGCAGATTGGAGGGTGGCAAATGTAAACCCACTATTTAAAAAAGGAAGGAGAGAGAAAATAGGGAACTACAGCCCGGTTAGCCGAACATCAGTAGTAGGGAAAATGCTGGAGTCTATTATAAAGGATGTGATAACAGCACACTTAGATAATATCAACGGGATTAAACAAAGTCAATATGGATTTATGAAAGGAAAATCATGTTTGACAAACCTACTTGAGTTTTTTGAGGATGTAATTGATAGAATAGATCAGGGAAAACCAGTGGATGTAGTGTATATGGATTTTCAGAAGGCCTTTGATAAAGTCCCACATAAGAGGTTTGCAGCGTGACAACTGCAGGAACAATGGGTAACAGCGCCAGCCCTTATACATGGCCTTCTTTGACCTTACAAAGGCCTTTGACACTGTCAACCGCGAGGGTCTATGGAGCGTCCTCTTCCATTTCGGATGCCCCCAAAAGTACGTCACCATCCTCCGCCTGCTCCACGACGACATGCAGGCCGTGATCCTTACCAATGGATCCATCACAGACCCAATCCACATCCGGACCGGGGTCAAACAAGGTTGCGTCATCACCCCAACCCTCTTCTCAATCTTCCTCGTGCTCCACCTCAGTTGACAAGCTCCCCGCTGGAGTGGAACTAAACTACAGAACCAGTGGGAACCTGTTCAATCTTTGCCAGGTCTAAGACCATCCCAACATCTGTCATTAAGCTACAATACGTGGACGACGCCTGTGTCTGCGCACACACTGAACTCCAGGACATAGTCAACGTATTTACTGAGGCGTACGAAAGCATGGGCCTTACGTGAAACATCAGTAAGACAAAGGTCCTCCATCAGCCTGTCCTCGCCGCACAGCACTCCCCCCCCAGCCATCAAGATCCACGGCGTGGCCCTGGGCAACGTGGATCATTTCACATATCTCAGAAGCCTCCTATCAACAAGAGCAGGCATTGACGACGAGATCCAACACCGCCTCCAGTGCAGCCTTTGGCTGCCTGATCAAAAGACTGTTTGAAGACCAGGCCCTCAAAACTGCCACCAAGCTCATGGTCTACAGGGCTGTAGTAATACCCACTCTCCTGTCTGACTCAGAAACATGGACCATGTACAGTAGACACCTCAAGTCGCTGGAGAAATACCACCAATGATGTCTCCGCAAAATCCTACAAATCCCCTGGGAAGACAGACGCACCAACATTAGCATCCTCGACCAGGCCAACATCCCCAGCATTGAAGCATTGACCACACTTGATCAGCTCCGCTGGGCAGGCCACATAGTTCGCATGCCAGACACGAGACTCTCAAAGCAAGCGCTCTATTCGGAACTCCTTCATGGCAAACGAGCCAAAGGTGGGCAGTGGAAATGTTACAAGGACACCCTCAAAACCTCCCTGATAAATTGCAACATCCCTACTGACACCTGGGAGTCCCTGGCCAAAGATTGCCCTAAGTGGAGGAAGTATATCTGCGAGGGCGCCGAGCACCTCGAGACCCATCGCCGAGAGTATGCAGAAATCAAGCGCAGACAACGGAAAGAACATGCGGCAAACCAGTCCCACCCACCCTTTCCCTCAACAACTATCTGTCCCACCTGTGACAGAGACTGTGGTTCTCATATTGGACAGCTCAGCCACCTAAGAACTCATGTTAAGAGTGGAAGCAAGTCTTCCTCGATGCCGAGGGACTGCCTATGATGATGACAAAAGAGGTTAGTGTGCAAAATTAAAGCACATAGGATTATGGTAATGTATTGGCATGGATTGAAAATTAGCTAACTGACAGAAAACAGAGAGTGGGAATTGTTATGCTCATAATAAAGTGTTACAACTGAGTACTGTATGCAATGAGTAAATGTGACCTTAGCTTCTTTAATTAAACTCTAGAGTGTTGGTACAGCATGGGAGGCCTGCTTATATACAGTGTTCCCAAGGGCTGCTGGAATCCCTTGGGACTCCAACAGGTAGGCCCTCTGGTGGTGCTATGATACAGGTTGCCAAGGGTTACATAGATAACATCACTCCCTCCCAAAGTCAATAGTACACTTATTTACAGGGTGAGATGATCTGGGGCTTATGGCTCCCTTGTCGGATCGTCTGGGTACAAATACAGGTGTGGGTGAGTTGGTTGGTTCTTCACTGGGCTGCTGGGCAGCTGGCCTTGCCGGGCTACTGGGGATGGTGAGTTCAGCTTCGTGGTCAACCGTGATGTTGGTTGCCACTTGTGTGTGTGTTGGAGTGTCGAAGTTGGTGGTGTCCTCTTCGGGTTGCTCGTGGTTGTTTGTGAATCGCAATTTGGTTTGGTCCAAATGCTTTCTGCACGTTAGTGCATTGGCCAATTTGATCTGAAACAACCTACTCCCTTCTTTGGCTATGACCGTGCCAGCAAGCCATTTGGGACCATGTCCATAGTGGAGTACAAATACAGGATCATTGACTTCAATATCGCATGACAAGTTTGCGCGATCATGGTACATGCTTTGTTGATGCCGCCTGTCCTCGACGTGATCATGGAGATCAGGGTGGACAAGAGAGAGCCTTATTTTGAGCGCCCTTTTCATGAGCAGCTCGGCTGGGGGAACCCTGGTGAGCGAGTGGGGTCTGGTGCGGGACAGGCGAGTCTGCAGGGAGTCTTCCGACACATGTTTCAAGCTTTGCTTAATGGTTTGGACTGCCCGTTCTGCCTGGCCATTTGATGTGGGCTTGAACGGGGCAGATGTGACGTGCTTGATCCCATTGCGGGTCATGAATTCGTTGAATTCAGCACTGGTGAAACACGGCCCATTATTACTGACAAGGACGTCAGGAAGGCCATGTGTGGCAAACATGGCTCATAGGCTTTTGATGGTGGCAGTGGATGTGCTTACAGACATTATTACACCTTCAATCCATTTTGAATAAGCATCCTCAACAACCAAGAACATTTTGCCTAGGAATGGACCCGCAAACTCAACATGGATCCTAGACCACGGTTTGGAGGGCCACGACGACAAATTTAGCGGTGCCTCTCTGGGTGCATTGCTCAGTTGAGAGCAAGCGTTGCATTGGCGCACGCATGACTCTATGTTTGAGTCGATGCCAGGCCACCACACATGGGATCTGGCTATAGTTTTCATCATTACAATGCCTGGGTGGGTACTGTGTAGGTCGTGTATGAATGTTTCCCTGCCTTTCTTAGGCAAAACCAGGTGATTATCCCACAAAAGATAGTCCACCTGTATGGACATTTCGTCTTTGTGCTGCTGAAACAGCTTGATCTCTTCATGCATCTCCGCTGGGACGCTGGACCAGCTCCCATGGAGGACACAGTTTTTTTTAACCAAGGACAGTAAAGGATCCTGGCTGGTCTAGGTCCTGATCTGGCGGGCCTTAACGGGTGACTTTTCATTTTCGAATGCATCCATCACCAAGAGCAAATATGCAGGCTGTGCCATTTCCACCCCGGTGGTGGGCAATGGTAGCCAACTGAGAGCATCAGCGCAGTTCTCTGCCTGGTCCATGGCAGATTACATATTTGTACACAAACAGCGTGAGTGCCCATCTTTGGATGCGGGTAGAAGCATTGGTGTTAATCCCTTTGCTCTCTGAGCATAGCGATATGAGTGGCTTATGGTCAGTTTCTAGCTCAAACTTGAGACCAAACAGATACTGGTACATTTTTTTCACCCCGTAAACGCATGCCAGAGCTTCTTTTTCAATCATGCTGTTGACCCTTTTGACCTTCGACAAGCTCCTGGATGCATAGGCGACCGGTTTGCAATTTCCCGATTTGTTAGCCTGTTGTAACACACATCCGACCTCATATGACGATGCATCACAAGCTAGCACTAATCGTTTTCATTGGTAATACAGAACAAGCACTTTGTTGGAACATAACAGATTTCTGGCTTTCTCAAAAGCAGCCTCTTGTGATTTCCCCCATACCCAGTCATCTCCCTTGCGCAGTAGCACATGTAGGGATTCTAGCAAGGTGCTTAACCCGGGTAGGAAATTACCGAAATAGTTGAGGAGTCCCAGGGGCGACCGCAGCTCCATCACGTTCTGTGGTCTCGGCGCGTTCTTGATGGCCTCCATCTTGGCATCAGTGGGTCTGATGCCGTCTGCCGCGATTCTTCTTCCTAAGAACTCGACCTCTGGCGCCAGGAAAGCACACTTCGAGCGTTTCAACCTGAGCTCCACACGATCCAGCTGACTTAAAACCTCTTCCAGATTCTGCAAGTGTTCGATGGTGTCCCGACCCGTGACCATATGTCGTCCTGGAAGACCACGATGCGCGGAACCGACTTTAGCAGGCTCTCCAAATTCCGTTGGAAAATTTCCGAACGAATCCCAAACAGGCATCTGTTGTAGATGAACAGACCTTTGTGAGTGTTGTTGCAGGTAAGGACTTTCGAAGATTCTTCCAGCTCCTGCGTCATGTAGACCAAGGTCAGGTCCAATTTGGTGAACATCTTTCCTCCAGCCAGGGTCGCAAATAGGTCATCTGCCTTGGGTAGCGGGTATTGGTCCTGTAGCAAAAAACGGTTAATCGTTACTTTATAGTCCTGACCGTGCCATCACCTTTGAGAACCGGAACAATCGGACTGGCCCACTTGTTGAACTCCACCGGCGTGATGATGCCTTCTCACTGCAGCCTGTCCAGCTCAATTTCCACTTTCTCTTGCATCATATATGGCACCGCCCGTGCCTTGTGGCGGATGGGCCGTGTACCGGGAACCAAGTGGATCTGCATCTTCGCCCCCGAGAAACTTCCAATGCCTGGCTCAAACACGACGGGAACCTGCTCAGAACCTGGGCACGTGAAGCGTTGTCGACGGATGAAAGTGCTTGGATGTCGTCCCAGTTCCAGCGGATTTTTCACAGCCAGCTTCTGCCAAACAGTGTAGGGCCATCTCCTGGCACAATCCATAGTGGGAGTTCATGCACTGCCCCACCATAGGAGACTTTTACTTCTGCGCTGCCAATAACAGGGATCAGCTCTTTGGTGTAAGATCTTAGCTTGGTGTGAATGGGGCTAAGCTTGGGCCTGTGTGCCTTGTTGCACCACAGCCTGTTGAAGGCCTTTTTCCTCATGATAGATTGACTCGCACCTGTGTTAAGTTCCATGGATACTGGAATTCCGTTCAGTTCAACTTTTAACATGATCGGTGGACATTTCGTGGTGAAGCTGTGTATCCCGTACACTTCTGCCTCTTCGGTTCGAGTCTCTAGTTCAGCCTGATCCATCATGGATCGATCTTCCTCTGCAACGTGGTGGTTTGCAGGGTTTGCAGCTTGTCTGCACATTCGTTGGAGGTGTCCTACTGTTCCACAACCTTTGCACACATAGTGTTTGAAGCGGCATTGATGGGATCGATGATCACCTCCACAGCGCCAACAAGGTGTTAACAGCCTCGCATTAATGATGATTGGGGCATCTGAGGACGTGCAGCTGCTGACATGTATGTTCTGCCATATGCATTCCTGCCTGAAAATGGCGTTACTTTGTGTACTGTACTAGCCGAAACCTCTTTATGCTGCGAAATTTGTTTGGTGTTATCGCTGGTGGACATAAATGCCTGGGCTATCATTATGGCTTTGCTCAGATTCGGTGTTTCAACAGTTAATAGTTTGCGAAGGATAACCTTATGGCCAATGCCAAGCACAAAAAAATCTCTCAGCATTTGCTGAAGGAATCCATCTAATTCGCAATGTCCTGCAACGGCAACGTAGCTTGCCACTTCCTGACCTTCAGACCGTTGACACATGTAGAACCGATATCTTATCAAAACGCTTTCCTTCGGATTTAGGTGCTCCCAGACCAGCGTACACAGTTCTTCATAGGATTTGGTTGTTGGTTTCACCTGAGCTAGAAGATTTTTCATGAGGCCATAGGTTGTTGCCCCACAGACGGTAGGGAGGATTGCCCTTCGTTTGGCAGCTTATTGTCCACAAAGTATTGGTCGAGTCGCTCCACGAAAGGCCTCCCAATCATCCCCTTCTGAGAATTTCTCCAGGATACCAACAGTTCTTTGCATTTTCGCATGGTTGTTCGTTATCTCGTCGCCAATTGTTACACTCATAATAAAGTGATACAACTTAGTACTGTATGTAATAAGTGTGACCTTAGCTCCTTTAATTAAACTCCAGAGTGTTGGTACAGCATGGGAGGCTTGCTTATATACAGTGCTCGACTCCCAACAGGTAGGCCCTCTGATGGTGGTTTGATACAGCTGGCCAAGGGTTACATACATAAGAGGAATAAACTGGTCTTTTTCGGGGTGGTAGGCAGTGACTAGTGGGGTACCACAGGGATCAGTGCTTGGGCCCCAGCTATTCACAATATATATATAAATGATTTGGATGAGGGAACCAAATGTAATATTTCCAAGTTTGCTGACGACACAAAACTAGGTGGAATTGTGAGTTGTGAGGAGGTGCTGCAAGGCGATTTAGATAGGTTGAGTGAGTGAGCAAACACATAGGAAAAACATAAGGACAAAGTATTATTTAAATGGTGATGGCTTTGGAAATGTCGATGTACAGAGGGACCTGATGCCCTTGTACACCAGTCATTGAAAGCAAACATGCAGGTGCAGCAAGCAGTTAAGAAAGCAAATGGTATGTTGGCCTTCATTGCAAGAGCATTTGAGTACAGGAGCAAGGATGTCTTACTACAGTTCTACAGGGCCTTGGTGAGACCGCACCTGGAGTATTGTGTGCAGTTTTGGTCTCCTTACCTAAGAAAGGATATACTTGCCATAGAGGGAGTGCAGCGAAGGTTCATCAGACTGATTCCTGGGATGACAGGACTGTCGTATGAGGAGAGATTGGGTTAACTAGGCCTGTATTCACTAGAGTTTAGAAGAATGAGAGGGGATCTCATTGAAAGGTATAAAATTCTGATGGGGTTGGACAGACTGGATGCGGGGAGGATGTTTCCCAGGGCTGGGAAGTCTAGAACAAGGGGTCACAGTCTCAGGATACGGGGTTGGAAATTTAGGACCGAGATGGGGAGAAATGTTTTCACTCAGAGGGTGGTGAACCTGTGGAATTCTCTACCACAGAAGGCTGTGGAGGCCAAATCACTGAATATATTTAAGAGGGAGATAGATAGATTTCTAGACACAAAAGGCATCAAGGGGTATGGGGAAAAAGCGGGAATATGGTGTTGAGATAGAGGATCAGCCATGATCATATTGAATGGCAGAGCAGGCTCGAATGGCCGACTACTGCTCCTATTTTCTATGTTTCTATTTCTAGAGGAATAGAATTGGAAAGTAGAGAAGTTATGCTAATCTTGGAACAAACCTTGGTTGGACCACGCTTGGGGAGTACTACGTACAATGCTGATCGCCATATTATAAAAAAGATAGCGAGGCCCTGGAGAGGGTACTAAAAAAGTTTACAAGGATTATAGCAAAACTGCGAGGTTATACCCATCAGGAAAGGATGAACAGGCTGGCTCTCTTTTCTCTTGAAAAAAGGCGAAGGGGTGAGCTAATGGAGGTTTTCAAATGATAAAAGTTTTTGACAGAGTAGATAGAGAGAGAATATTTTCACTTGTGGGGATGAGCATAACTAGAGGTCATCAATATAAGATAGTCACCAAAAAATCCAATCGGGAATTCAGGAGAAACTTTACCCAGAGAGTGGTGAGAATTTGGAACTCGCTCCCACAGGGAGTGATTGAAGCGAATAGTATAGATGCATTTAAGGAGAGACTGGCTAAGTTTGAGAGGGAGAAGAGAATAGAGGGCAATGCTGATAGTTAGATGAGATAGGAGGCTCAAGTGAAGCATAAACACTGGCAAGACCTGGTTGGGTCGAATGGACTGCTTGTGCTGTATATTCTTTTTTAAATTCCCTTTTGCAACAAATCCCCCACCTCATCTCTCCTAAAGGCTGGGATTTTCCACTGGAGTGGGCAGAGGTGTGAAATTAATGTGGAGCTGGTTCCTCAGCTCTCCCCTACCACTTCCAGGACCCCTGACTCAGAGGGTAGAGTTCTACCAACTGATCCATATCCAACCATATTCAAAAGGGCATGGAAATGATAGGAATAGGTTACCCAGTCTACTTTACCATTTGCAGTCTAACAATGGGGGAAATGGAGCCCTGTGCCCAGTGGAAGGAAGGAAGGAAAGAAGGAACAAACTTCTGTTTTTGTAGTGCCTTTCATGAACTCAGGACATCCCAAAATGCTTTACAAGCAACAAAGTACTTCAGAAATGTAATTACTGTCGTAATGTATGAAATGCGGCAACCAATTTGCGCATAGTCTCAGTCTCCTCCTTCTCCATAATAAATTTTTTCACTAATGAATACCACCTACCTTCATTCATCTCAATGCCATGGGGTGAATTCAGATTTCCTGATCTTCGGCTTGTCCCTTTGAGCCGTGAAAACTGGGTTACTTTCAATTCTTAAACAGCACAGTATCTCCATGTATCTCATCAACCCAATCCAACAGCTCCATTTTTGGTCTCTGGTTATCAGCTGATGTTCTTCAGACTTCCCACTTCCTCAGATGCCAAATGGAATTCCCGTGTCTTCCCATGGCTGCAGGGGCTTCCCAAACATAAGAAATATGAGCAGCAGTAGACCATATGGCCCCTCGAGCCTGCTCCGCCATTCAATAAGATCAGAGCTGATCTTCTACCTCAACTCCACTTTCTTGCAGTATCCCCATATGCCTTGCTTTCCTTAGTATCCAAAAATCTATCGCTCTCTGTCTTGAATACACTCAATGACTGAGCCTCCACAGCCCTCTGGGGTAGAGAATGCCAAAGATTCACCACCCTCTGAGTGAAGAAATTTCGCCTCATCTCAGTCCTCAATGGCCGACCCCTTATTCTGAGACTGTGACCCCTGATTCTGGACTCTCCAGCCCGGGAGAAACATCCTCCCTGCATCTACCCTGTCAATTCCCCTCAATCTTATCTGTTTGATGAGAATTCCTCTCAATCTTCTAAACTCCAGGTAATATAGGACATGTTTCGAATTCCTACCAAACATGGTTTGAAACCTCAACAAGTATTCCTTTAAATCAGGCAAGACAGAAATATTAATTTGGGAAATGGAGGAGCCTCTTCCAGCAAGAATTGGATAGGGTACAGGAAAAAGCTCACGTGAAACATGATGCTTCTCTCATCTGTCTCTCTCAAAGCTTTGATTGTCTGTATTTTACTGATACTACTCAGGATATTTCTCTTCTTGTGTTCCTCTCAGGTACTTACTTGGTTCCAAATGTACGTCCCACAAATTGTTTTCCTTACAACTGCATTTTGTTGAAATTAGGGCTCACTGCACTGCCTCTTCTACTCATTCTTTCCCAACGTTTCCAATGCAGATTTATTTCCTTATTTTCTAAGTTCTGTCTTGTACTCTTTTGGTTCATGGTTCTCCTCCCACCGAATGCAACCCTTACATCTTCCCCTTTGTTTCAAGTAGATTCCCAGAGATGAGACACCTCATTTGTACACTTCACAGCAGAGTATTACTTATTCATCCCCGATCCCACCCCCCGTCCCAAACATCCTCTGATGTAACCAATCCTCTGATGCACGCCCTGCTGCGATAAAAGTCTCTGTTTCAAACCTTATCAGCAGTTTTGAGACGAGCTTTTGAGAATATGACAGGGAAAAATCAGGCTTTTTCAAGGACATGATTGAAACAAATCCTTTCCATATTATAGTTATGTCTCTATTAAAAACAATAGCAATGTAAAAACACATCGATATTCTTGCAGGCAGCACTCTAGATTCTGAGTCTAAAGGTTGTGGGTTCAAGCCCCGCTCCAGGATTTAGTACTTCAGTGCTGCACTGTCAGAAGTGCCGCCTTTCAGATGAGACAGTGTGTCCTCAGATGGACACAAAAGATCCTGTGGCACTATTCGAAGAAGAGCAGTAAAGTTCTCCCCAGTGTACTGATGTAAGAATTCGGCGAAAACAGACTTTTGGACATTGCTTGGACACATTTTCTGTTACTGCAGAGAAGCAGACAGAACTGACTTGGGGCAGGGCCAAACATGCCCCACAGGAATACACATCAGCTGGGCGGGGATGGGTAAATGGCTGAAAGCAGGAACATCATGGTTGATGGGCGCCTTTTGTCATGGAATGGGAACCCATCAGTGAGACATTAAGTAAAGTGGCCAGTGTTCCGGCCATTGAAAGACAAAGGAAAGCTATTCAAGCACAGACTCGGCAGAGCCAGATCCACAGGAAGAGGCCCAATTGACAAAGGAACAGGCCAAAGACTTGATTTTGCTTTTCAGTTGGACTGCCTCAGGCGAACGAACAGTTGAACTTTTGGCGCGAGAAGAAGCTTTTTGCAAATATAAGAGGCAACAGTTGCAGCCATCTCTCTCCCCTCTTCTACGCCTGCTTGTTTCGTTCAATGCACAAGGACTGAGCAGTCCATCTGGGACAGAGAGAAGAAACACCAGCAAAGAGAGCCTCAATATTTTGACTGGGAAGCTGACCTTGAGACTGGACTTGAATAGCACAGATTGGTAGAGTACAGACCCAGAAGATACACCTCATCAGGAGAAGCAGCGAGTAAGCCAAAGGGATAATTGGTGAGCATTTATCCCAGCCCACACATCTTTAAGATCACCGCATAATGTGAAAGGGTGGCGTGTGTCCCAACCAAGCCTTAGGAGTTTTAGTGGGGAGGTTTCAGCACAGATCGTAAGCGTGCGGACATTCTGTTACACTTTTGAATCCGGGCAGGGGCGTTTTAGACGTGGGGACTTCACATTAGGGACCTGTTTAGATGGGCCAGACTGTGTGTTGCACTGTGTTTGTTTTACTACCAGGGTGTGTGGAGGTGTGTGCTTTAACTTGAATAAAAGCATTGTGACGGTTGAGACCGAAAAGATCTGTCTATGACTATTACTGTTCATGACTATAATTCCGGTGTCTAGAACTGTTATAAGAGGGACGATTCGAAACCACCAAAGGCAAAACCACTTACACTGGCCAATATTTATCCCTCAATCAATATTACTAAAACAAGTTCTCTGGTTATCACATTGCTGTTTGTGGGATCTTGCTGTGTGCAGATTGGCTGCCCCGTTTCCCACATTATAGTAGAGACGACAGACGGATATATATGAAGTCTGCACCCCACCAACTCAGAAACTCTACCTCTGTACAACATGCAGTGCCGGAGGGAGCACATGGTGCCATCGAGGACAGTCTGGACACATGTTGGAGTGCCAAATATTGTAGACTGTGATTACACCCGTAACCCACCTAATTTGGCCCAAGGCTACTGAGGGGTTCAGATCCTAAGGATACCCTCAGGAGTTGGTGAAGCTCACACTCTCAGATGGGTCCAGACCACAAAAATACCTTTAGGGTTGATCAGTCCCGTGGAGACCAATTGATTCATCCATGGCTCAGTGGGCAGCACTCTCGCCTCTTAGTCAGAAGGTTGGGGGTTCAAGTTCCACTCCAGGGACTTGAGCACATAATCTAGGCTGACACTCTTAATGCAGTGCTGAGGGAGTGCTGCACTGTCAGAGGGGCAGTACTGAGGGAGCGCCGCACTGTCAGAGGGGCAGTACTGAGGGAGCGCTGCACTGTCAGAGGGGCAGTACTGAGGGAGTGCCGCACTGTCAGAGGGGCAGTGCTGAGGGAGCGCCGCACTGTCAGAGGGGCAGTGCTGAGGGAGTGCTGCACTGTCAGAGGGGCAGTACTGAGGGAGTGCCGCACTGTCAGAGGGGCAGTGCTGAGGGAGCGCTGCACTGTCAGAGGGGCAGTACTGAGGGAGCGCTGCACTGTCAGAGGGGCAGTACTGAGGGAGTGCCGCACTGTCAGAGGGGCAGTACTGAGGGAGTGCCGCACTGTCAGAGGGGCAGTGCTGAGGGAGCGCCGCACTGTCAGAGGGGCAGTACTGAGGGAGTGCTGCACTGTCAGAGGGGCAGTACTGAGGGAGTGCCGCACTGTCAGAGGGGCAGTACTGAGGGAGCGCTGCACTGTCAGAGGGGCAGTACTGAGGGAGTGCCGCACTGTCAGAGGGGCAGTACTGAGGGAGTGCCGCACTGTCAGAGGGGCAGTGCTGAGGGAGCGCTGCACTGTCAGAGGGGCAGTACTGAGGGAGCGCTGCACTGTCAGAGGGGCAGTACTGAGGGAGTGCTGCACTGTCAGAGGGGCAGTACAGAGGGAGTGCCGCACTGTCAGAGGGGCAGTGCTGAGGGAGCGCCGCACTGTCAGAGGGGCAGTACTGAGGGAGTGCTGCACTGTCAGAGGGGCAGTACAGAGGGAGTGCCGCACTGTCAGAGGGGCAGTGCTAAGGGAGCGCCGCACTGTCAGAGGGGCAGTACTGAGGGAGCGATGCACTGTCAGAGGGGCAGTACTGAGGGAGCGCTGCACTGTCAGAGGGGCAGTACTGAGGGAGCGCTGCACTGTAGGAGTGGCCGTCTTTCGGATGAGACATTAAACCGAGGCCCCCTCTGCCCTCCGATGGATGTAAAAGATCCCATGACACTATTGAAAGTGCGGGGAGTTCTCTCTAGGGGGAGAGGGGAGAGTGAGGGGGGAGAGTGAGGGGGGAGAGTGAGGGGGGAGAGTGAGGGGGGAGAGTGAGGGGGGAGAGTGAGGGGGGAGAGTGAGGGGGGAGAGTGAGGGGGGAGAGTGAGGGGGGAGAGTGAGGGGGGAGAGTGAGGGGGGAGAGTGAGGGGGGAGAGTGAGGGGGGAGAGTGAGGGGGGAGAGTGAGGGGGGAGAGTGAGGGGGGAGAGTGAGGGGGGAGAGTGAGGGGGGAGAGTGAGGGGGGAGAGTGAGGGGGGAGAGTGAGGGGGGAGAGTGAGGGGGGAGAGTGAGGGGGGAGAGTGAGGGGGGAGAGTGAGGGGGGAGAGTGAGGGGGGAGAGTGAGGGGGGAGAGTGAGGGGGGAGAGTGAGGGGGAGAGGGGAGAGTGAGGGGGAGAGGGGAGAGTGAGGGGGAGAGGGGAGAGTGAGGGGGAGAGGGGGAGAGGGAGAGTGAGGGGGAGAGGGGAGAGGGAGAGTGAGGGGGAGAGGGGAGAGTGAGGGGGAGAGGGGAGAGTGAGGGGAGAGGGGAGAGTGTGAGGGGGAGAGGGGAGAGTGAGGGGGAGGGGGGAGAGTGAGGGGGAGGGGGAGAGTGAGGGGAGGGGGGAGAGTGAGGGGGAGGGGGGAGAGTGAGGGGGAGGGGGGAGAGTGAGGGGGAGGGGGGAGAGTGAGGGGGAGGGGGGAGAGTGAGGGGGAGGGGGGAGAGTGAGGGGGAGGGGGGAGAGTGAGGGGGAGGGGGAGAGTGAGGGGGAGGGGGGAGAGTGAGGGGGAGGGGGAGAGTGAGGGGGAGGGGGGAGAGTGAGGGGGAGGGGGGAGGGGGGAGGGAGGGGAGGGGAGAGAGGAGGGAGGGAGAGGGCGAGAGGGGGGGGGCGAGAGGGGGGGGGGAGAGGGGGGGAGGGAGAGGGGAGGGGGGAGGGGAGAGAGGGGGGAGGGGGGAGGGGGGAGGGGGGAGGGGGGAGGGGGGAGGGGGGGACGCGCGCGAGGCCGGAGGGGGCACGCGCGCGAGGCCAAGGGTGGTGGAGGGAGTGCGTGCGTACGAGGCTAGAGGGGGCAGAGTGCACGCGAGACCGGGGTGGAGATTGCGCACGCGAGACGGGGGGAGAAAAGCAAGGAGGGGAGGGGGCCGGAGGGAGGAAAGGAGAGAAGGCTGGGGGGAGGGAAGGAGGGTAGGGGACCAGGGGGGAGAGCACGCTAGGGGAGGGGACCGGGGGAAGGGAAACTGGGGACCAGAGAGAGAGAGAGAGAACTAAGAGAGAGATATGCGGGAGGTGGCGGGTAGGAGCGAGACTTGAAGAATGAGATAGAGAGTGGGAGAGAGAGGCAGAGAGAGAAATGGGGAGAGAGGGATTGAAATACAGGGGGATGGAAAGAGGTGTTATGTATGTAAACTTGTATATACCTTGTACAGCCACCAGAGGGCTCATCCCCTGGAATCCCACAATGCCTTGGGAGCACAGGTACTTAAGGAGGTCTCACAGGCTGGTAAGGCACTCTGGAGACCTGCAATAAAAGACTACGGTCACTCTTTACTTTGAGCTCACAGTATCCAGTCAGACTCTTTATTCCTATATAACATGAGGGAGAGAGAGGGTCACAGAGAGAGGGATGGTGACAGAGGGATGGAGATACAGAGGGAGAAGTGGGGACAGAGGGAGAGAGAGGGACAGAGAGTTGGGTGAGGGTCCAGAATTGTGCAGTCCGTTTCCAAGGACTGAGCAATGACCACACATTGGGCCCAAGTTTCCACAAGAAAAAAAACGGGCGCCCCTCTGAGCTGGGCGCCCATTTTTCGCACCTAAAACGGCGCCTAAAAAAATCCTCGGTATTCTCCACCTACTTACAGGTCCTCTGGCCCTTGGCGCAGCCAGCACGAGCTGTGGGGGGGGCGGAGCCAGGTCCCTGCGCTGAAAACAGTGCCGGGACCTCTGCACATGCGCGCTACAGTCAGCACGCAAGTGCAATAGCTCCAGGCGCCGAACTGTGTGGGAGGGGCCCGAAGCACGCAGCCCCTAGCCCTGGCTGAATGGCCTCACTGGGGCTGCGTGAATAAGGCTCCTCCCACGGCCAGCTCCTGCTTCCTCCCCCCCCCCCCCCCTGCTCCCTGGCTGAAGCACTTTCACACAGTTGGAAGATGGTTTATTTAATCTTTTCTTGGCTTATAAATGTTTCATCAGATTGGATTTATTTGTATAATATTTGTAGAAGTATAAATAAGGATTTATTGTCGAATTTAATGAGTTCCCTTCCCCCCCCGCCTCCCCCCCAACCTCGTTCTGGACACCTAATTTGTAACCTGCGCCTGATTTTTTAATGTGTAGAACAGGTTTTTTCAGTTCTACAAAAATCTTCACTGGCTCCATTCTACTTTAGTTTGGAGTACATTTTCACTGTGGAAACTTTCAAATCAGGCGTCAGTGGCCGGACACACCCCCTTTTGAAGAAAAAATTCTGTTCTAAAGTAGAACTGTTCTACCTGACTAGAACTGCAGAAAAAAAAATGTGGAGAATTGCGATTTCTAAAATAGTCCGTTCTCCACCAGTTGCTCCTAAAAATCAGGCGCGAATCATGTGGAAACTTGGGCCCTTTAGAACACAGGTGAAGACGCAGTACATGTACATTGGCCACTGGAAGGAAGCTAAAGCAAAGAAGATTCAAGAATTTTTATTAAAAAATTCAGAAAATTGTTTAAAGCCGGAAAAAAGTACGGGAAAGTGATGTTGAAAGAGGAAACAACTTCTGCCAAACTGATCCCAACTCACCGCCAAGACTGGGGATAAATAACCTCACCGCCTTCTCAGGAAGTTTAACCAATTTATTCACTTCTTATCTGAGCTCCGTTTGGAATTAGAGTTCATTTTATAATTTTTTGTTTTATTTTTAACGACAGCGTTGAAGAGGGAAAGAGAAAACTGGTACAAATTCTGTCAAAGCTGCAACATGACTTGAAAGAATTTAAAGATTTGAGTGTTAAAAACACTTCTTCCCCCCAAAGTTTCATATATGATTTTGGAAAAACAGAAAGAATATTTTTTTCCCACTCATGTAAACAAGTTACAACCAGATTTTGAAGTCCAAATGCTTTTAAAGAACTTCTGAAATGTTTAAAACATTTTAAAATTGAAATGTCTCAATATTTGATTTTGAACGATCGACTGAAGTGAGCAGCTTTACAGAAACAAGCAAACATGCTGTAGAGGGTGAGGAGGTTTTGTAGGATTATATATTACTTTTTATTGACTATTTTTAAATACCGTTAAGACGTTTAGGAAGAAACAGGGTGAAAAAAAAATCACAAACCATTTTATTTTGTTTGTCGTTCTATAATCCCAACAAGTCCCAGGAATAATGTAAATGTAGATTTCCTCTTTACCGTTTAGTGGAGTGTTAATAGAAACACAAGTTATGTAATGATGTATACAAATTACAGGAAGCTACTTTCCAAGGAACTATTTGTTTATTGAGAAAGCACAGAAAATACTTTGATTAAACTGGTAATGTACAATTTTGATTTGGTATAAATGTTTGAAATAGGATATTAAAAATTGAGTGCAATGAAGTTTGATTCCCACTATTTAATTGGGAAGCATCTAAAATAATTCAACACTTTTTTGATAAGAGCAGGAATTAATATCGTGGAGAATGTTTGGGAGAAAAACATTAGGAGCAAAACTTGTAAATTAACATATTTATGTCACCATATTAGTAAACAATTCCAAGTTAGTCTGATTGATTCTCCTATCCAGGAAGAAAGATGAATGTTTATTTCTGTTAAATTGTAGCTTTTCCTGCTTTTTGTTTTTAAATTCAGTGAAGCAAATTGTGGATGTGTTTTTCTGCACTTGTGAATAAGTGCTGCATTTCTGACATGTTACATGGGGGTGTGTGCTGGTTCAAGAAGACCACGTTTATTAATGGAAGTGATTGAAGTTGGAAATACGGATACCCGTTTTTGTTCAATTCTTTTTAATACTAAAGCACTTTATATTTGGTGGTTATCTGGTTGCATTGTAATGAATATTCTCATTACTTATCGGGACATCCAGCACGTCAGCACCTTATGAAAGTCCCTGCTCCTGCTGCTTGTGCAATGAAGGATGGGCTAATACATTGCAAACTTTAAAATTAATACAAATCGCACGAATAAATACACTTCTTTCAGCTCACCTTGCGTGATGCAGAACCGTGTAACTGAGTGACGTTTATGAAATGTTGAGGCATTATTATGCAGCTCTTTTAAATCCCAGTCATTTCTGACAAGCAATTATTTATTAAATAGAGTGTGTACATGAACTAAAAGCTTTTAATTAATTTTACCATAAACAAACTTGCAGACTGGGTATGTAAATGACAAATTAATTTCAAAATAGCTTTGTGAGGTGGTGCATTTTGGTAGGAGGAATAAGGAGACTACCTACTCTTTGGACAATAAGAAACTAAATTTAGAGGTGCAAAGGGATCTCGGGGTACTGATTCACAAATCATTAAAAGTAGCAATGCAAGTTAAAACAGCCATAAAAGTGCAAATAAAGCACTGGGGTTCATTTCAAAAGCAGAGAAGTTGTGTTAAACTTGTATAGAACCTTGTCTGATTGTCTCCTGATTTGAGATGGTAGGTGGCAATATGGTATTACTGTATATATGTTGTAAAAGTTGCAGTAAAATTTGCACACGTACAAAATAGCTACGCTCAAAGGAGTTTGTGGCCCGCTGAGTACAAAATAAACATTAGAGGGAACATTGCTTGTAAGTATAAGAGTCACATTTCCTTCAACAGATTTGAAAGTTAACTTGAATGTATAGAGTCTGAACCTTTTAGGACTGGAGCAATTGTCCTCATTGATAACAGTTCAATGCATGCGAAGACAGAATTGGAGAGAAAGAAGCAGCGTTTCAGGCTGTGGATCGGGCAGCAGATTCCCCAGTACGTGTGTGGTCCATGTTACGACCGGCCTCTTCCTGTCAGACCTCCCCTATAATGTGAAACACAGAAGAGCTCATTCAGCTTTGAAGGTGTGACAGCCGAGTGCAAGAACATAACAGTACAGTGTGAAAGCAGATAAAGCTTGCTATGGTGAGCATTTCCCCACTTCACCTTCAAACACACCCTCTCCCATTGGTTCTGTTGTGTCCTTAACTCTTAAACATAATCACACGAGGCATGTACTGTAGACACAGTCACTCTGTGACCTTCGCATTTATTACCTGGACCAAGGAGTGCTGGCCCTGCATGGGACCTCCCCTTATATACCTGAATCTCCAGGTAAGGAGTGTCTCCCACAAGTACACCCCCTGTGGTCAAGGTGTGCATTTCTAGTAAGTATGTACAGTATGTAGTGGTTACATGAGGGTTACAATTGTATAAGGGTTACAGTAGTATGCTGGTTACATACATGACAGGTTCCCCTGTGCTAACTGACCTACATTGGCTCCCGATCCGGTAACCCCTCCAATTTAAAATTCTCATCATCGTGTTCAAATCTCTGCATGACGACACCCTTCCCTATCGCTGAAACCTCCTCCAGCCATATAATCTTCAAAATCCCTGCACTCCTCCAATTCTGGCCTCTTGTGCGTCCCCGATTTTAATCACTCCACCATTGGTAGCAGTGCCTTCAGCTACCTGGGCCCCAAGCTCTGGAATTCCTTCTCTAAACTGCGCCATCTCTCCTCCTTTAAAACACTCCTTAAAAACCTACCTCTTTGACCAAGCTTTTGCTCACTTGTCCCAATATCTCCATATGTGGCTCAGTGTCAATTTTTGTCCGATTAACACTCCTGGGAAGCGCCTTGGAACGGCTGTACTACGTTAAAGGTGCTATGTAAATGCAAGTACTTGTTGCCTGCCCACAATCTGCTCTGCCTCCTCTTTACAGGTGCTCAGGGTTCCCAGCATTACTGCTCCTCTCCCGATTGTAATTCTGTGACACTGGTCGTAGAACAGCTTTTGCCTGGGAGGGAGGGAGAACAATGTGAAGGGGGCATGTGAGGGGCAGGGACACTTTCCCTCCACAGGAGGGGCCTGCATCTGATGATGACATGTGGAGGTACCTTGCCATTTTAAACAATTGTGCTTAAAGACTGGCAGGGGCCCTTGCAGCAGGTTAGAAGTGCAGAGTAATTAAAATTGAAGCAGTGGTGGCCTGTGTAATGTAGTATTGTAGTGTAAGATGAACCTGATGCATCCCATACACCTCTAAACTGGCCCTCTCTGAAGCTAACGGAATGAGACACAGTTGTGAAATGATCATTTAGGACAATATAAATCAGGCCTGGTGGGGCCGTCACTAAAAGCGACGCAGGTTAATAAGGCCAAAAAAAGCAAACAAAGTACTGGGGTTCATTTCTAGAGGGATAAAACTGAAACGCAGAGAAATTATGTTAACCTTGTATAGAACCTGGGTTTGACCACACTTGGAGCACTGTGCACAGTTCTGGTCTCTATTATAAACAGGATGTAGAGGTGAAGGAGCAAAAAAGATTTATGAGAATGATGCCAGAATGGAGAGGTTATACCCATCAAGAAAGATTGAAAAGGCTGGGACTCTTTTCTCTAGAAAAGAGACTGAGGGGTGATCCTATAGAGGTCTTTTAAGATTATGAAAGGGTTTGATAGGATAGACAGAGATAATTGCGGGAGAGACCAGGACAAAAGGCCATAAATATAATAAATCCAATGAGGAATTCAGGAGAAACTTCTTTACCCAGAGAGGGGTGAGAATGTGGAACTCACTCCCACAGGGAGAGGTTGAGGTGAATAGCAGAGATACATTTAAGGGGACGCTGGATAAACACATGCGGGAGACAGGAATAGAAGGATATGTTGATAGGGTGGAGGGAGCTCGAGTGGAGCATAAACATCGGCATAGATCTGTGAGTTGAATGGCCTGTTTCTGTGCTGTAAAGACTGTGTATGTAATAGAATGCAATGCAAGCTGGTGGGTCTGTGTATTTGAAGACATAAATAGATGAGTGAAGATGCCAAACAGCTGCAGAGCATCGAGGACAAGGCTCACCATCGACCGTGGCTGCGGTGTGTACTATCCACAGGATGCACTGCAGCAACGCGCCAAGGTTTCTTAGACAGCACCTCTCAAACCTGCGACCTCCCCACCTAGATAGACAATTACAGCAGGTGCATGGGAACACCATCACCTCCCAGTCACACACAGTCCCAACATGGAGATATATCAGCCGTTCCTTCATCTTCATTGGGTCAAAATCCTGGAACTCCTTCCCTACCAGCACTGTGGGAGCACCTTCACCACACGGACTGCAGTGGCTCAAGGGCGACTAGGGATAGGCAATATATACCAGCCTTGCCAGTGATGCCCACATCCTAAGAATGAATACTGAAAAAGAAATCGTGTGACATCTGACTGGCTCAGTTAAAACACCTGACTGCCCCAACAGTTCTGTTCTACAATTCTGTGAAGGCTAATGACTTCCACCTGCAGCGGAAGTGTAAACGTTACGTATGAAAACATTACATTAACAGTTCCTGTACACCCCTGTAACCGCGCACCTTGCATTTCACGATAGTAGTTACCTTCACTCACGCTGCCTCTCCTTGATACTCTCTCTGACTTTGTCCATCGCTTCCTGGTATCTGGGTCCCTTCTGAACTATGTCACAGTATTTCCAGGAAGGAGGACAGTACTGCCATTGCCATGTCTCTTTCCAGAGAATTCGCACAACCACAGTCTTTTCATCGAACACATCTCCATGATAAACTTCTGCCGGCTTATCGTGCTTAATTAGACCCTTTTCCAGCAGGACCACGGCACATAGGTCTTCCTTCACTATTGTGGAATTAACAGACTGATTTTAATAGCTTTTGTGTGTTTTAGTACAACTATTCCTATGTCACAACAAAACAGATTTAGGAGAATGATTCCAAGGATGAGGAACTTCAGTTATGTGGATAGACTGGAGAAGCTGGGGTTGTTCTCCTTGGAGCAGTGAACATTGAGAGAAGATTTGATAGAGGTGTTCAAAATCATGACAGAGTAGTGAGAGACACTGTTCCATTGGCGGATGGGTCGAGAACCAATGGATACAGATTTAAGGTGATTGGCAGAAGAACCTAAGGCGACACGAGGAAAAATGTTTTTACGCAGCAACTGGTTACGATCTGGAATGCACGGCCTGAGAATGGTGGATGCAGACTCAATCACGGCTTTCAAAAGGGAGTTGGATATGTATCTGGAGGAAAAAAATTGCAGGGCTCCGGGAAAAGGACGGGGGAGTGGGACTGGCTGAGAGCTGGCACGGGTTCGACGGGCTGAATGGCTGCCTTCCATGCTGTAACCATTCAATGATTCTACAGCAGAAAATTTGCACACAGCAAGCTCCCACAAACAGCAATGAGATAAATCTGTTTTCAGTGTTGGTTGAGAGATAAATAATGGCCCAGAATACCAGGGAGAATTCTCCTGTCCTTCATCAAAAATAGTGAGCAGCGGGAGTTCGTGAGAGGCGGGAGTTCGGGAGGCGAGAGGCCTACAAGACGCCTGTCAGTGAGCAGCGGGAGTTCGGGAGAGGCCTACAAAAAGGCTAGCCAGTGCCGCTGCAGCAGGGAGGCAAAAAAGGAGAAAGAAATCGAAAGGTGATATCACAGCCAAGGGGGTAAGTGATTGGTGAGTAGTTTTACTTTTTCTTTTCTAGCTCAGTAAGTAACCTTTTAGCCTTGTTGTTGCCAAATTAAGTTTATCTAGGGGTTAATTCATGGCAGGACAGCTCGGACACGTGTTATGCTCCTCCTGTACTATGTGGGAAATCAGGGACGCTTCCGGTGTCCCTGACGACTACGTGTGCGGGAAGTGTATCCGGCTGCAGCTCCTGACAGACTGCATTGCGGCGCTGGAGTTGCGGGTGGATTCACTCTGGAGCATGCACGATGCTGAGAATGACGTGAATAGCACGTTTAGTGAGTTGGTCTTACACAGCCAGATAGGGGATGGGAGACCAACAGGAAGAGCAATGCAAGGAAAATAGTGCAGGGGTCCCCTGCAGTCATCCCCCTGTAAAACAGATACACCGCTTTGGGTACTGTTGAGGGGGATGACTCACCAGGGGAGGGCAGCAGCAGCCAAGTTCATGGCACCGTGGTTCTGCTGCATAGGAAGGCAGGAAAAAGAGTGGGAGAGCTATAGTGATAGTGATAGAGGATTCAATTGTAAGGGAAATCGATAAGACGTTTCTGCGGCCGCAACCGAGACTCCAGGATGGTATGTTGCCTCCCTGGTGCAAGGGTCAAGGATGAAGGATGTCTCGGAGCAGGTGCAGGGTATTCTGAAAAGGGAGGGTGAACAGCTAATTGTCGTGGTGCATATAGGTACCAACGATATAGGTAAAAAAAGGGATGAGGTCCTACAAGACAAATTTAGGGAGCTAGGAGCTAAATTAAAAAGGAGGACCTCAAAAGTAGTAATCTCAGGATTGCTACCAGTGCCACCTGCTAGTCAGAGTAGGAATCGGAGGATAGCTCAGATGAATACTGTCATGTATCTTACATTATTATATATAACTGTATCCTAACATGCTATACATGACTGTAATAAGATATGACCTGTAACCACCAGCATACCTTACCACTAGGGGTGCACTTGCAAGAGACAGGTATATAAGGACAGGTCTCAGCCAAGTGCAGCATTCCAGAGCTGTGAAATAAAGGTGCAGGTCCAGAGTGACCTTGACTTCACTACATGCCTCGTGTGAATCTGTACTGAGGGGACAGGACTTTACAAATACGTGGCTTGTGGAGTGGTGCAGCAGGGAGGGATTCAAATTCCTGGGACATTGGAACTGGTTCTGGGGGAGGTGGGACCAGTACAAAGCAGACAGTCTGAACCTGGACAGGACCGGAACCAATGTCCTAGGGGGAGTGTTTGCTAGTGCTGTTGGGGAGGAGTTAAACTAAAACGGCAGCGGGATGAGAACCAATACAGGGAGACAGAGGGAAGTAGAATGGGAGCAGAAGCAAAAGATAGAAAGAAGAAAAGTAAAAGTGGAGGGCAGAGAAACCTAAGGCAAAAAGCAAAAAGGGCCACATTACATCAAAATTCTAAAGGGCAAAGTGTGTTAGAAAGACAAGTCTGAAGGCTCTGTGCCTCAATGCGAGGAGTATTTGGAATAAGGTGGACGATTTAACTGCGCAGATAGAGTTAACGGATATGATGTAATTGGCATCACAGAGACATGGCTCCAGGGTGACCAAGGCTGGGAACTCAACATCCAGCGGTATGCAACATTTAGGAATGATAGACAGAAAGGAAAAGGAGGCGGGCTGGCATTGCTGGTTAAAGAGGAAATTAATGCAGTAGTAACAAAGGACATTAGCTTGGATGATGTGGAATCGGTATGGGTGGAGCTGCGAATACTAAGGGGCACAAAACGCTAGTGGGAGTTGTGTACAGACCACCAAACAGTAGAAGAAAGGTTGGGGACAGCAAACAAGAAATAAGGGATGCATGCAATAAAGGTACAGCAGTTATCATGGGTGACTTTAATCTACATATTGATTGGGCTAACCAAACTGGTAGCAATGCGGTGGAGGAGGATTTCCTGGAGTGTATTAGGGATGGTTTTCTAGACCAGTATGTCGAGGAATCAACCAGGGAGCTGGCCATCCTAGACTGGGTGATGTGTAATGAGAAAGGACTAATTAGCAATCTTGTTTTGGGAGACCCCTTGGGTAAGGGTGACCAAAATATGGTAGAATTCTTTATTAGGATGGAGAGCGACACAGTTAATTCAGAAACTAGGGTCCTGAACTTAAGGAAAGGTAACTTCGATGGTTTGAGTCGTGAATTAGCTAGAGTAGACTGGCAAATGATACTTAAAGGGTTGACAGTGAATAGGCAATGGCAAACATTTAAGGATCACATGGATGAACTTCAGCAATTGTACATCCCTGTCTGGAGTAAAAATAAAACAGGGAAGGTGGCTCAACCGTGGCTAACAAGGGAAATTAAAGATAATGTTAAATCCAAGGAAGAGGCATATAAATTGGCCAGAATAAGCAGCAAACCTGAGGACTGGGAGATTTTATAATTCAGCAGAGGAGGACAAAGGGTGTAATTAGGAGGGGGAAAATAGTGTATGAGAGGAAGCTTGCTGGGAACATAAAAACTGACTGCAAAAGCTTCTACAGATATATGAAGAGAAAAAGATTAGTGAAGACAAACATAGGTCCCTTGCAGTCAGATTCAGGTGAATTTATAATGGGGAACAAAGAAATGGCAGACCAATTGAACAAATACTTTGGTTCTGTCTTCACAAAGGAAGTCACAAAAAACCTTCCGAAAGTACTAGGGGATCGAGGGTATAGTGAGAAGGAAGAACTGAAGGATATCCTTATTCGGCGGGAAATTGTGTTAGGGAAATTGATGGGATTGAAGGCCGATAAATCCCCTGGGCCTGATAGTCTGCATCCCAGAGTACTTAAGGAAGTGGATGCATTGGTGATCATTTTCCAACAGTCTATCGACTCGGGATCAGTTCCTATGGACTGGAGAGTAGCTAATGTAACACCACTTTTTCCAAAAGGGAGGGAGAGAGAAAGCGGGTAATTATCGACTGGTTAGCCTGACATCAGTGGTGGGGAAAATGTTGGAATCAATTATTAAGGATGAAATAGCAGCGCATTTGGAAAGCAGTGATGGGATCAGTCCAAGTCAGCATGGATTTATGAAGGGGAAATCATGCTTGACAAATCTTCTGGAATTTTTTGAGGATGTAACTAGTAGAGTGGACAAGGGAGAACCAGTGGATGTGGTGTATTTGGACTTTCAAAAAACTTTTGACAAGGTCCCACACAAGAGATTGGTGTGCAAAATCAAAGCACATGGTATTGGGATAATATACTGACGTGGATAGAGAACTGGTTGGCAAACAGGAAGCAGAGATCGGGATAAACGGGTCCTTTTCAGAATGGCAGGCAGTGACCAGTGGAGTGCCGTAGGGCTCAGTGCTGGGGCCCCAGCTCTTTACAATATACATCAATGATTTAGATGAAGGAATTAAGTGTAATATCTCCAAGTTTGCAGATGACACTAAACTGGGTAGCGGTGTGAGCTGAGGGGGACGCTAACATCCACCCGAGGGCAGACAGGGCCCTGGCTTCACGACTCATCAGAAAGACGGCATGTCCCGTCGGTGCAGCAATCCCACAACACTGCTCTGGAGTGTCAGCCTATAATATGTACACTACTTGTTAGAGAGAAAAGTGAAAGAAAAACAATAGAGGCAAAGTGAGACAAAATAAAAAGATTACTTTCAATCAATTGTCGAGCTTCTTTGAAATCCTCAATTTCACGCGACACTTTGTAGACGAACAGAACACATGGAATCTTGCATTCTGCTACATATCTGCGATCTGCATCATATCTGGCAATACTCAATTGTTTCACAATGTCTTCATGTACTTTTCCTTGCCCGTAGCATTTCACTGGTATAAAACACAACTTGTGTTGAATCATTCATCAATACACACAGGGGGCATTTTATTCAGTATAAGCAATAATATGAGATCTGGAGACTGAGAGGCGGGTCCATTAAATTTACAGCAATAGGAACACGCAAAGTAGCATCTTTCCCTGTCAAACCCACGCCCCCAACTACAGTCCTCCCTTTCTTCCTCCTCCTCCTCTCCTTCCACTCCCCCTCCCTCAGTCCTTCTCCACCTTCCTCCCATCATCTCTCCTTCCCCTCCCCATCTCTCTTCCTTCCTCCGTTCTTCTCCTCCTCGTCCCTAACCCTCTCCCTCCTCCACTCTCTTTCCCCTTCTTCCACTCTCCTTCCCCCTCCCTGCTCCGCTCTCTTCTTCCTCTATCCTTCTCCCCTCCCCACTCCCCCTCCTACCTTTCGCTACTCCCCTCTTTTCTCCCCCCGCCACTACTCCTAACTCCTCACCATATCTTCTCACTCCCTCCCCTCATTTTCTCTCCTTCCCCTCCCCACTCCCTTCTCTCAATCTTTCTCCTTCCCTTCCCACACTCCCTCCCCGAGTCCCACCCATCCCTTGCCTCTCCTCACCCCTTCCTCTCGCCGCCTCTTCTCTTCTGCCCCTCCACCCCTCGACCTTTCCCCCTCCCCACCCTCCTCTTTCGTCCTTCCCACCACTCTCCTCCCCCTCTATTGTCCCTCTTCCCTCCTCTCTCTCATCCCTCATCCCCTTCCCTCCTCCTCCTCCTCCTCCTCCTCATCCACATTCTCCTCCGCTCCACCTCATTCCCCCTCCTCTCTCCTTCACCCTACCCTCCACCCTTCTGCTCTCCTCTTTCCCCTACCCTCCTCCTCTCTCCTGCACCTCCCCTCCCTTCCTCCATCCCTACTCACTCCCCTCATCATCCCCCCTACCCTCCTCCTCTATCCACCCCTTATCCTCTGCACTTCTCCCTCTCACACCTCCCCTCATCCCCCCCATTCCCTGTCCTCCCCCCATCCACACCCCTTCCTCACTTCTCCCCTGCTGCTCTCCACTTTCCCCTCTTCAACTCCCTCCCCTCCTCCCTTCTTTCCCTCTCCCCCCTTCCTCCTCCTCCTCTCTCCATCAAATTCACCCTCCCTCGTCCGCTCTCCTATCCCAACCCCTACTCCTTCCCCATCACTTCCTACTTTCTCCTCGCCCTCCCTCATTCCCCTCCCCCTCCTTGCTCCTTCTCCACTTCCCACCCCATCTCACCCTCCTCTCCTCTCTCCAACACCTTCCCTCAACTCCCCTCTCCTTCCCCTTCCTGACTACCCTCATCCTCTCTCCTTCCTCTCCTCCTCCCCCTCTCATTCCCCGCCCTCCTTCTCTTCCCCCCCCTCCCCAACTCTCAGCTCATCCTCTCTCATTCCCCCTCCCCTTCTCCTCTCTTTCCTTCTCACCTCCTCCTCTCTCTTTCCTCCCATCATCCACTCTCCTTCCGGCTCCACTCCCGTCCTCCTCTACTCCCTCCTATCCTCCTCCTCTCCTCTTTCTCCTTCCCCTGCTCCTCTCTTCTACCCCACTCCTCTCCCCATCACCATTCCTCCTCTCCACTCCCTTCCCACCCCTACTACTCTCCCCTTCCACCTCCTATCTTTGATTCCCTCCCCTCGTTCTCTCCCTCCCCTTCCTGACCCCTCAGCCTCTCTTCTTCCCCTCTCACACTCCCTCCCCTCATCCTCTCTCCTCCCCTTCCCCACCTCACCCTTTACCTCTCCCCTCATACCACTCCCCTCTTCACCTTCGTCTTTCCCACCTCCCTTTTTCCCCTCCACTCCCTGTATCCCAACCCCTCCTCCTTCCCCATCACCTCCTCTCTTCCCCATCTCACCTTCCCTCACTCACTTGGCTCTCCTTCTCTTCCTCCGCTCTTCTTCCCTTCATCCCCTCCCACTCCCCTCCTTCCTTCCTCCTCCCAACCCTCCCCTCAACTTCTCCCTCCCCTCCTCTACTCTATCCTTCACCCCTCCCCTCCTCTATACTGCACCCCTCCCCAACTCTCCTCCCCTCTCCCCCTTACATCCTCCCGCTCCACTCCCCCTTACATCCTCCATTCATCCTCCCCTTCCCAACACTCTCCTCCCTCCTATTCTCCTTTGCCCTTCCCTCCTCCACTTCCGCTCCCCTACCTCCCCTTCACCACCTCCCCTCCCCAACTCTCTCCTTCCCTTCCCCCCTCTCCCCAACTCTCTCCTTCCTCCTCCCCCCTTTCCCTTCCTCCGTTCTCCTTTTCCTCCTCCGTCCTCTCCTTCACTGTTGCCTACCTTTGCATCTGAGACCTGCTTCCGTGCCATTTCCGGGAACCCCTTGCCCCTTGCCCCCTCCCCATTGACTGTTGCCTACCGTTGCATTTGAGACCTTTTCCGGGAGCAGTTATCAGATTCTCGTGCGCGAACGGATTCCGACAGCAGCTCCGGACCCATCTGCAAAAGTTGCAGATATGGTAATAGATCAAGGCGAAACACATTTTCCGAACCTCACTACAAGTGACGAGTTTGTCCGACTGATCGCGATAGCCGATTGACCCGCCCAACCATCACACCCTCTGCCACCATTGGTCCAAGTCCACACCCCCCCGCCTTCCATTGGTCGCTCCACCTGTCACTCGGGCCCGCCAAGACTAGGTTGAGCCGCTGGTGATTGACTCCTGTGACTGTCCATTATATCACAATGAGCACTCCCTCACTCCCCTCCGACAGTGCGGAGCTCCCTAAGTACTGCCCCTCCGACAGTGCGGCACTTCCTCAGTACTGCGCCTCCAACAGTCTAGTGTCCTGAACTTAAATAAGGGCCATCACAAAGGTATGAAGACAGAGTTGACTGGGAAAATAGATTAAAGGGTGAGATGGCAGACATTTAAGGAGATATTTCATAACTCTCAGCAAAGATACATTCCAGTGAGAAAGAAAGACTCAGAGAAGGATGAACCATCCGCGGCTAACTAAGGAAGTTAAGAATGGTATCAAATTGAAAACAAAGGCATACAATGTCGCGAAGATTAGTGGTAAGACAGAGGATTGGGACATTTTTAGAAACAAACAAAGGATGACCAAAAAAATAATTAAGAGGGCGCTGATTATGAGAGTAAACTAGCAAGAAATATAAAAACAAACAGCAAGAGCTTCTACAGGTATATAAAAAGGAAGAGAGTAGCTAAAGTAAACGTTGTCCCTTAGATGAGACTGGGGAATTAATAATGGGAAACAGAAATGGCAGGGACTTTGAACAAATATTTTGTATCGGTCTTCACGGGGTAGAAGACACTAAAAGCATCCCAATAATAATTGATAATCAAGGGGCTTCTGGGACGGAGGAATAAAACAATCACTATCACTAGAGAAAAAGTACTAGGCAAACTAATGGGACTAAGAGGCTGCAGGGTGACTTGGACAGATTAGGTGCATGGACAAAATGCATGGCAGATGCAGTATAATGTGGATAATTCTGAGGTTATCCACTTTGTTGGCAAAAACAGGAAGGCAGAATATTATCTGAATGGCGGCAGATTAGGAAAAGGGGAGGTGCAACGAGACCTGGGTGTCATGGTGCATCATTCATTGAAAGTTGGCATGCAGGTACAGCAGGCGGTGAAGAAGACAAATGGTATGTTGGCCTTCATAGCTAGGGGTTTTGAGTATAGGAACAGGGAGGTCTTACTGCAGTTGTACAAGGCCTTTGTGAGGCCTCACCTTGAATATTGTGTTCAGTTTTGGTCTCCTTATCTGAAGAAGGACGTTCTTGCTATTGAGGGAGTGCAGCGAAGGTTCACCAGGCTGATTCCCGGGATGGCAGGACTGACATATGAGGAGAGACTGGATCGACTGGGCCTGTATTCACTGGAGTTTAGAAGGATGAGAGGGGATCTCATAGAAACATATAAAATTCTGACGGGACTGGATAGGTTAGATGAAGGAAGAATGTTCCCGATGTTGGGGAAGTCCAGAACCAGGGGACACCGTCTAAGGATAAGGAGTAAACCATTTAGGACTGAGGTGAGGAGAAACTTCTTCACTCAGAGAGTTATTAACCTGTGGAATTCTCTACCGCAGAGAGCTGTTGATGCCAGTTCATTGGATATATTCAAGAGGGAGTTAGATATGGCCCTTACGGCTAAAGGGATCAAGGGGTATGGAGAGAAAGCAGGAAAGGGGTACTGAGTGAATGATCAGCCGTGATCTTTTTGAATGGTGGTGCAGGCTCGAAGGGCCGAATGGCCTACTCCTGCACCTATTTTCTATGTTTCTATGTAACTAGGAGAGATAATGGAATTACAGGAGGTAGTCCAGAAAGTACAGAATGAGCAAAAGAAAATTTGAGTGGGCCAAACAATGACATGAAAGTTAATGTAGGCATGTGTAAAGTGTTGTTTGTTGGAAGGTAAAATGGGCAACATATTTACTTTGTGAATGGTATTGAGATAGCTATGGGTAAAATTGAAAGAGAACTTGGAGTCCGAATAGACTTGATACTCAACATGTCCAGCCAATGCAGAGCACCATTCAGAAGTCCAATAAAGGTGTTGAATCACATAACGAGAATAGCAGAATACAAGTCAGAGGAAGTAATGATCAAACTGTACTATGCCCTGGTCAGACCACACCTTGTGTACTATGCCCAGCTTGGTGGGGCAACCAGTCTGGCTCAATCTGAAACCGTGACCGAGGAGGGAGATGGAGTCAGTGCAACGGTGCAGTATTTGTGATAGGAGCCAAAGTCTATGGATTTGGTCTTCCCTATATTTAACTGGAGGAAATTGCAGTACATCCTACATTGACAATACAAGCAGTGAAAGAATAGGTGGTGGAGAGGTGGAGCTAAGTGTCATCAGTTTACATGTGGAACTTGACCCTATATCTTTGGATGATGCCAACAATAGCAAAGTGCAGAGGAGGGAAAGATTGTGGTGAAGGTAGATCCTCAGGGGACCTCCAGAAGTAACTACGAGAGTGGGAAGAACAGCCATTACTATTGAAAAGAAACTGAATAATAGGTGAAAATCAGTTATTCTGTTATTTTTAGGACACTTTAGCTTTCATTGATAAAGCAATAGTCTTATGTTTAGTTTGGTTTATTTTAATCACCCTCAAACTCTAGATAAACAAAAGGAACAGTTTGTAATTCATATATCCTGAATTGTTCATTTTCTAAGGGTGCTCGATATTATTATAGATTAAATCCAGTGCACTGTTAAAGGATTTGTACATAAGATTTGACAAATCATTAAAGTGATAAATGGTAGGGTCACCAGGGCCATGCTGCCTGAGCTGTTAATGGTGTTACTATGAGACACCCTAGACCCAATGCTGTTTGACGGATATGTGTAAACAGAGGATTTCTGAGTTTTGACAAAAGGAAATTTGTCCTTTTCTTGCTTTTCTAGTTTTCTAGTTTTATCTTTGGCCTCGAGTTCTACTGTTGCTACAATTGCAAACTCTCAGAGCTATCAGCTGCAATAAACTACTTTTATATTAAAAAAATATATTTACAGAGGCAGGGAGGTGTTACTACAGTTGTACAGGGCCTTGGTGAGGCCACACCTGGAGTATTGTGTACAGTTCTGGTCTCCTAACTTGAGGAAGGACATTCTTGCTATTGAGGGAGTGCAGCGAAGGTTCACCAGACTGATTCCCAGGATGGCGGGACTGACATATCAAGAAAGACTGGATCAACTGGGCTTGTATTCACTGGAGTGCAGAAGAATGAAAGGGGATCTCATAGAAACGTTTAAAATTCTGACGGGTTTCGACAGGTTAGATGCAGGAAAAATGTTCCCAATGTTGGGGAAGTCCAGAACCAGGGGTCACAGTCTAAGGATAAGGGATAAGCCATTTAGGACCGAGATGAGGAGAAACTTCTTCACCCAGAGAGTGATGAACCTGTGGAATTCTCTACCACAGAAAGTTGTTGAGGCCAATTCACTAAATATATTCAACAAGGAGTTAGATGTAGTCCTTCTACTAGGGGATCAAGGGGTATGGCGAGAAAGCAGGAATGAGGTACTGAAGTTGCATGTTCAGCCATGAACTCATTGAATGGCGGTGCAGGCTCGAATGGCTGACTCCTGCACCTATTTTCTATGTTTCTATGTTTCTAAAGGTGGACAAGTCCCCTGAACTTGATGACTTGAATCCAACGGCTTTAAAGAATGGCTGCAGAGATAGTAGATGCATTAGTTGTAATCTACCAAAATTCCCTGGATGATGGAGAGATCCCAGCGGATTGGAAGACTGCAATTGTAACACCCCTATTCAAGAAAGGATGGAGACAGAAAGCAGGACACTATAGACCAGTTAGCCTAACATCCGTCATTGGGAAAATGCTGGAGTTCATTATTAAGGAGGTAATAGCAGGACATTTAGAAAATCATAATACAGTCAAGCAGAGTTAGCATGGTTGTATGAAAGAGAAATTGTGTTTGATAAATTTGCCAGAGATCTTTGAGGATGTAATAAGCAGGGTGGATAAAAGAGAACCAGTGGATATAGTGTATGAGATGAGGAGGAATTTCTTCTCTCAGAGGGTTGTGAATCTTTGGAATTCTTTACCCCAGAGAGCAGTGAAGGCTGGGTAATTGAATATATTTAAGGTGGAGATAGACAGATTTTTGAACTACAGGGGAGTCAAGGGTTATGGGGAGCGGGCAGGGAAGTGGAGGCCAAGATCAGATCAACCATGATCTTATGGAATGACGGAACAGATTCGAGGGGCCAAATGGCCTACTCCTATTTCTTATGTTCTTATGTAGTTCTGCTGCTCTGACAATGCAGCGCTCCCTCAGTACTGGCCCTCTGACATTGCGGTGCTCCCTCAGCACTGGCCCTCCGACAGTGCGGCACTCCCTCAATACTACCCCTCTGACAGTGTAGCGCTCCCTCAGTACTGCCCCTCCGACAGTGCAGCGCTCCCTCAGTACTGCCCCTCCGACAGTGCGCCGCTCCCTCAGTACTGCCCCTCCGACAGTGCGGCGCTCCCTCAGTACTGCCCCTCCGACAGTGCGGCGCTCCCTCAGTACTGCCCCTCCGACAGTGCGGCGCTCCTTCAGTACTGCCCCTCCGACAGTGCGGTGCTCCCTCAGTACTGCCCCTCCAACAGTACAGCGCTCCCTCAGTACTAACTCTCCGACAGTGAGTCCCTCACTCAGTGCTGCCCCTCTGACAGTGCGGCGCTCCCTCAGTACTAACTCTCCGACAGTGCGTCCGTCCCTCACTACTGCCCCTCCGAAATGCGGCGTTCCCTCAGTACTACCCCCCTCCCCCTCCCCCCCCCCGACAGTGTGTCGCTCCCTCAGTACTGATGAGCTGAGGACAGATAGACATGTGGGATTATAATATAGCTATTACTGAGACATGGCTGAAAGAATAGCAGGAATGGCAGTTCAGCATTCTTGGTCACAGGGTTCTCAGACGGGAGAGAGAGGATCAAAAAGGAAGGGGGTTCATCACAGAATTGATTTAAAGAAACAATTACGGCTGTGAGGAGGGATGATATGCATAACATAAGAAATAGGAGCAGGAGTCGGCCATTTGGCCCCTCGAGCCTGCTCCATCATTTAATAAGATCATGGCTGATCTGATCAAGGACTCAGCTCCACTTCCTTGCCCACTCCCCATAACCCTTCACTCCCTTATCGCTCAAAAATCTGTCTATCTCCGCCTTAAATATATTCAATGACCCAGCCTCCACAGCTCTCTGGGGCAGAGAATTCCACAGATTTACAACCCTCTGAGAGAAGAAATTCCTCCTCATCTCTGTTTTAAATGGGTGGCCCCTTATTCTGAGACTATGCCCCCTAGTTTTAGTTTCCCCTTACAGTGGAAATATCCTCTCTGCATCCACCTTTTCGAGCCCCCTCATTATCTTATATGTTTCGATAAGATCACCTCTCATTCTTCTGAACTCTAATGTGTATAGGCCCAACCTACTCAACCGATCTTCATAAGTCAATCACCTCATCTCTGGAATCAACCTGGTGAACCTTCTCTGAACAGCCTCCAATGCAAGTATATCCCTCCTTAAATACGGAGACCAAAACTGCACACAGTACTCCAGGTGTGGCCTCACCAATACTCTGTACAGTTGTAGCAGGACTTCTCTGCTACTATACTCCATCCCCTTTACAATAAAGGCCAACTTTCCATTTGCTTTCCTGATCACTTGCTGTACCTGCATACTGTAAAGTCCTTAGACAATACCACAAATCCACACAAGGCACATTCCATGGACAAGGTCACTCCATGACCTGAACCTTTATTCACAGGACCCAGAAGTGATAACCCTGCGTGGGATCTCCCTTTATATACCTGGGTGACCAGGTGAGGAGTGTTTCCCACAGGTTCACCCCCTGTGGTCAAGGTGTGCATTTCTTACGAATATACAGTATTGCAGTGTTGTTACATAAAGGTTACAGATATGACATCACCTCCCCCTCAACATCTTATTGGGATCATAGGTTAAGTTTCTCGGGTGGTCTGCGGTCTCTCGTGGAGCACCGCAGTTGGGGCTCTGGTTGTTGAGCCTTGGTATGCTTATCTGTCACCTGTGGTGATTCCGGCCTGTCTGGGCTGACCGCAGGGACTGTGCATGCTGCTGAATGTTTTTGTTGCTCGTTCACTGGCGGTGGTGTGAATAACATCTCATGAACTTCCTCAGGTTCCTCAGTGTCCATGCTGAACCTTTTTTTTTACTTGGTCCAGATGTTTACGGCATATCTGCCGATTGTTAAATTTAACCACTATGACCCTATTCCCCTCGTTGTCTATTACAGTATCCTCAAGCCATTTGGGCCCCAAAGCGTGATTGAGAACAAATATGGGGTATTCAATTTCTGTACATCTCCCCCTTGAATTTCGGTCATGGTACTCGTTTTGGGACTGGCACTTGCCCTCAACAATGTCTGACAGGACTGAATGAATGAGCGACAGCTGATTTTAAATTGTACGTTTCATGAGTAGCTCCGCAGGCGGGACTCCCGTTAGCGAATGCGGACGGGACCTATAGGCTAGCAGGAGGCACGATAGGCGGTATTGAAGGGAGGCTCCTTGAATCCGGAGCATACCTTTTTTATGATTTGGACCGCACGTTCCGCCTGGCCATTGGAGGCCGGCTTGAACGGTGCTGTCCTGACATGGTTAATGCCATTACCCGACACGAGCTCCCGGAATTCGTAGCTTGTGAAACATGGGCCATTATCGCTAACAAGGATGTCCGGCAAGTCATGGGTCACAAAGACCGCGCGCAGACTCTCCATGGTGGTGGATGTCGTGCACGAATTCAAAATGATGCACTCGATCCGTTTCGAGTACGCATCAACCACAATGAGAAACATTTTTCCCATGAACGGGCCCGCGTAGTCTACATGAATACGTGACCATGGCCTGGTGGGCAAGGGCCACGGGCTGAGCGGGGCCTCCCTGGGGGCATAACCTAGCTGGGCACACGTCGTAACCTGCGAACACAGTGTTCCAGGTCTGAATCAATTCCCGGCCACCATACATGTGACCGGGCAATGGCCTTCATCAGCACGATGCCTGGGTGCTCGCTGTGGAGTTCCCTGATGAATGCTTCCCTGCCCCTCTGGGGCATGACTACCCAGCTGCCCCATAGTAGGCAGTCAGCTTGGATGGAGAGCTCATCCATCCGTCTGTGAAACGGTCTGACCTCCTCAGGGCATGCTCCGTGTGCAGGCGCCCAATCCCCAGTGAGGACACATTTCTTAATCAGGGATAAGAGAGGATCTCTGTTGGTCTAGATTTTGATCTGGCGGGCTGTGATGGGGGAGCCTGCGCTGTCAAAGGCATCGACAGGCATGACAATCTCAGCACTTTGCTCTGCTGCTCCCTCGGTGGTGGCCAGTGGAAGCCTGCTGAGCGCGTCAGCGCAATTTTCGGTGCCGGCCTGCTGCTGGATGGTGTAGTCATACACAGCGAGCGTGAGAGCCCATCGCTATATGCGAGCTGACGCATTGGCATTGATAGCCTTGCTGTCTGACAGCCGGGATGTTAACGGCTTGTGGTCTGTTTCTAATTCGAAACTCCTGCCAAAAAGGTACTGATGCATCTTTTTCACCCCATAGACACATGCGAGTGCTTCCTTCTCAACCATCCCATATCCCTGTTCAGCTTGAGAGAGCGACCTGGAGGCATAAGCCACAGGTTGTAGTTGCCCTCAGCGTTACCCTGCTGCAACACGCACCAAACCCCATAGGATGATGCATCACATGTCAGAACCAATTTCTTACGGGGGTCGTACAGGGTGAGCAACTTATTTGAACAAAGTAGGTTCCGCGCCCAATTGAAAGCCCGTTCCTGACAGTCCCCCCAAAACCAATCACAACCCTTACGCAGGAGCACGTGTCGAGGCTCCAACAATGTGCTTAAGTTCGGCAGAAAGTTCCCGAAATAGTTCAAGAGTCCCAGAAATGAACACAACTCCAATGTGTTGCAGGGCCTGGGCGCTCGTCGAATCGCCTCCATTTTGGATTCGGTAGGCCAAATCCCGTCTGCAGCAA
The DNA here is from genome assembly GCF_044704955.1 of Pristiophorus japonicus. Classification (NCBI taxonomy): domain Eukaryota; kingdom Metazoa; phylum Chordata; class Chondrichthyes; family Pristiophoridae; genus Pristiophorus; species Pristiophorus japonicus. The sequence goes on along the minus strand of NC_092007.1, from coordinate 7,143,178 downwards.
CCCTCCTGCCCAGAAACTCAACCTCGGGAGCCAAAAACACACATTTAGACTTCTTGAGTTGCAGGTCTACCCGGTCCAGTCGGCGTAGCACCTCCTCCAGGTTGTGGAGGTGTTCCTCGGTGTCACGACCCGTGATGAGGATGTTGTCCTGAAATACGATTGTTCCAGGAATGGATTTGAGCAGGCTTTCCATGTTTCTTTGAAAAATCGTGGCCGCTGATCGAATGTCAAATGGACACCTGTTGTAAACAAACAGTTCCTTGTGAGTGGTGATGGTGGTCAGTAGTTTAAATTAGTCGGCCTGTTCTTGGGTCATGTAGCTAAAGTGAGGTCCAGCTTGGTGAACAGTTTGCTGCCTGCCAGCGTGGTAAAAAGGTCCTCCGCTCTCGGGAGCGGGTATTGGTCTTGTAGGGACACCCGGTTAATAGTGGCCTTGTAGTCGCCACAGATCCTGACCGAGCCATCCGCTTTTAGGACAGGAACGATGGAGCTTACCCAGTCGCTGAATTCATAGGGCGAGATGATGCCCTCTCTCAGCAACCGGTCCAACTCGCTCTCAATTTTCTCCCGCATCACATACGGCACAGCTCTGGCTTTGTGGTGCACTGGTCTGGCGTCTGGGGTTATGCGTATCATTACTTTGGTCACTTTGAACGTCCTGATGCTCGGTTGAAATAGTGACTCAAATTGCTGTAGGACCTGTGAGCACAAACTTCGCTCCACAGATGACATGGCGTGCACATCCCCCCATTTCCAGTTCATCTCAGCTAACCAGCTCCTCCCCAACAGTGCGGGACCATTGCCTGGGACAATCCAGAGCGGCAGCCAATTCACCGATCCATTGTGTGTGATGGCCAACATTGCACTGCCTAGCACTGGAATGATTTCTTTGGTGTACGTTCGTAATTGCGTCACAATGCATTCTAGTTTGGGTCTGCTGGCTTTGAGTGACCACAGCTTTTCGAATTGTTGAACACTCATGAGCGACTGGCTGGCCCCCGTGTCCAGCTCCATGCGTACAGGGATGCCATTTAATAGGACTTTCATCATCATAGGTGGCGTTTTGCTATATGAGCTGTGAATGTTTGCCACATGAACCCGCTGAACTTCAGCATCCATTGATTTGCCCCAAGCATCATCCTGCCTCGCAGACCCCTCATCTGGTTCATTCGCCTCGTATATTAGCCTGGTTACAGGCTTTCTGCACATTTTGGCTAAATGGCCACTGAGGTTACAATTTCTGCAGACGAACTGTTGAAACCAGCAAGTCCTGGCAGCATGTCTGCCCCCACACCTTCAGCATGAACTGAGATTCCCATTGTTGTGAACAAAAGAGCTGTTGCAAGGCATTCCTCGCTGATTGTCCCTTTGACTGCTCTTGAGCACCCTGTTAGTGGGTGTCAATGGCCCCATCCTGGGCCGCATTGTCCACTGGGGGGGGCGTAAATATCCGTTCAGCCTGCCATTGTCTCTGTTGGAGACTTACTCTTGGGTCTATTGCTGCCTGGGGTGTCTCGAACTGCCCTTGCCTGCCTGCGGGGCTCTGTGTCACGTTTATGATATTGACTCCCTGATCCATCGCCACGTTGGAGGCAAAATTGCGCGCGTATATTATCTTGGTTTCCTCCTCCTCCACCATAAAAGTCTGAGCCATCAACGCCGCCACTTCCAAGGTCAAGTCCTTGGTCTCAATTAGCTTTCTGAAAATCCCAGCATGACCGATGCCCTCAATAAAGAAATCCCTTAACATCTCCCCCCCCTGCAGGCGTCTGTTAACTTAGAGGCTGGCCAAGCGCCGGAGGTCCACAACGAAATCCGGCATGCTCTGTCCTTCCCGACGTCGGTGTGTATAGAATCTGTGTTGGGCCATGTGTACGCTGCTCGCCGGTTTGAGGTGCTCACCGATTAGTTTGCTGAGCTCTTCGAAGGTTTTGTCCGCCGGCTTCTCGGGTGCCAGCAGGTCTTTCATGAGTGCGTAAGTCTTGGGTCCACAGCTGGTCAGCAGATGAGCCCTTCGCTTGTTGGCCGCTGAGTCTCCCAGCCAGTCCTTCATGACAAAACTCTGCTGGAGCCTCTCAATGAAATCGTCCCAGTCCTCACCAACACAGTACCGTTCATCTGTGCTGCCGGTGGCCATTCTCATGGGTCATTGATTCCCGTTTCTCGTCGCCAATGTAAAGTCCTTACACAATACCACAAATCCACATGAGGCACATTCTATGGACAGGGTCACTCCATGACCTGAACCTTTATTCACAGGACCCAGAAGTGATGACCCTGTGTGGGACCTCCCTTTATATACCTGGGTTACCAGGTGAGGAGTGTCTCCCACAGGTTCACCCCCTGTGGTCAAGGTGTGCATTTCTTACGTATCTATAGTATTGCAGTGTTGTTACATAAAGGTTACATACATGACACATACTAACTTTTGTGTTTCATGTACAAGGACCCCCAGGTCCCTCTGTACTACAGCATTTTGTACTACAGCATTTTGTAATCGCTCCCCATTTAAATAATACTTTGCTTTTCTATTTGTCCTACCAGAGTGGATAACCTCACATTTTCTCATATTGTACTCCATCTGCCAAAGTTTTGCCTACTCACTGAGCCTATCTATATCCCTTTGTAGATTCTTTGCGTCCTCCTCACAACTTGCTTTCCCACCTATCATCAGCACATCTGGCTACATTACACTCTATCCATGCTAACATATTACCCACAACCCCGTGAGCTCTTATCTTGTGCAGTAACCTTTTGTGTGGCACCTTATTGAATGCTTTCTGGAAAACCAAATATACTACATCAACTGGTTCTCCTTTATCCACTCTGCTTGTTGCATCCTCAAAGAACTCCAGCAAATTTGTCAAACATGATTTCCCTTCCATAAAACCATGCTGACTCTGCTTGACTGCATTATGATTTTCTAAGCAGCGTTTCCACTGCCTTGATCACTCTGGAGGGGCATTGCAGTACTCGCCTGATAGAGCTCCATGATCAACATTGTCTGCTGCATGCTGTCCAACCTGGACATTATGAGGGCCCAGCCATTACCACCAGGGATGGATGATCTACCTCAAGAAGAGGACGACGATGACGAGGAAGACGAGGAGCCTCACCGAAGGAGGAGCCAGCCTGACACTGCTGCAGCGTGGAGACTCACTCATCAATTCCAATGAATGAGTCTTAACATGCCCAAAGGCCAGCCTATACACCTGGGCATCAACTCAACATATTGCTACACACCCTGCAGCACTCCGTCTTAAATAATCAGTGCCTCATCATATGAACAATTCAAACTTGCTTCATTGCAAACATAAATTATGTGTGATGAAAACATCCCCAGCTCGGGCCCTGGAAGACCCAGCTGTGGACTGCATAACCTCAGCAAGGCTGGAAGCACTCTGTTGTGGATGGGGTGCAGAGAGCGGCAGCTGGTGCAGGGTCAAAAGTAAGAAAGAAGTAAAAAGTAATCAAAGTGTGATGTCACAGCCAAGAGGGTAAGTGATTCGCTGGTTGATTGGTGAATAGTTTTTCTTTTTCTTTATCTTTTTTCTTTTTCTTATCAGTAAGAAACCTTTGGCATTGTTACCAATTAAGTTCATCTAAGGGTTAAGTCATTGCAGGAGATCTCAGGATTGCTAACAGTGCCATGTGCTAGTCAGAGTATGAATTGCAGGATAGGTCAGATGAATATGTGGCTTGAGCAATGGTGCAGAAGGGAGGGATTCAAATTCCTGGGGCATTAGAACCGGTTCTGGGGGAGGTGGGACCAGTACAAACCGGAAGGTCTGCACCTGGGCAGGACCGGAACCAATGTCCTAGGTGGAATGTTTGCTTGTGGTGTTGGGGAGGGTTTAAACTAAAATGGCAGGGGGATGGGAATCTATGCAGGGAGACAGAGGAAAGTAAGAAGGGGGCCGAAACGAAAGGTAGGAAGAAGAAAAGCGAGAGTGGAGGGCAGGGAAATCAAGGGCAAAAATCAAAAAGGGCCACATTACAACATAATTCAAAAAGGATAAAGAGTGTTAAAAAAACAAGTCTGAAGGTTCTGAGTCTCAATGCGAGGAGCATTCGTAATAAGGTGGATGAATTGACTGCGCAGATAGCTGTTAACGGGTATGATGTAACTGGGATTACGGAGACATGGCTCCAGAGTAACCAATGCTGGGAACTCAACATCCAGGGGTATTCAATATTCAGGAAGGATAGACAGAAAGGAAAAGGAGGTGGGGTAGCGTTACTGGTTAAAGAGGAGATTAACACACTAGCAAGGAAGGACATTAGCGTGGTGATGTGGAATCTATATGGGTAGAGCTGCAAAACACCAAAGGGCAGAAAACGTTAGTGGGAGATGTGTACAGACCACCAAGCAGTAGTAGGGAGGTTGGGGATGGCATCAAACAGGAAATTAAGACGCGTGCAACAAGGGTACAGCAGTTATCATGGGTGACTTTAATCTATATATTGATTGGGCTAACCAAACTGGTAGCAATACTGTGGAGGAGGATTTCCTGGCATGTACAAGGGATGGTTTTCTAGACCAATATGTCGAGGAACCAACTAGAGAGCAGGCCATCCTAGACTGGGTCTTGTGTAACGAGAGAGGATTAATTAGCAATCTGGTCGTGCGGGGCCCCTTGGGGAAGAGTGACCATAATATGGTAGAGTTCTTCATTAAGATGAAGAGCGACACAATTAATTCAGAGACTAGGGTCCTGAACTTAAAGAAAGGAAACTTTGACGGTATGGGACGTGAATTGGCTAGGATAGACTGGAGAATGATACTTAAAGGGTTGATAGTGGATAGGTGATGGCAGACATTTAAGGATCACATGGATGAACTACAATTGTACATCCTTGTGTGACGTAAGAATAAAAAAGAGAAGGGGGCTCAACCGTGGCTAACAAGGGAAATTAGGGAAAGTGTTGTAAATTCCTGGATTCTTTTACCTCAATCTGGTTCAGTAAAATTACTGAGTCGAATACCTCTTGTGCTTTGAACAAAGCAGTCTTTATTACCGGCCAGTAAGACCTATCAGACAGAAGATATACTCTCTGGATAGAGCGTACACACTCCCTACGGATAGGTGAAGTTACATCGTAAAGCGTTAACAGTTATACAGTTTAGAAATCAGATAACAAAATACAAATGGATTGACAGTCTAACTCAGCCACTCATTAGTCAATCTATATGAGATGTTCTTCTTGAAAGCTCAAGCATTGCCTCTAAATGTTTCAATCTAATGGTGTGACTATTAACTGAGACCTTGCAATTCTGCAGATGTATTTCATGTTACAATTATATATTATTGGCAGGATTAGTGACTTGAAACCTTGAGACAGACTGTTAGCTATGCTGATGTTGCACTATTTGCAATCTGACATTCTCCCAGCTATTCTTCCATGGCTTATACATTTTCATATATCCCGTTTACTTTACTGTCCTTAATTCCATATATTCCGTTCAGATATCCACATCCCCCCTTTTATCATTCTATGATAACATTTAGGATCATTCTGTGAGTATTGCATTGTTGAGTAGTTCTCTAGTTTGTTGGATCATAACGCGGGAACCCTTGACCACAAGAGGGTCTGCTAACCTTGTCATTGCTTTACAGCAGAGGTTAAGGCAACCAACAATCAAACAGCAGGTAATTATTATGATGAGAACAATTGCCCCATGTATTAGATAGGATCTCCAAGATCCACCCAGAAACCAATCAAACCTGCTAAGTTCTTTTGCTGGTGTGGATAACTTTTTCACCTCCCTCCTTATGTGATCGGCAAGGTGGGTTATGTTTTCTGAACTATCAGGAATGTAAGTGCAACATTCAGATCCTATCAGGGCACACGTTCCCCCTTTCTCAGCTAACAGGTAATCGAGGGCCATTCGGTTTTGTAATGCTACGGTCCTTATCGCTACCATTTCAGCTGTGATGCCCTCCAGAGCCTCAGCAGTGCGGTTAGCTACCTGTTCCAATATCGTTTCTTTGAATCCATCTAACAGTCTCAGTTAGGGTCAGGGGAAGGGTGCGCAAAGGAATTCCCCCTTTGGAATGTATAGGGATATGTGAACACACCCAGCATCTAGTGAAGTGCCCTTTTTCCGCATAAACGTAAGACATATACAAAAAGGTGTTTACATGGAGCTCTCGCCCTTGTCTTCCTTCCCGTGCACCAAAACTGTCATATATCAACACTATTATGCAGACAGTAGCATACAGACACAGTCTCATCTTATAAATAGTCCAATTATTTAGCTGATAAAAAGAGTTCTGTTTTCACGTTTCCCTTCAGGTCTCCGTCAGTGTATTTGGCTGTCTGACAGGTAAGAGTTCAAACTGATCCTCCTTCAACTGCCTTGTTCAGCTATAGGGAGGAGGAGATCTGGAACAGAAACAGGAATTAGACTAACCAGCAAAATTTGTTTAAATGGTGATGAGCTTGCAGTGGTGCAGGTGAACCCAGGCACTTTTCCCCTCAACCTTGGCTGCAGTGGGGGTAATGAGTGACACTTAAAAAGGCCCCTCCTATTGTGGCTCTAATCCCTTCCGAATCCATACTTCCCTGGTGCCACGAGGGACAATTCAGGTAAAACTGGGAGGTCGAGGTGAGCATCTTGAACCTGGTTGTGAACTAGTTGCAGAGCCTGAGTCAGAGAAAGAACATAGGTGGTCATCAGTCGAGCTGAGATCTCATATCTAGGAACAATTTCCCTCATTAACACCTTAACAACAGTCTGAGTCTTATTGTCCAGGTTAGGGTAGGCTTTAATCCATCTGCTAAACACATCGACTATTACTAACACATATTTGTAACACTGAACTTTTTGCAACTCAATGTAGTCCAACTGAAATGTCTCAAAGGGACCTTCGGGTAGGGGCGTTTTACCCCAATCACAGGGGACTCCCTTCCCTGGATTATGTTGCTGGCCAACCAGGCAACGACTACTGATGTTCTGGGTGAGCGCCTGGAGTCTAGGGTGCCACCAAGTAGCCAAAAGCGTATCACTTGTTGCCCTTGCTCCACAATGAGTAGCAAAATGCAGACATTCTATAACCCATGAAGCCAACTCGTCAGACATGCAAGTCTGTTCCGCGGGAGTGGTCCAGAGTTTAGAAACATTGTCATAAGTACATGCATAATATTTCCACAACAGTTTATCTTTTTCAGGAGCGTCCCCCTGTGCTTTTATAACATCTTGGATGGTTGGCATTGGTTTTTCCGAGGCTAACTTATCCTTCGCAGGATTTTTAGTCTGACTCATAATTTTGGGCACTACCATCTGTTGGTCACGAGAGGCCTGTTTGGCCTCTTGGTCAGGACAACGATTCCCTATATCAACCAGAGAATTTCCGGTAGTATGGGCGGTACATTTGACAATGGCAATGCGTTTGGGGAACATGAGGGCTTGCAACAAATCAGATACTAACTGTTTATGAGATATCTCATTCCCCTGTGAGGTTAGGAATCCCCTATTTTTCCATAATTGTCCGAAATCATGGACCACCCCAAAGGCATACCCAGAGTCGGTATACATATTAACTTTGAGGTCTTTAGCCAGGATACAGGCTCTGGTAAGGGCGAATAGTTCAGCTTGTTGGGCAGAATAGGCGGTTTCAAAGCGGCAGATTCCAAGACCTGATTCTCCTGGTTTACTATGGCGTATCCTGAGATTCATGTATCTTCTGGATTAATAGAAGTACTTCCGTCAACATTTTCAACAATCATGACTGGGTTCTTCCTCATCTTGGGGTGGCTCAGTAAGAATACAGTCTGGATCTTCCATCAACTAAATCTTCCCTGACTGATGTGGCCTCTTAAATTAAAGATAAGCAATCATGACTGGGTTCTTCCTCATCTTGGGGTGGCTCAGTAAGAAAACAGGCCGGATTACTTGCAGTACAGTGCCAAAAGGTCAGTTTAGGATTGCCTGTGATTTCAGTGGGTTCTGTCGGATAGAGGGCCAGTCCACATTGCCCTGCACTGGGATCTCAATTAATGGGAGTATAACCCACTTGGGAGGGGTCCTCTGCCCACACATGAGGATCCACATAGTCAGGTATGTCCGAGCCAGTATGATGCTGTAGAGTCGTTAAGACCTTCTCGGGGTCCCCATGAAATTGGACTGTTCGGCCATGTTTTACGATTTGCACATCCCGGCTGGTAGGGTCAGCCTCATCTATGGCCTTGCGTACCATAACTCCCAAATCTTTAGCATGGTGAGGGGCTAATACTTCACGAGCAATATGCGGTGCCATTGTTAGGGGCTGTTTCCACAGATTCTTATTCACTTCCACAAAATCTGCCTCTCTTTCCAGTCCAGTCACTCTAGCCCTTAATAGAATTCCCTTCACTTCCCCTTCGTGATCCTGATAAAAGTTCTGCAGGTCCTGATTCTTTCCACTGGGATCGTATGCAAGGGTCACGTGCTAAGGTGCCTGCGGCAGGTCCAGAGACCACCACTGAGGGGTTCTAGTGGTATAATACTGCCGCTTAAGGGTTTCCTGTTTTACAATAATCCCATTATCTCCATACTCCAAATGCAACTGGAATTTGCAAAGGAGGTCTCTAGCCATCAAGTTACAGTCCAGATTGGTTGTGATAACAACTCGATGTTCCACCGATTCTTCCTGGTAACCCATTTTAACCGGTTCTGACACTGGGAATGTCGAGATTTGTCCCAGGAATCCTGAAAGTTCCTGTGTTTCAGTAGAGGCAGGGAGTTTAAGCTTTGATTGTACAGAAGACATGAAGGCTCCCGTATCCCTGCACAATCAAGCAGTGTAGTCAATTGGGGGACAATTGACCAAAGGGGTTATTTCTGGGAGAAGTTAGTGTAAGATCCTCCTCTTCCCCCTTGCCCCCCTCTTCCTTTTCCATGCTGACGGTAGGGGCAATTTTTATTCCAATGTCCTTCCTGCCCACAATTAAAACAGTCAATTCCTCTTACCCAGTCCCGGCCTCTTCCCATACCATGCCGGGGACAATAGGGAGGTTTATTAGCAGGGCTCGGGCCGTTTGGTTGTTTAGTATAACCGTATCCTTGCTTATCCATCCAATCCTGTATGCAACACTACGGTTCTATTGATCCTTCCTCCCGAGATGGCTCTTCCTTTCTAGTCACGTATTCAGTCTTGACCCGGGTTGGGGGCGCACCTCCCCCCTCCCCTTTCTTTTCCTGCCAATAATATCTAACTGCCCTTTCCATCTGTCCGGATAGCGTGAGCAATCAAATAGTTGTTTGAAGATCACAGACATCTATAGAGAGGTGGTCTGCAGCTTGTTGTGCATCAGGGTTTGGCATTGGTCTGACAGGGAATTGGTGTCGGGACTTTGGGATCTTGGAAATCATTTCTAGGCCGGAGGATGTTTCAGAGCTGTCTGACTGCTTGACAGTTCTGCGTCTCGATCGGCGGGGGTGTTTGCTATGTCTTTCACAACTTGGACTGGTAGGTTGACTAGAAGATTTACGGGACTGTTTGTGATGTCGAGATATAGTTCTGCCCTTTCGAGTGTGAGATCTGGTCCTTTCGGCTATATTGCCTGTGAACTGGGGATCCGAATCGCTATCAGAGGATGAGGAGTCAGTTTGGGTTTGTTGCTTTGGTGATATGTGGTTGTTCCTAACTCTTTTTACCGGAGTGTTAGGTGGAGGATGTTGGGAAGAGGACTGGAGCAAGAGGCCAGGGGGTGCGGGAGGCGCCGTTGGGCGCTGAGTCAGTGGCCACTCATCAATTTCATCATCAGCCTCGGTTAACACAAAGCCAGCCATTTTAACTTGTAGTTGATCAATACCTTTCTCAGAGGTCCCAGAGGATCTCTTAGCAAGTTTCTCGTGCGCACATTCTCTTTTTTTTTTAAGACGTCTACAGTTTTAACATGTGTTCCCTCTGTCAATGCAAGTCCTAATTTAATAGCATTTGTTTGCCAAGTTGATAGAAGTGATGCATCTTTTAATTTCTGACAATAATGTCGCCAGGTTGCAATTAAATTTTTTTATCCCCTTTTCCTCGTCCCCTTCTCCAAATTAATCCCTGTGCTTTTTTTTTTACCTCTACGCTTCTAGTGTCACCTAGAGGCCACTGGTCATCCCCTAATAATTTGTTCAGGGCTCCTGATAATTTTCTAAAGTCTTCAGCTCTTTCAGGGAATTCCTCACATAGCTTTTGTAGCGGACTATCTGCATCCGTGGTTTTATCTAACTGATTACCCATTTTCACACTGCCCCTCGTATTACTGTGTCGCTACGCGTTCGTGTCGTCATGCAATTTAAACAAACTTAAAAATAGACACAGACTTTACAGAAACTAACACTGACTTTAACTAACTCCAAATAACCAAACTTTACTAATGCTAACACTTACCCGTGTCGCCGCGCGGTTCGCGTCACCGCGCGATTTCAATACTAAACTACCACGTTGCCTCGCAGTTCACATCGCCACGCAATCCGCGTTGCCTCGCAGTTCATGTCGCCGCGCAATCCGCGTCGACCCGTGGCTCGCGTCGCCGCGCGAGTTAAGATACTTTAAACTTTAAAAGATAAATAAGGACTTCTAACACTTACCCGCGTCGCCGCGCGGTTCGCGTCGCCGCGCGATTTACAAAATAGACAAAGACTTCTAACACTTACCCGCGTCGCCGCGCGATTTCAATACTTAAAACTTTACTTAAAACTCTAAACACTTAAAACTTACAAAGACTTACCTCCATTAGCACTGACTTTCGCGATTCGCGTTGCTGCACCTCTGCGTCACTACGCGTCGGCGCCACTGCGCGTTTACGTCACCGCGCGTTTATGTCACTACGCGTTCGCTTCACTGCGCGTTTACATCACTGCGCGTTGACGTCACTGCGCGTTCGCTTCACTGCGCGTTTACGTCACTGCGCGTTTGCTTCGGCCCTTCTCTTCTCGGCCGCACGCTCGCGCCGCTGCGCGTTCGCGTCGGCCCTACCTTCCGAGTTACTGCGGGGGTTTTTTTTTTAATTCAATCAGAGCCGAGACGGGCCAAGTGATATTCAAGGTCCCTTCGTCGTACCTGAGTTCAACACCTATCCTCTATTTAAATCCCCATTTTATTCCCTGTGAGCCTAATTTTCTAATTTTGATTTCTTATGAGCCTCAATTAATTTCTTTCAGTCTCCAAATTTCCCTATCCTTTCGCATTACTGCGCAGTTTAAATTCAATCAGTCAATGAAAGCCCTAATTTAATGGAGTTTTTCTGCCAATTGGACAGGAGTGATTTTATTTTTTTTTTACTGTAGTGGAATTTTTTCCATAATTTAAAATCTCAGAACAATTTTTTTTTAGCACCTATTTAGTACGTTACTTTTTTTTGTATAACTAGAGAGAAGTCTGGCACGTAGGCTGTGGACTGCTTTTCGTTATCTCAATTGTTCCAGCCTCAAGGTCGTGTTATTTAATATAATTTTTTTTTTTAAATCCTTTTGAATCCATCTCAGTTGTTTTGCTGTGCCTTCTCTGAATGTTTTCTTTCAACAAGTTTTTCTTTTTTTTTTTAACCACCGGGACCATGTAATTTTTTCTTTTTTTTTTAACAAACCTATCCTTTGGGCATTTCCTGGCTCCGTAACTTATCATCCGAATATACGTAATTCAATAAGGTTCACACTCTTAAACTTCCCACATACAGGACAACACTACGAAGGGTTAAAACAAACTTTCATTCTGTTTGAGATAAAACAAACCACAACTCCCCGGCTTTTTTTCTACAGTAAAAATCACAGAAGCATTTCTCATTTAAACAGACATTCACAAGAGTCTCTTTTCTTTCCTATTAATTTTTTTTGGATCCATGATTGATCATCTATCCCTATCTAGCTCTAACTATCTTTCCAAGTCGCCGCTTGGTTTGCGTCATCGCGCAATTTCCCTATCTCTATCCCTATTCTAAGTTTGAAAGGTATTCACCAGATTGTCCTGGATCTCGTTCAGACACTACCTGAGAACCAGCGAGTGGCTAAACTTTCCTCAGACTTTTGAAATCGGGGGAAACTGGAGCAGTATTGAAATCATACTCACTCCAGTGGCCATTTTCCCCTCGTCTCGTCCAAGGCTAGTCTGGCTCTTAATTCGCAAGTTTTCGGCAGTCGTCCGTTGAGATCCCACTTCTGACACCAAATGTAAATTCCTGGATTCTTTTACCTCAATCTGGTTCAGTAAAATTACTGAGTCGAATACCTCTTGTGCTTTGAACAAAGCAGTCTTTATTACCGGCCAGTAAGACCTATCAGACAGAAGATATACTCTCTGGATAGAGCGTACACACTCCCTACGGATAGGTGAAGTTACATCGTAAAGCGTTAACAGTTATACAGTTTAGAAATCAGATAACAAAATACAAATGGATTGACAGTCTAACTCAGCCACTCATTAGTCAATCTATATGAGATGTTCTTCTTGAAAGCTCAAGCATTGCCTCTAAATGTTTCAATCTAATGGTGTGACTATTAACTGAGACCTTGCAATTCTGCAGATGTATTTCATGTTACAATTATATATTATTGGCAGGATTAGTGACTTGAAAGCTTGAGACAGACTGTTAGCTATGCTGATGTTGCACTATTTGCAATCTGACATTCTCCCAGCTATTCTTCCATGGCTTATACATTTTCATATATCCCGTTTACTTTACTGTCCTTAATTCCATATATTCCGTTCAGATATCCACAGTGTTAAATCCAAGGAAGAGGCATATAAATTGGCCAGAAAAAGCAGCAAACCTGAGGACTGGGAGAAATTTAGAATACAACAGAGGAGAATAAAGGGTTTAATTAGGAGGGGGAAAATAGATTATGAGAGTAAGCTTGCAGAGAACATAAAAACTGTCTGCAAAAGCTTCTATAGATATGTGAAGAGAAAAAGATTAGTGAAGACAAACTTGGGTCCCTTGCAGTCAGAATCAGGTGAATTCATAATGCGGAACAAGGAAATGGCAGACTAACTGAACAAATACTTTGGTTCAGTCTTCACTAAGGAAGACACAAATAACCTCCAGAAAATACTAGGGGACCGAGGGTCGAGCGAGAATGGGGAACTGAGGGAAATCCTTATCAGTCAAGAAATGGTGTTGGGGAAAAAGGGACTGAAGGCCGATAAATCCCCAGGGCCTGATAGTCTGCATCCCAGAGTACTTAAGGAAGTGGCCCTAGAAATAGTAGATGCATTGGTGATCATTTTCCAACATTCCATGGACTCTGGATCAGTTTCTATGGACTGGAGGGTTGCTAATGTAATCCCTCTTTTTAAAAAAGGAGGGAGAGAGAAACCAGGGAATTATAGACAGGTTAGCCTGACATCGGTGGTGGGGAAAATGCTGGGATCAATTATTAAAGATGTAATAGCAGTGCATCTGGAAAGCAGTGACAGGATCGGTCCAAGTCAGCATGGATTTATGAAAGGGAAATCATGCTTGACAAATCTTCTAGAGTTTTTTGAGGATGTAACTTGTAGAGTGGATAAGGGAGAACCAGTGGATGTGGCGTATTTGAACTTTCAAAAGGCTTCTGACAAGGTCCCACACAAGAGATTAGTGTGCAAAATTAAGGCACATGGTATTAGGGGTAATGTTTTGACATGGATAGAGAACTGGTTGGCAGACAGGAAGCAGAGAGTAGGAATAAACGGGTCTGTTGTGCATGGAGAAAGAGTCAGACTGAACACTGTGAGCTCAAAGTAAAGTGTCACCTTCGTCTTTTATTGCAGGTCTCCAGAGTGCTTTCCAACTTGTGAAGCCTCCTTAAATACCTGTGCTCCCAAGGGATTATGGGATCCCTTGGGACTCCAGGGAATGAGCCCTCTGGTGGCTGTACAGAGTAAATACAAGTCCACATATATAACAACACTCTCTCCACCCCGCCTGCCACTACAAAGTCAATAGTGTAACTATTTACAATGTGAGTCGATCTGGGGCCCTTCTTGCACTGGTTGATCTTCTCGGTGTGAAAGCTGGTGTTATTGAATCATTTGTTGACCCTTGCTGGGCTGCTGGGCAGCTGGCCTTGCTGGGATGCCTGGTGTGTTGGGCCCTGCAGGGCTGCTGTGGATGATGGGTTCTGCTTCGTGGTCAACTGGTGCGTATGTTGGGAGATCAAAAAAGGTAGGGTCCAAGGTGGGTTGCTCAGGATAGTCCGTGAATCTGAGTTTGATTTGGTCCAAGTGTTTCCGGTGAATGAGTCCATTTGAAAGTTTGACCTGAAACACCCTGCTCCCCTCTTTGGCCACGACAGGGCCAGGAAGCCACTTGGGACCTTGCCCATAATTTAATACAAATACAGGATAATTGATTTCAATCTCACGTGACACATTTGCGCTATCATGGTATGCACTTTGTTGAAGTCGCCTGCTCTCTACCTGTTCATGTAGATCAGGGTGAACTAACGAGAGCCTTGTCTTAAGTGTTCTTTTCATGAGCAGTTCAGCAGGTGGGATCCCAGTGAGTGAGTGGCGACTCGTGCGGTAGCTAAGCAGGACTCGGGATAGGAGAGTCTGCAGTGAGCCTTCAGTTACCCTCTTCAAGCCTTGCTTGATGGTTTACACTGCTCTCTCTATCTGACCATTGGACGCTGGTTTAAACAGGGCAGATATGACATGTTTGATCCGTTACGGGTCATCGAAACATAGAAAATAGGTGCAGGAGTAGGCCATTCGGCCCTTCGAGCCTGCACACCTTTCAATAAGATCATTCAATAAGATCCCTCAGAACCCCTTTCTCTCCATACCCCTTGATCCCCTTTGTCCTCCTCTCTCTCGCTCCTTCCCCGTCCTCCTCCTCCACTCTCTCCTTCCTCCTCCTCCTCTTTCCCCCCCTCCCTCCTCCCTTCCCTCTCCCCCCTTCCCTCTCCCCCCTCCTCCCTGCTCCCTCCCCTCCTCCCTCCCTCCCTCCCCTCCTCACTCTCTCACTCCCCCTCCCTCCCTCCCCTCTCTCTCCCTCCCCTCCCTTTCCCTCCCCCTTTCTCCCTCCCCTCCCTTTCCCCCCTTCCCCATCCTCCTCCTCCACTCTCTCCTTCCTCCTCCTCCTCTTTCCCCCCCTCCCTCCTCCCTTCCCTCTCCCCCTCCCCCCTTCCCTCTCCCCCCTGCTCCCTCCCCTCCTCACTCTCTCACTCCCCCTCTCTCCCTCCCCTCTCTCTCCCTCCCCTCCCTTTCCCTCCCCCTCTCTCCCTCCCCTCCCTTTCCCTCCCCCTTTCTCCCTCCCCTCCCTTTCCCCCCCTCTCTCCCTCCCCTCCCCCCCTCTCTCCCTCCCCTCCCTTTCCCTCCCCCTCTCTCCCTCCCCTCCCTTCCCCCCCCCCTCTCTCCCTCCCCTCCCTTTCACCCCCTCTCTCTCCCTTCCCTCCCCTCCCTTTCCCCCCCTCTCTCCCTCCCCTCCCTTCCCCCCCCTCTCTCCCTCCCCTCCCTTCCCCCCCTCTCCCTCCCCTACCCTCCCTTTCCCCCTCCCTTCGCCCCCCCTCTCTTTCCCCCTCCCTTCGCCCCCCCCTCTCTTTCCCCCTCCCTCCCCTTTCCCCCCTCTCTCCCTCCCCTCCCCTCCCTTTCCCTCCCCTCCCCCCCCCTCGGAGTCAAGGAAGACTTGCTTCCACACTAATGAGTTCTCAGGTGACTGGTGAGACCGCTCCTTCCATTGTTTGCGCTTGGCTTCCGCATGCTCCCGGCGAAGAGACTCGAGGTGTTCGGCGCCTTCCCGGATGCTTCTCCTCTTTGAGCGGTCTTTGGCCAGAGATTCTTAGGTGTCGGTGGGGATGTTGCACTTTTTCCAAGGAGGCCTTGGAAGCGTTACCTCTGCCCACCTGGGGCTTGCTTGCCGTGTCGGAGTTCCGAGTAGAGCGCTTGTTTTAGGAGTCTAGTATCGGGTATGCGGATGGATGTGGCCCGTCCAGTGGAGCTGATCGAGTGTGGTCAGTGCTTCGATGCTGGGGATGTTGGCCTGAGAGAGGGCGTTGGTGGGATGTTGGATTTGCAGGATGTTACGGAGGTAGCATTGGTGATACTTCTCCAGTGCTTTGAGGTGCCTGCTGTACATAGTCCATATCTATAAAGCATATAGGAAGGTAGGTATCACCACTGCTCTGTAAACCATAAGACATATTTCATCTTCTCCCCACCCCATTCCATGAGAAGGTTCTGTAATGGGTCTCCCTGCCTGCCAAGTGTATATGGAGCAAATCTCCCAGTGCATCTATCTATTCATTACATCCCACATTATCCCCACTTGGAATAACATTTCAGCAGCAAATGGATCATTTAGGAAACAATTAGCAGAGACCAGAAGAACTCATTCAGTCTGCATTGTTGCCTGAAGGTTGCTTATTGATTCTGAGCCCTTGTTTTAATAGCATTTACTGTCTGGATTTGATACAAGAGAAAGCTTTTTGTCTGGTAGGCAATTCTTATCACCTCGTCTCCAGTCCCCCTCTCTCTGCATTGCCAATACCAATATGGTCATTTTACAACAACTGCAGCCCTCTGTGTCCTCCGCACCAAGTCCTGCTCACCCATCACCCCCTGTGCTCGCTGACCTACATTGGCTTCCGGTTAAGCAACGTTTCGATTTTAAAATTCTCACCCTTTCTTTCCAATCCCTCGATGGCCTCCTTGCCCCACTTCCTATCTCTATATAATCTCCTCCAACCCCACAATCCATCAAGATCTCTGCACTCCTCCAATTCTACCTTCTTGAACATCCCCTCGATTTCCATCGCTCCACCATCGGTGGCCATGCCTTCAGCTGCCTGGGCCCTAAGCTCTGGAATTCCCTCCCTAAACCTCACCACCTCTCTCACCTACCACTTTGACCAAGCTTTTGGTCACCTGCCCTAACATCTCCTTCTGTGACTCGGTGTCAAATTTTGTTTGATAATCGCTCCTGTCAAGCATCATGGGACGTTTTACTACGTTAAAGGCGCTATATAAATACAAGTTGTTATTCTGTGCTCCATTTGGGTTCATGTGGCACAGGTTAATCCATGGTATGCAGGCTAAAAGGGTTAAATTATGAGGACAGGTTGCATAGGCTAGACTGGTATTCCCTTGAGCATTGACGATTAAGGGGTGATTTAATTAAGGTTTTTAAAATGATTAAAGGATTTGACAGGGCAGATAGCGAAGAACTATTTCCTCTGGGTGGGTGGAATTTCTGTTGGGTAAGGGTATTGTGGATTACAGAACCAAGGCAGGTACATGCAGTTAAGATACAGATCAGCCGTTGTTTAATTGAATGGCGGAACAGGCTCGAGGGGCTGAATGGCCTCCTCCTGTTCTCCTATGCCCGTACAACAACAAAGAAGCAACCTGTATTTACATAGTGCCTTTAATGTATGGAAAAGTCCCAAGCAGCATTTATCGCCCCACCAAGACATGAAAGAGCTGAAAATCCAGCCGCTTGTTTTCAGTCCCAGCCACAAACTCCATTCCCTCGCCACTGACCCCATCCCTCTTCTCCCCAACTCCTGTCTGTGGCTGAACCAAACTGTTCGTAACCTTGGTGTCATTTGACCCTGAAATGAGCTTCCGGCCACATATCCGCAGCATAACTAAAACTGCCTATTTCCACATCGCCCGTCTCCACCCTTTGCCTCAGCTCATCCGCTGCTGAAGCCCTCACCCATGCCGTTGTTACCTCTACATTTGACTATTCCAACGCACTCTTGGCTGGCCTCCCACATTCTACCCTATGTAAACTGGAGCTGACCCAAAACTCGGCAGCCGAAATCCTAAGTCCTGCTCACCCATCACCCCCTGTGCTCGCTTAACTGGGAATCAATGTAGGTCAGCAACGCCTCAAATTCAAAACTTTCATTCTTGTTTTCAAATCCCTCCATGGCCCTCGCCCCTCCCTATCTCTAATCTCCTCCAGACCCACAACCACCCCCCCCGCCGAGATGTCTGCGCTCCTGACCATCCCTGATTATAATCGCTCCACCATCGGTGGCCGTGCCTTCCGTTGCCTGGGCCCCAAGCTCTGGAACTCCCTGCCTAAACCTCTCCGCCTCTCTACCTCTCTTTCTTCTTTCAAGACGCTTCTTAAAACCTACCTCTTTAACCAAGCTTTTGGTCACCTGCGCTAATGTCGACTTAAGCGGTTCGGTGTCAAATGTTTTATCTCATAATACTCCTATGAAGCGCCTTGGAACATTTCATAAGAAATAGGAGCAGGAGTCGGCCATTGGGCCCCTCGTCGCAGGAGTCGCCAGTACTATCCCGGTCGTCAAGCTACAGTACGCGGACGCCGCCTGCGTCTGCGCACATACAGAGGCTAAACTCCAGGACATAGTCGACGTATTTACTGAGGTGTACAAAAGCATAGGCCTTACGCTAAACATCTGTAAGACAAAGATTCTCCACCAACCTTTCCTCACCACACAGCACTGCTCCCCCAGTCATCAAGATCCACGGCGCGGCCCTGGACAGCGTGGACCATTACCCATACCTCGGAAGCCTTTTATCAACAAAAGCAGACATTGATGAGGAGATTCAACACCGCCTCCAGTGCGCCTGCGCAGTCTTTGGCCGCCTGAGGAAAAGAGTGTTCGAAGACCAGGCCCTCAAATCTACTACCAAGCTCATGGTCTACAGGGCTGTAGTAATACCCGCCCTCGTGTATGGCTCAGAGACATGGACCATGTGCAGTAGACACATCAAGTCGCTGGAGAAATACCACCAACGATGCCTCCGCAAGATCCTACAAATCCCACAAATCCCCTGGGAGGACAGACGCACCAACGTTAGCATCCTCGACCAGGCCAACATCCCCAACATCGAAGCACTGACCACACTCCCAGTTCCGCTGGGCAGGCCACATTGTCCGCATGCCCGACAGCAAGCGCTCTACTCTGAACTCCTTCACGGCAAACGAGCCGAAGGTGGACAGAGGAAACGTTACAAGGGACACCCTCAAAGCCTGCCTGATAAAGTGCAACATTCCCACCGACACCTGGGAGTCCCTGGCCAAAGACCGCCCTAGTGGAGGAAGTGCATCCGGGAGGGCGCTGAGCACCTCGAGTCTCGTCACCGAGAGCGTGCAGAAGACAAGCGCAGGCAGCGGAAGGAGCATGCGGCAAATCTGTCCCACCCACCCTTTCCCTCAACCACTGTCTGTCCCACCTGTGACAGAGACTGTGGCTCTCGTATTGGACTGTTCAGCCACTTAAGGACTCATTTTTAGAGTGGAAGCAAGTCTTCCTCGATTCCGAGGGACTGCCTATGATGATGATGATGACCCCCTCAGACAGTGCGGCGCTCCCCCACTACACCCTCTCCCCTCCGTTTCCTACCTGTGTAACTGAGACCTGCTTTCGAACTGTCCCCGTGGGACAGTTGCAGCCACTCGTAAACGTTTCGGATCCAGTTGCATCGATTCCACCAGTTGCTGATCCAGTCCCTGATACAGTCCTTGATCGTGCTGCTGATCCAGCCACGGATTGTGTCCAAAACGCATCTCCAGAGCAGGATCCAGAGGAGCCCGGCATTTACATGCTCGCGCATTGTCCCAACCTCAGTGCAAGCGACAGGTTTGCCCGACCGGACCCGAAAGCCCATCGACCCGCTCCCCCACACCCTTCAGCACCATTGGTCCAACTCCACACACCCTGGCCTTCCATTGGCCGCTCCAAGACAGTTCGGTTTCCCCGCTGATTGTCAGGTAATTGGCTCTCGGTGATTGGCTCTCACACCAGGGCCTGATTGGCTCAAGTGACTGTCCATATCATCACAGTGGGCGGGTCGTCTCTCCCTCCCGAAGAATGGGATCTGCTGTAATGTAATCAGTCATCATCATGGGCAGTCCCTCGGAGTCGAGGAAGACTTGCCGTGTAGAGTGCTCGCTTTGGGAATCTTGTGTCAGGCGTGCGAACAATGTGGCCTGCCCAGCGGAGCTGATCAAGTGTGATCAATGCTTCAATGCTGGGGATGTTGGCCTGAATGATGACACGAGTGTTGGTGCGTCTGTCCTCCCAGGGGATTCGGTGCACATTAATGAGGTCAACACGTGCAGGGCAGTGGGACCAAGTGAGAATGAGGAAATATAGTACTGGAGAAATTAATGGGACAGAAAGCTGATAAACCCCCTCGACCCGACGGCCTACAACTATTTTAAGTTGAACCTACAAATGAAGTGTCCCCTTTTAAAGGGGTACTAAAACCGACCAACAAACAAATTTAATTTTAGACTTTAAACGGATCAAATTAAAATTTGGTTGCCGGGGTGATGATGGACTCCAGTCCCTCTGGTGCCCACCTCTCCTGACAGCCGACATCCTAGGGTTTTGAAAGCAGTGGCTTCGGAGATAGTTGATGCATTGGTTGTCAACTTCCAAAATTCTATAGATTTCAGACTGGTTCCTGCAGATTGGAAGGTAGCAAATGTATCGCCGCTATTTAAGAAAGGAGGGAGAGAGAAAAAAAAATAAAGACTTGCATTTATGCAGGGTCTTTTCTCAACCACTGGATGTCTCAAAGCGCTTTACTGCCAATCAAGTACTTTTAGATTGTAGTCACTGTTGTAATGTCATAATCATGACCCTCTTCAAGAAAGGTGACAAGTCCAATTGCAGTAATTACAGAGAAGTTTCCCTGCTGTCTACCACAGGGAAAATTATCGCAAGAATCCTCCTAATCGCCTTCTCCCAATGGCTGAAGAGCTCCTTCCAGAGTCGCAATGCAGATTCCACCCACTAAGGGGCGCAATGGACATGATCTTCACCACGCGACAAATTGAAGAAAAATGTAGGGAGCAGCACCAGCCTCTGTACATGGCCTTCTGTACGGGCGATATTACAGAGGTGGAAATAGGTCGTCTTAATTATACTATGGATGTGTGCTCAAAGCTCATTTCAGGATCAAATATGACATCATGGTTGCGTACAGTCTGGTTCAGCCTCAGACAGAAGTTGGGGAGAGGGATGGAGTTAGAGTCTAGGGAACAGAGATTGTGGCAGGGACCAAAAACAATGGCTTCGGTAGAGAAACCATCGTGTGAACCTTGCATTTCTATAGCCGTTTTAACATAGTAAAACATCCCAAGGCACTGACGAAGAGCGTGATCAATAAATATTTTTCACACTGAGCCACAGGAGATATCAGGACACATGACCAAAGACTTGGTCAAAGAGGTAGGTTTTATGGAGCATTTTAAAGGAGGAGAGGTGTATAGAAGGTAGAAGCACTTCAGAAGAACAGTGAGAGCCCAATCAGGGCGGTGACCTCATGTAACGGTCTGCCCCGACTTTGCCTCTGTTTTGGACGATAAAATGTGGCTAGTCTTGGGCGACAACAGAGGAAACCAGGTCCTCATCTGCATGTCAATGTCACAGCGACCTCCTCATGGAACAGCTTCAATCTCTTAAACATAGAAACATAGAAAATAGGTGCAGGAGCAGGCCATTCAGCCCTTCTAGCCTGCACCGCCATTCAATGAGTTCATGGCTGAACATGAAACCTCAGTACCCCCTTCCTGCTTTCTTGCCATACCCCTTGATCCCCCGAGTAGTAAGGACTTCATCTAACTCCCTTTTGAATATATTTAGTGAATTGGCCCCAACCACTTTCTGTGGCAGGTTCACCACTCTCTGGGTGAAGAAGTCTTCCTCATCTCAGTCCAAAATGGCTTACCCCTTATCCTTAGACTGTGACCCCTGGTTCTGGACTTCCCCAACATTGGGAACATTCTTCCTGCATCTAACCTGTCTAAACCCGTCAGGATTTTAAACGTTTCTATGAGGTCCCCTCTCATTCTTCTGAACTCCAGTGAATACAAGCCCAGTTGATCCAGTCTTTCTTGATAGGTCAGTCCCACCATCCCGGGAATCAGTCTGGTGAATCTTCGCTGCACTCCCTCAATAGCAAGAATGTCCTTCCTCAAGTTAGGAGACCAAAATTGTACACAATACTCCAGGTGTGGCCTCACCAAGGCCCTGTACAACTGTAGCAACACCTCCCTGCCCCTGTACTCAAATCCTCTCACTATAAAGGCCAACATGCCATTTGCTTTCTTAACCGCCTGCTGTACCTGCATGCCAACCTTCAATGACTGATGTACCATGACACCCAGGTCTCGTTGCACCTTCCCTTTTCCTAATCTGTCACCATTCAGATAATAGTCTGTCTCTCTGTTTTTACCACCAAAGTGGATAACCTCACATTTATCCACATTATACTTCATCTGCCATGCATTTGCCCACTCACCTAACCTATCCAAGTCACTCTGCAGCCTCATAGCATCCTCCTCGCAGCTCACACTGCCACCCAACTTAGTGTCATCCGCAAATTTGGAGATACTACATTTAATCCCCTCGTCTAAATCATTAATGTACAATGTAAACAGCTGGGGCCCCAACACAGAACCTTGCGGTACCCCACTAGTCACTGCCCGCCATTCTGAAAAGTACCCATTTACTCCTACTCTTTGCTTCCTGTCTGACAACCAGTTCTCAATCCACGTCAGCACACTACCCCCAATCCCATGTGCTTTAACTTTGCACATTAATCTCTTGTGTGGGACCTTGTCGAAAGCCTTCTGAAAGTCCAAATATACCACATCAACTGGTTCTCCTTTGTCCACTTTACTGGAAACATCCTCAAAAAATTCCAGAAGATTTGTCAAACATGATTTCCCCTTCACAAATCCATGCTGACTTGGACCTATCATGTCACCATTTTCCAAATGCGCTGCTATGACATCCTTAATAATTGATTCCATCATTTTACCCACTACTGAGGTCAGGCTGACCGGTCTATAATTCAGTTTTCTCTCTCCCTCCTTTTTTTAAAAAAGTGGGGTTACATTGGCTACCCTCCACTCGATAGGAACTGATCCAGAGTCAATGGAATGTTGGAAAATGACTGTCAATGCACCGCTATTTCCAAGGCCACCTCCTTAAGTACTCTGGGATGCAGGCCCTGGGGATATATCGGCCTTCAATCCCATCAATTTCCCCAACACAATTTCCCGACTAATAAAGATTTCCCAGTTCCTCCTCCCTACTAGACCCTCTGACCCCTTTTATATCCGGAAGGTTGTTTGTGTCCTCCTTAGTGAATACTGAACCATAGTACTTGTTCAATTGGTCTGCCATTTCTTTGCTCCCCGTTATGACTTCCCCTGATTCTGACTGCAGGGGACCTACGTTTGTCTTTACTAACCTTTTTCTCTTTACATACCTATAGAAACTTTTGCAATCCGCCTTAATGTTCCCTGCAAGCTTCTTCTCGTACTCCATTTTCCCTGCCCTAATCAAACCCTTTGTCCTCCTCTGCTGAGTTCTAAATTTCTCCCAGTCCCCAGGTTCGCTGCTATTTCTGGCCAATTTGTATGCCACTTCCTTGGCTTTAATACTATCCCTGATTTCCCCAGATAGCCACGGTTGAGCCACCTTCCCTTTTTAATTTTTACGCCAGACAGGAATGTACAATTGTTGTAATTCATCCATGCGGTCTCTAAATGTCTGCCATTGCCCATCCACAGTCAACCCCTTAAGTATCATTTGCCAATCTATCCTAGCCAATTCACGCCTCATACCTTCAAAGTTACCCTTCTTTAAGTTCTGGACCATGGTCTCTGAATTAACTATCATTCTCCATCCTAATGCAGAATTCCACCATATTATGGTCACTCTTCCCCAAGGGGCCTCGCACAACGAGATTGCTAATTAGTCCTCTCTCATTACACAACACCCAGTCTAAGATGGCCTCCCCCCTAGTTGGTTCCTCGACATATTGGTCTCAAAAACCATCCCTTATGCACTCCAGGAAATCCTCCTCCACCGTATTGCTTCCAGTTTGGCTAGCCCAATCTATGTGCATATTAAAGTCACCCATTATAACTGCTGCACCTTTATTGCATGCACCCCTAATTTCCTGTTTGATGCCCTCCCCAACATCACTACTACTGTTTGGAGGTCTGTACACAACTCCCACTAACATTTTTTGCCCTTTGGTGTTCTGCAGCTCTACCCATATAGATTCCACATCATCCAAGCTAATGTCTTTCCTAACTATTGCATTAATCTCCTCTTTAACCAGCAATGCTACCCCACCTCCTTTTCCTTTTATTCTATCCTTCCTGAATGTTGAATACCCCTGGATGTTGAGTTCCCAGCTCTGATCATCCTGGAGCCACCTCTCCGTAATCCCAATCACATCATATTTGTTAACATCTATTTGCACAGTTAATTCATCCACCTTATTGCGGATACTCCTTGCATTAAGACACAAAGCCTTCAGGCTTGTTTTTTTAACACCCTTTGTCCTTTTAGAATTCTGCCGCACAGTGGCCCTTCCTGTTCCCCGCCCCGGGCCTCTCCGCCCCCCATCTCCCCTCCGTTTCCTGCCTCTGCCTCCCTTTTGTCTCCCTGTGTCTCCCTGCATTGGTTCCCATCCCCCTGCCATATTAGTTTAACTCCTCCCCAACAGCACTAGCAAACACTCCCCCTAGGACATTGGTTCCGGTCCTGCCCAGGTGCAGACCGTCCGGTTTGTACTGGTCCCACCTCCCCCAGAACCGGTTCCAATGCCCCAGGAATTTGAATCCCTCCCTGCTGCACCACTGCTCAAGCCACGTATTCATCTGCGCTATCCTGCGAGTTTACTTCCTGTCCGTGCATGAATAAAAGCCGCAGGAATCATTGTTTAGTGGGAATCATTTGTTTCGACTGTAATGTATGTAACAAAGCCACAATTGTGTCGCTCAGCAGTGTAGGATTCTGCTTCTTCAACTGACCCGTATGAAAGACACAGCAACAGGTAGTCTTAGTTCAACTATTTTACTTGATTAGTCAACAGTAAGCAAATAATTCATCCACTTCCTTAGGTACAAGTCCAAACGATTGATTAGTTTGGTTGATCTCTTGTAGATCTCTGTGTGGGGAATCAACCCACTCGACTGCAGTATCGTTGCTTAGTCTCCCAGTCCTTTCTATCCCCTGGGTCAGTCATATGGCTGGGCTGATCCTTGCAATGAGGGTGTTGACCAAGTCTCAACATGATGTTCCGTGCTTGTCTCAAGGTTTCACATACAATCATATTCAGTGTTAGGAAACCCCATCAATAGCAGTGATTTAATAGAAGATACACAATCAAGAATACTCTAGAGTTCCATAACTTTAGTCCGTAAATTTAATAGACCTCTGTGGTTCCTAGGCATAAAGAGAAGCATAGGATTTAGTCAATAGCTAAAGCTTCCAAGGGACACATGCACTCCCTGAGACTGAGTGAGTGAGCAAAGACCATTTTTAATTGACTGTGAACTTCAGGGTATTCTTTTAACAGATATTTCTTCAGACTGAAGAGCAATAGATAGAACTTATAGCAAAAAAAGGATAGGGCTGCGTATCAATACTGACGAGGAATTTTGGCCGTTGAGTTTCAGGCTGTGGAAAGTTGCCCAAAATGTATCCCAACACAGAATCATGCTCAATCCCTCTTGTGAAGGTGACTGCTGGTGAAGGTGATAATGTGGAGCAGAAAATATCTGGCAGGAGCTGGGAAGTCACCACCCAGGATATAATGTTAATGATCTGCCCTAACTGTCTTCCCGTCTCGCTATGCTGCCATTAGGTTTATTGCTGGAGTTGCCCGGTTGACGATGGAGAATTTCCTACTTTGATCACAACAGTTCCCGGGTAAATGTTCAGGGAGCTGTGTACTTGGATTTCAGGAACACGCCCCATTTATCGAACCTCTGTGCTTTACTCGATTCAATCTCGCCTGTGATTCTTTCCCCTTTTAATTTATAATTCAAGACCTTGCACTTGCCTGTACTGAAAAAAATGTGTTCTGTCACAGGGAGAATGTTTATTTTTTATAACACATGGGGTGGGGGTGGGGGGTGGACACCTCAGAAGCAAAAGGATTGAGAATCCCTTCTCTCGGCTACATCAGCTCCCTGCAGCCCAAGGACAGACTGGAGGAGGAGCTGCCAAAGTGAATTCCAAGCATCCTGTCTCTCGACAAGAAATACCCTGGGTATTTTTCCAATCACTTATCTACGCTGTGTACTGGATGAAGTCTCACACCTGAGGAGGCTGTGGCTGAAAACGCAACACAGGTGGGGACAGAGTGCTTCACTTGTACAGTTGCTACAGTTGTACAGGGCATTGGTGAGGCCACACCTGGAGTATTGTGTACAGTTTTGGTCTCCTAACCTGAGGAAGGACATTCTTGCTATTGAGGGAGTGCAGCGAAGGTTCACCAGACTGATTCCCGGGATGGCGGGACTGACCTATCAAGAAAGACTGGATCAACTGGGCTTGTATTCACTGGAGTTCAGAAGAATGAGAGGGGACCTCATAGAAACATTTAAAATTCTGACGGGGTTAGACAGGTTAGATGCAGGAAGAATGTTCCCAATGTTGGGGAAGTCCAGAACCAGAGGTCACAGTCTAAGGATAAGGGGTAAGCCATTTAGGACCGAGATGCGGAGGAACTTCTTCACTCAGAGAGTGGTGAACCTGTGGAATTCTCTACCACAGAAAGTTGTTGAGGCCAATTCACTAAATATATTCAAAAAGGAGTTAGATGAGGTCCTTACTACTAGGGGGATCAAGGGGTATGGCGAGAAAGCAGGAATGGGGTACTGAAGTTGAATGTTCAGCCATGAACTCATTGAATGGCGGTGCAGGCTAGAAGGGCCGAATGGCCTACTCCTGCACCTATTTTCTATGTTTCTATGTTTGTATGTTTCACCATCTCCGCCAATGGATTTGTGTTTCAGTGGGGTTTAGTCACCAGCTTGCTGTGAAGAACTACAGTGAGGGTACAGTAGCATAGTGGTTATGTTACTGGATTTGTAATCCAGAGGCCTGGACTAATAACCTAGAGATGCGCGTTCAAATGCGAATCACACCACAGCAATTCAAATTCAGTTAATTAAATAAATTTGGAAATAACAATCTAGTATCAGTAATGGTAACCATGAAACTGTGGTTAAAAACCCATCTGGTTCACTAATTTTCTTTAGGGAAGAAAATCTGCCATCCTTACCCGGTCTGGTCTATATGTGACTCTTAACTGCCCTTTGAAATGATCTAGCAAGCCACTCAGTTGTATCAAACCGCTACGGAAAACAGTAATAAGAATGAAACTGGACCGACCATCCAGTATCTGCTTCGGACATGACAAAGGTACACCCAGCCCAGTTGACCCTTCAAAGTCCTCCTCGCTAACATCTGGGGACCACTACTGATAGAGCTGGCCGAGTCCTGACGGACATAGCTGCCAGACTTGTGCCAAAATTGGGAGAAGTGTCCCACAGACTGGTCAAGCAACAGCTTAGTCATACTCACAAAATCATACCTTTCAGCCAACGTCCCAGACTCCTCCATCACCATCCCTGGGTATACCCTGTCCCACCGGCAGGACAAATCCACCAGAGCTGGTAGCACAGTGGTAAACGGGAGGGAGGGAGTGGCCCTGGGAGTCCTTAACATTGACTCCAGACCCCATGAAGTCTCATGGCTTCAGGTCAAGCATGGGCAAGGAAATCCCATGCTGATTACCACCTACCGCCCGCCCTCGGTACTCCACCATGTTGAACACCACGGGGAAGAAGCATTGAGTGTAACAAGGGCACAGAATGTACTCTGGGTGGGGGACTTCAATGTCCATCATCAAGAGTGGCTCGGTAACATCACTACTGACCAAGCTGGCCGAGTCCTGAAGGACATAGCTACCAGACTGGGCAGGTGGTGAGAGAACCAACACGAGGGAAAAACCTACTTGATCTCGTCCTCGCCAATCTACCTGTCGCAGATGCATCTGTCCATTACAGCACTGGTAGCAGCGAGCACCGCACAGTCATTGTGGAGAGGAAGTCCCGTCTTCACACTGAGGACAACCATCCATTCTGTTATGTGGCACTACCACCGTGCTAAATGGGATAGATCTAGCAGCTCAAAACTGGGCATCCATGCAGCACTGTGGGCCATCAGCAGCAGCAGAATTGTATTCCACCACAATCTGTAACCTCAAAGTCTGACATATCCCTCACTCTACCATTACCATCAAGCCAGGGGAACAACCCTGGTTTAATGAGGAGTGTAGAAGAGCATGCCAGGAGCAGCACCAGGTGTACCTAAAAATGAGGTGGCAACCTGAGGAAGCTGCAACTACACACATATAAAATGCAGAAGCAGCAAGCTATAAACAGAGCTAAGCAATCCCACAATCAACGGATCAGATCAAAGCTCTGCAGTCCTGTCACATCCAGTCATGAATGGTGGTGAACCATTAAATAACTAACGGGAGGAGGAAGCTCCATGAATATCCCCAACCTCAATGATGGCGGAGCCCAGCACGAGTGCAGAAGACAAGGCTGAAGCGTTTACAACCATCTTCAGCTGGAAGTACCGAGTGGATGATCCATTTTGGCGTCCTCCTGAGGTCCCCATCATCACAGAAGCTAGTCTTCAGGCAATTCGATTTGCTCCACATATCAAGAAACGGCTGAGCGCACTGGATACATCAAAGGCTATGGGCTCCAACAACATTGTGCTCCAGAACTAGCTGCGCCTCTAGCTAAGCTGTTCCAGCACAGCTACAACACTGGCATCTATCCGACAACGTAGAAAACTGCCCGGGTATGTCCTGTCCACAAAAAGCAGGACGAGTCCAATCCTGCCAAATACCATCCCACAAGTCTACTCTCAATCATCAGCAAAGTGATGGAAAGTGTTGTCAACAGTGTTATCAAATGGCACTTACTCACCAATAACCTGCTCACTGATGCCCAGTTTGGGTTCTGCCAGGACCACTCAGCTCCAAACCTCATTACAGCCTTGGTCCAAACATGGACAAAAGAGCTGAATTCCAGAGGTAAGGTGAGAAGTGACTGCCCTAGATATCAAGGTAGCATTTGACCGAGTGTGGCATCAAGGAGCCCTAATAAAATTGAAGTCAATGGGAATCAGGGGTAAAACTCTCCACTGGCTCGAGTCATATCTAGCACAAAGGAAGATGGTTATGGTGGTTGGAGATCAATCATCACAGCCACAGGACATCACTGCAAGAGTTCCTCAGGGCAGTGTCCTAGGCCCAACCATCTTCAGCTACTTCTTCAACGACCTTCCCTCCATCATAAGGTCAGAAGTGGGGATGTTCGCTGATGACAGCAGTGTTCAGTGCCATTCACAACTCTTCAGATGATGGAGAAGTCCATGCCCAAATGTAGCAAGACCAGGACAACATTCAGCCATCGGTTGATAAGTGGCAGGCAACATTCACACCGCACAAGTGTCAGGCAATGACTATCTCCAACAAGCGAGAGTCTAACCACTGGCCCCTTAACATTCAAATGGCACTACCATCGCCGAATCCCTTATCATCAACATCCTGGGTGTCACCATTGACCAGAAACATAACTGGACCAGCACATAAATATTGTGGCTACAAGAGCGGGTCAGAGGCTGGGCATTCTGCGGCTAGTGTCTCACCTCCTAACTCCCCAAAGCCTTCCCACCATCTACAAGGCACAAGTCAGGAGTGTGATGGAATACTCTCCACTTGCCTGGATGAGTGCAGCTCCAACAACACTCGAGAAGCTCGACACCATCCAGGACAAAGCAACCCACTTGATTTGCATCTAATCCACCACCTTAAACATTCACTCCCTACATCACCGGCGCACCGTGGCTGAAGTGTGAACCATCCACACGATGCACTGCAGCAACTCGCCAAGGTTTCTTCGGTAGCACCTCCCAAACCCTCGACCTCTACCACCCAGAAAGACAAGGGCAGCAGGCACATGGGAACACCACCACCTCCAAGCTCCCCTCCCCATCACACACCACCCTGACTTGGAAATATATCGCTGTGTCAAAATCTTGGAACTCCCTCCCTAACAGCACTGTGGGAGCACCTTCCCCACACGGCCAGCAGTGGTTCAAGGCGGCGGCTCACCACCACCTTCTCAAAGGACAATTAGGGATGGGCAATAAATGCCAGCCTTGCCAGCGACGCCCACATCCCAGGAACGAATAAAATAAAATGAAGTGCAGTCACTGTTGCAATGTAGGAAACGTGGCAGTCAATTTGTTCACAGCAAAGTCCCACAAACGGCAATGCGATAATGACCAGATAAATCTGATTTTAGTGATGCTGTCTGAGGGATACATATTAGCCAGGACACCTGGGAGAATTTCCCTGTTCTTCTTTGAAACAACGGCTGTGGGATCTTTCACGTCTAGCCGAGAGGGCTGGCGGGGGGCTCGGTTTAGCGACTCAGCCAAAAGACAGATATTGTAGCTATTAAGAGCCAAGACCCAACGTCTGTGCTGCAGAACTGGACAATGCAAGTCGCTGTCTGTCCACAGAAACCGGGATAATACACGCTGCGAGAGTTGCATCATATTTGATGACCGATGTAGGCGTGTTATAGAAAGGGTAGAAATAGAATGCAAGGCCTCTTCTGTGCCATAATTCTGCTCAGAACAGCCTGGATTGGCAACGCTCCTGGTTCCCGATGGGTATCCTATTTGTAAGTATAAGAGACATTTTTGCTTGCTTGTAACCACGTATACATTCAATAGATTTGAAAGTTAACGTGTCTTTAGTCGAATTGGAGAGCAAGAGGCAGCGTTTCAGACTGTGAATCGAGCAGCAGATTCCCCAGTGGGTGGGTGGTCCATGTTATGACCGGCCTCTTCCTGCCAGGCCTCCCCTATAATGTGAACGATAGAAGAGATTATTCAGCTGTGTACACCTTGCAGGAGTGACGGCCGAGTGCAAGAATATTGCAGTACAGTGTGAAAGCAAATAAAGCTCCCTATGGTGAGCATTTCTCCAATTTACCTCTAAGGTTGCCCTCGGTTCCCCTGTGCTCGCTGACCTAGATTGGCTCCCGGTCCGGCAATGCCTCCAATTTAAACATCTCTCCATCGCCTCATCCCTCCCGAGCTCAGTAACCTCCGCCAGCTCTATAATCCACCGAGATCTCTGCGCTTCTCCAATTCTGGCCTCTTGTGCGTCCCCGATTTCCATCGCTCCACCATTGGTGGCCGTGCCTTCAGCTGCCTGGGTCCTGAGCTCTAGAATTCCCTCCCTAAACCTCTCCGCCTCTCTCTATCCTTCTTTGAAACAGTCCTTAAAACGTACCTCTTTGACCAAGCTTTTGCTCACTTGCCCCAATATCTCCTTATGTGGCTCAGTGTCAATTTTTGTCCGATTAACACTCCTGGGAAGCGCCTTGGAACGGCTGTACCACGTTAAAGGTGCTATGTAAATGCAAGTACTTGTTGCCTGCCCACAATCTGCTCTGCCTCCTCTTTACAGGTGCTCAGGGTTCCCAGCATTACTGCTCCTCTCCAGATTGTAATTCTGTGACACTGGTCATAGACAGCTTTTCCCTGGGAGGGAGGGAGAACAATGTGAAGGGGGCACATGAGGGGCAAGGACACGTTCCCTCCACAGGAGGGGCCTGCATCCGATGATGACATGTGGAGGTACCTCGCCATTTTAAACAATTGTGCTTAAAGACTGGCAGGGGCCCTTGCGGCAGGTTAGAAGTGCAGAGTAATTAAAATTGAAGCAGTGGTGGCCTGTGTAATGTAGTATTGTAGTGTAAGATGAACCTGATGCATCCCATACACCTCTAAACTGGCCCCCTCTGAAGCTAACCGAATGAGACGCAGTTGTGAAATGCTCATTTAGGAGACTAAAAATCAACACTAAAGGGGCTATCCCATCACTAAAGGTAGCAACACAGGTTAAGGCGGCCAAAAAAAAAGCAAACAAAGCATTTCTAGAGGGATAGAACTGAAACAGAGACATTATGTTAACCTTGTATAGAACCTTGGTTCGACCACACTTGGGAGCATTGTGCACAGTCTCCATATTATAAATAGGATGTAGAGGAACTGGATAAGGAGCAAAACAGATTTACTAGAATGGTACCAGAATGGAGAGGTTATACCCATCAGGAAAGACTGAACAGGCTGGGACACTTCGCTCTAGAAGACTGAGGGGTGACCTGATAGAGGTCTTCAAGATTATGAAAGGGTTCGATAGTGTAGAAAATATGTTACCAGTTACAGTCGAAACCAGAACTAGGGGCCATAAATAGAAGATAGTCATTAATAAATCCAATAGACAATTGAGGAGAAACCTCTTTACCCAGCGATCGGTTAGAATGTGCAACTCGCTACCACAAAGAGTGGTTGAGGCGAATAGTATAGATGCATTGAAGGAGAGGCTGGATAAACATGAGGGAGAAACGAATGGAAGAAAAACAGACTTGCATTTATATAGCGTCTTTCACGACCACCGAATGTCTCAAAGCACTTTACAGCCAATGAAGTACTTTTGAAGTGTAGTCACTGTTGTAATGTGGGAAACGCAGCAGCCAATTTGCTTACAGCAAGCTCCCACAAAAAGCAATATCATAATGAACAGATAATCTGTTTTTGTTATGTTGACTGAGGGATAAATATTGGCCCAGGACACCGGGGATAATTCCCCTGTTCTTCTTCAAAATAGTGGCTTTTACATCCACCCGAGGGGACAGATGGGGCCTCGGTTTAATGTCTCATCCGAAAGATGGGATATGATATGAAAGGAAGGATATGTTTATGGGATCAACAACAACAAAAGGAGTGTTATCAGACAAAAGTTTGACCTGACTCACATAAGGAGAAATTAGGGCTGATGGCCAAAAGCTTAGTCAAAGAGGTAGATTTTAAGGAGTATCTGAAAAGGAGGAGGTAGAGAGGTTTAGGGAGGGAGTTCCAGAGCTTGGGGCCCAGGCAGCTGAAGGCATGGCCACCAATGGTGAAGCGATTATAATCAGGGCTGCTCAAGAGGCCAGAATTCGAGGAGCACAGATATCTCGTGGGGTTGTGGGCCTGGAGGAGATTACAGAAATAGGGAGGGGCGAGACCATGGAGGGATTTGAAAACAAGGATGAGAATTTTTAAATTAAGGCGTTGCTTAACTGTGAGCCAATGTAGGTCAGCAAGCACAGGGGGTGATGGGTGAGCAGGACTTGGTGCGAGTTAGGACACGGGGCAGCCGAGTTTTGGATATCCTCAAGTTTAGGGTAGAATATGGAATGCGTTGGAACAGTCAAGTCTGGTGGTAACAAAGACATTGATGAGGGTTTCAGCAGTGATGAGCTGAAGCAAAGGGCGGAGAGGGGCGATGTTATGGAGGTGGGAATAGACGGTCTCTTATGTCGCTGATAGGTGATCGGAAGCTCATTTCAGGGTCAAATATGACACCAAGGTTGCGAACAATGTGGTTCAGCCATAGACAGATGTTAGGGAGAGGGATGGAGTCAGTGGTTAGGGAACGCAGTTTGTAGCGGGGACCAAAGATAATGGCTTCGGTCTTCCCAATATTTAATTGGAGGAAATTTCTGCTCATCCAGTACTGGATGTTGGACAAACAGTCTGACAAGTCAGAGACAGTGGAGGGGTTGAGAGAAGTGGTGGTGAGGTAGAGCTGGGTGTCGGCAGCGTACATGTGGAAACTGTCGCTGTGTTTCCGGATGATGTCGCCGAGGGGCAGCATGGAGATGAGAAATAGGAGGAGGCCAAGGATAGATCTTTGGAGGAGACCAGAGGTAACGATGCGGGAGGTGGAAGAGAAGCCATTGCAGGAGATTCTCTGGCTACGATTAGATAAATAAGAATGGAACCAGGCGAGTGCAGTCCTACCCAGCTGGACGATGGTGGAGCGGCGTTGGAGAAGACAAATTTAAAAGCATTGCATCTGAATGCACAAAGCATCTGTAATAAGGTAGGCGAATTAACAGCGCAAATAGATGTAAACGGATACGATATAGTTGCAATTACGGAGACATGGTTGCAGGGTGACCAGGGTTGAGAACTGAATATCCAAAGATATTCGATATTTAGGAAGGACAGGCCAAAAGGAAGAGGGGGTGGTGTGACATTGTTAGTAAAGGATGAAATCAGGAGCAAGTGAGAAAGGATATTGGCTCAGAAAGATTCATTAAAAGGCATGACAGTGGACAGGCAATGGCTAATATTTAAAGAACGAATGCATGAATTGCAACAGTTATACATTCCTTTCTGGCTTAAAAACACAAAAGGAAAAGTGGCCCAACCATGGCTAACAAAAAAAATTAAGGATTGTATTAGATCCAAAGAGGAGTTATACAAAGTTTCCAGAAAAAGTAGCAAGCCTGAGGATTGGGAACAGTTTAGAATTCAGCAAAAAAAGGACCAAGAGATTGATTAAGAGGGGAAAAATAGAGTACGAGAGTAAATTTGCAAGGAACATAAAAAACGACTGCATAAGTTTGTACAAGTGCGTAAAAAGAAAAAGATTAGTGAAGACAAATGTAGGTCCTTTACAGCCAGAAATGGGAGAATTTGTAATGGGGAACAAGGAAATGACAGAACAATTAAATAAATACTTCGGTTCTGTCTACACAGAAGAGGACACAAATAATGTCCCAGAAATGCAAGGGAACCAGTGGGTCTAGTGAGCAAAAGGAAATGATTATTAGTAAGTAAATAGTGCTGGAGAAACCAATGGGACTGAAGGGCGATAAATCCCCAGTACTCTGCATCCCAGAGCACTAAAAGAGGTAGCCATGGAAATAGTAGATGCATTGGTTGTCATCTTCCAAAATTCTATAGATTATGGAACAGTTCCTGCAGATTGGAGGGTGGCAAAATGTAACCCCATTATTTTAAAAAAAGGAGAGAGAAAACAGGGAACTACAGACCAGTTAGCCTGACATCAATAGGAGGGAAAATGCTAGAGTCTATTATAAAGGATGTGATAACGGCACACTTAGATAATATCAACGGGATTAAACAAAGTCAACATGGATTTATGAAAGGAAAATCATGTTTGACAAACCTACTGGAGTTTTTTGAGGATATAACTGATAGAACAGATAAGAGAGAACCAGTGGATGAAGTGTATTTGGATTTTTAGAAGGCCTTTGATAAAGTCCCACATAAGAGGTTAGTGTGTAAAATTAAAGCACATAGAATTGGGGGTAATGTATTGGCATGGATTGAAAATTGGTTAACTGACAGGAAACAGGTCTTTTTCGGGGTGGAGTATATAAATAAATAAATGATTTGGATGAGGGAGCCAAATGTAATATTTCCAAGTTTGCCGATGACACAAAATTAGGTGGGATTGTGAATTGTGAGGAGGATGCAAAGACGCTGCAAGGCGATTTCGATAGGTTGAGTGAGTGGGCAAACACATGGCAGATGCAGTATAACGTGGATAAATGTGAAGTTATCCACTTTGGTAGGAAAAACATAAGGACAAAGTATTATTTAAATGGTGATGACTTGGGAAGTGTTGATGTACAGAGGGACCTGGGTGTCCTTGTACACAAGTCATTGAAAGCAAACATGCCAGTGCAGCAAGCAGTGAGGAAGGAAAATGGTATGTTGGCCTTCATTGCAAGAGGATGTGGGTACAGGAGCAAGGATGTCTTACTACAGTTATACAGGGCCTTGGTGAGACCGCACCTGGAGTATTGTGTGCAGTTTTCATCTCCTTACCCAAGGATATACTTGCCATAGAGGGCGTGCAGCGAAGGTTCATCAGACTGATTCCTGGGATGGCAGGACTGCCGTATGAGGAGAGATTGAGTCGACTAGGCCTGTATTCACGAGAATCTAGAAGAATGAGAGGGGATCTCATTGAAACGTATAAAATTCTGACGGGGGTTGGACAGACTGGATGCGGGGAGGATGTTTCCACTGGCTGGGAAGTCTAGAACAAGGGGTCACACAATCTCAGGATACGGGGTAGGAAATTTAGGCCCGAGATGAGGAGAAATGTTTTCACTCAGAGGGTGGTGAACCTGTGGAATTCTCTACCACAGAAGGCTGTGGAGGCCAAGTCACTGAATATATTTAAGAGGGAGATAAATAGATTTCTAGAAACAAAAGGCATCAAAGGTATGGGGAAAAGCAGGAATATGGTGTTGAGATAGAGGATCAGCCATGATCATATTGAATGGCGGTGTAGACTCGAAGGGCCGAATGGCCAACTCCTGCTCCTATTTTCTATGTTTCTTTGTTTCAACCGTATCAAAGGCTGCAGGCAGGTCAAGAAGGCTGAGGAGGGATAGTTGACCTTTGTCACAGTCACAAAGGATGTAATTTGTGACTTTGATGAGAGCCTTTTCGGTACTGTGGCAGTGGTGGAAACCTAATTGGAAGGATTCAAACATTGAGCTCTGGGAAAGATGGGCACAGATTTGGGAGGCGACAACACGTTCAAGGAAAGGGAGGTTGGAGATGGGGCGGTAGTTTGCAAGGACGGAGAGGTCAAAGGTTGTTTGTTTTGAGAGGGGTGATGACGCATATTTGAAGGCGAGGGAGACAGTACCTGAGGAGAGAGAACCGTTAACAATTTCAGCTAACAAGGGAGCTAGAAAAGAAAGTTGGGTGGTCAGCAGTTTGGTGGGAATAGAGTCAAGGGAGCAGGAAATGGGACTCATGGACAGGATGAGCACAGAGAGGCCATGAGAGGAGATCGGAGAGAAACTGGAGAAAGATGTGAGGTCAGGCCGAGGGCAGGGGGGAACCTCAGAGGAAGTTTGGCCCGGTGGGCTAGGGGAAGGAAGGGAAGTGGCAGAGGCAGTTGATTGGATGGTCTCAATCTTAGAGACAAAGTAGTCCATGAGATCCTCGCACTTGTCAGATGCGAGGATGGAGGAGACGGGAAAGGGATTTAAGAAGACGGTTTGCAGTAGAGAATAGAAGCCGGGGATTATCTGTGTATTCCAGAATGATCCTGGATAGTGAGCAGTTTTGGCAGATGAGAGCAGGACCCAAGCTTTATGTGGTCCAGCCAGATCTGGCGGTGAATGGCTAAACCAGTTGACAGCCATACCCATTCAAGTCTGCGTCCCTTGGACATAAGGGAGTGAAAATGAGAGCCGTACCAGGTCAGATGAAGATGGGTGGAAGGAGGCTCGAGTGGAGCATAAACACTGGCATGAACCTGTTGGGCCGAATGGTCTGTATCTGTGCTGTAAACACCATGTATGTAATAGTATGCAATGTAAGATGGTGGTTCTGTGTATTTGAACACTTTAGATGAGTGATAATACAAAACAGCTGCAGAGCATAGAGGGCAAGGCAGATCTCTCAATCGGTTCCCCATCTACTATCAACACACCCATGGGGCTGTAGTATCTACAGGATGTACTGCTGCATCTCCCAAACCGGCAAACTCCACTCCCTAGAATGACAAGGGCAGCAGGTGCATAGGAACACCACCACCTCCAAGTCACACACCATCCTGATTTTGGAAATATAATCGGCCGTTCCGTCGTCATTACTGGGTCAAAATCCTGAAACTCTCTACTCAACAGCACTGTGGGAGCATCTTCACCACACGGACTGCAGCAGTTAAAGAGGGAGACTAGGGATGGGCAATAAATACCAGCCTTGCCAGCGATGCCCACACCCGAAGAATGAATATTGCAAAAGAAATCGTGTGACATCTGACTGGCTCAGTTATGACACCTGACTGCCCCAACAGTTCTGTTCTACAATTCTGTGAAGGCTAATGACTTCCATCTGCAGCGGAAGTGTAAACGTTACGTATGAAAACATTACATCAACAGTTCCTGTACCCCCTGTAACCGCGCACCTTGCATTTCACGATAGTAGTTACCTTCACTCACGCTGCCTCTTCTTGATGCTCTCAGTGACTTTGTCCATCGCTTCCCGGTATCTGGGCCCCTCCTGAACTTTGCCACAGTATTTCAAGGAAGGAGGAAACCACTGCCGTTGGCTTGTCTCTTTCCAGAGAATTCGCACAACCGCAGTCTGTTCATCGAACACACCTCCATGAGTTACTTCTACCGGCTTATCGTGTTGATTCGAAGCCTTTTCCAGCAGGACCACGGCACATATGTCTTCCCTTTTTATTGCCCGATCCCCTATTGTGGAATTAACACTCATTTTAATAGCTTGTCCTTTTGTGTATTTTTATTGCAACTATTCCCATGTCACAACAGATTAATATAAAAGAATCGTAGAATGATACAGCGCAGGAGGCCATTCGGCCCATCGTGCCTGTGTCGGCTCTTTGAAAGAGCAATCCAATTAGTCGCATCCCCCAGCTTTATCCCCAGAACCCTGCAAATTTGCCCTCTTCAAATACATGTCCGTTTGTCTTTGAAAAGTTACGAAGAAATCTGATTCCATCGCCCTTTCAAGTCATGCGTTTCAGATCATAACAACCCACTGTGTATAAAATTCTCGTTTCCTCTCTTGCCAATTATTTTAACTCTATGACCTCTGTTTACTGACCCACTTGCCAAAATAAATCGTTCGCCCAACTTGCTCTACCAAACCCCTCACTATTGTGAATACCTATGTTAGGTCTCACCTTAATCTTCTCTGCTCGAAGGAGAACAACTCCAGCTTCTCTGGTCTCTCTACATAACTGATCCCTGGTTCCATTCTAGTAAACCTCCACTGCACCCTCTTCCAGGGAACATCCTTCCTAAACTGTGGTGCCCAGAATGGTCAAAATACTCCAGCGGAGGCCTAACCAGACATTTGTAAAGGTTTAGCATGGCTTACTTGCTTTTGTATTCAATTCCCCCAATTACAAAGCCAAGTATCCCATACACTTTCTTATCTGCCTTATTACCCTGTCCTGCCACCTTCAAAGATTTGTGAATATGCACCCCCAGGTCCTTCTGCACTTTCAACCCCCTCAAAACAGCGCCATTTAGATTATAATGCCTCTCCATGTTGTTTCTCCCAAAGTACATCACTTCACACTTATCCACATTAAGTTACATCTGCCATGTGTCTGCCCATTTCACCAGTCTGTCAATGTCCTCCTGAAGTCTGCTATCATGCTCACTATTTACAACATTGACAAATTCTATATCGTCCACAAACCTTGAAATTGTACTCAAGTCCCAGTCATCTATATATAACAAGAAAAGCAATGGTCCTTAATATTAACCCTTGTATACTTCCCTCCAGTCAGAAAAACATCCATTCATCTCTACTCTCTGCCTCATATCCTTAGCCAATTATCACCTTCAATACCATGTGCTTCTATTTTCTGAATAAGTCTGTTATGAGGTACGTTATCAAATACCTTTTGAAAGTATATATATATATATATATATAACATATATATATATATATATATATTATATATATATATGCACACAACATCTACTGCACTACCTTCATCAACAACAACCACTTTGACAATGGTCCCGAGTAATTTCCCCACCATGGACGTTAAGCTGATTGGCCTGTAGTTATCAGGTTTATCCCTCTCCCCTTTTTTGAACAGGGGTGTACAACAGTTCCAATCCTCCAGTCCTCTGACACCACTCCCATATCCAAGGAGGATTGAAAGATTGTGGTCAGAGCTTCTGCGATTCCCACCCTAGCTTCCCTCAGCAACCTAGATGCAGCCCATATGGACCGGGTGACTTGTCATCTCCCCTCTGGTTCTTTTGGCAATTACCTTAGCTCTGTGTCCTCTACCACAAGCCTTCAAATTTTGAACATCTCTATCTAACCTCCACACCCCGACCTTCTCCAGTCTTTTCATGTAACTGAAGTCCTTCATCATGGTACCATTCTAATAAATCTTTTCTGCACTGCCTCAAAGGGCTTGACATCCTTCCTAAACTGTGGAGCCGAGAATTGGCCACAATACTCCAGCTGGGGCCTAACCAATGAAGGTTTAGCATAACTTCCTTCCTTTTGTACTCTATGTCTCTATTTATAAAGCCAAGGGTCCCCCTATGCTTTTTTAATAGGCTTCTCAAGTCCTGCCACTTTCAGTATTTCTGTAAGTAAACCCCAAGGTGTCTCTGTTCCAGCACCACCTTTAAAATTGTACCATTGAGTTTATATTGCCTCTCCTCATATCTCCTTTCAAAATACATCATCACATTTCAGACTTGCATTTATACAGCACGTTTCACAACCTCAGGATGTCCCAAAACACTTTGCAGCCAATGAAGAGCTTTTGTTGTAAAATAGGAAACATGGCAGAAAAATTAAGCACAGCAAGCTCCCACAAACAGCAATGAGATGAATCCATTTTCAGTGTTGGTTGAAGGATAAATATTGGCCCAGGATACCAGAGGGAATTCTTCAAGATAGTGTCATGGGATCTCTTACATCCAGACGGCAGACGGGGCCTCGGTTTAACATCTCATCACAAAGATGGCACCTCAGACAGTGGAGCACTCCCTCTGTCCATCACTGGGCATCACAGCCTGGAATATGTGCGCTACTTATTGGAAAGGAAATATACAGAAAGAGAGGCAAAGTGAGACAGAATAAAACTATTACTTTCAATCCACTGTAGAGCGTTGCGGAGATCCTCAGTTTCACGCGAGACTTTGTAGACAAACAGAACACATGGAATCCCAGGATCCTCTACACTTCTGGGATTGCCCATTCGATTCACAAAGTCTTCATGTGCTTCTCCTTGCCCGTAGGATTCCACTGGTATAAAATAGAACTTGTGCTGAATAATTCATCAATACACAGGGGGCATTTAATTCAGTAAAAGCAATAATATGATACTCGGAGACTGAGAGAAGGTCCATTAAATTTACAGCAATAGGAACACGAGTTAGTAACTTACACTGTACAATGCTCACCCCCCCCTCTCAGCCTTCCTCCTCCTTCCCCATCCCTTGCTTCTCTCTCTCTCCCTCCTCCCCCAAGAGGCCTACCAAAGGCCCAGCAGCGTT
This sequence comes from Pristiophorus japonicus, assembly GCF_044704955.1. Classification (NCBI taxonomy): domain Eukaryota; kingdom Metazoa; phylum Chordata; class Chondrichthyes; family Pristiophoridae; genus Pristiophorus; species Pristiophorus japonicus. The sequence continues at coordinate 7,102,477 of NC_092007.1, read as the reverse complement.
GGGAGCAGCAGTCGCGAGGCGGAACGGCGAGAGGTGAGAGACAAACTAAAGGCAAAGCAGCAAGCTACTGCAGGGGGAAAGGGCAAAAAAGTAAAAAGAAATCAAAAAGTGACGTCACAGCCAAGGAGGTAAGTGATTGGGGAGTAGTTTTTCCTTATCTTTATCTTTTTCTTTTCAGTAAGTAACCTTTGGCATAGTTGCCAAATTTAATTAATTTAAGGGTTAAGTCATGGCAGGAGAGCCCAGTCCCGTGTCATGCTTCTCCTGTGCTATGTGGGAAATCAGGGACAGTGTCCCTGACAACTACATATGCAGGAAGTGTATCCAACTGCAGCTCCTGACAGACCGCATTGCGGCACTGGAGCCGCGCATGGATTCACTCTGGAGCATCCGCGATGCTGAACATGTCGTGAATAGCACGTTTAGTGAGTTGGTCACACCGCAGGTAAAGGTTACAAAGGCAGATAGGGAATGGGTGACCATCAAGCAGAACAGGAATAGGAAGGCAGTGCAGGAGTCCCCTGCGGTCATCTCCCTCCAAAACAGATACACTGTTTTGGGTACCGTTGGGGGAGATGGCTCATCAGGGGAAGGCAGCAGCAGTAGCCAAGTTCATGGTACCATGGTGGCTCTGCTGCAGAGGAGGGCAGGAAAAAGAATGGGAGAGCTATAGTGGTAGGGGATTCTATTGTAAGGGGAATAGATAGGCGTTAGTGCGGTCGCAACCGAGACTCCAGGTTGGTATGTTGCCTCCCTGGTGCAAGGGTCAAGGATGTCTCGGAGCGGCTGCAGGGTATTCTGGAGGGGGAGGGTGAACAGCCAGTTGTCGTGGTGCATATAGGTACCAACAATATAGGTAAAAAACGGGATGAGGTCCTACAAGCTGAATTTAGGGAGCTAGGAGTTAAATTAAAAAGTAGGACCTCAAAAGGTAGTAATCTCAGGGTGGCTGCCAGTGCCACGTGCTAGTCAGAGTAGGAATCACAGGATAGCTCCGATGAATACGTGGCTTGAGGAGTGGTGCAGAAGGGAGAGATTCAAATTCCTGGGACATTGGAACCGGTTCTGGGGGAGGTGGGACCAGTACAAACCGGACCTGGGCAGGACTGGAACCAATTTCCTAGGGAGGAGTGTTTGCTCGTGTTGTTAGGGAGGGGTTAAACTAATATGACAGGGGTATGGGAACCTATGCAGGGAGACAGAGGGAAGTAAATTGGGGCCAGAAGCTAAAGCTAGAAAGAAGAAAAATAAAAGTGGAGGGCAGATAAACCAAAGGCAAAAATCAAAAAGGGCCACATTACAGCAAAATTCTAAAGGGGCAAAGGGTGTTAAAAAGACAAGCCTGAAAGCTCTGTGCCTCAATGCGAGGCGTATTCGTAATAAGGTGGACAAATTAACTGCACAGGCAGCTATTAACGAATATGATATAATTGGGATTACGGAGACATGGCTCCAGGGTGACCAAGGCTGGGAACTCAACATCCAGGGGTACTCAACAGAAAGGAAGGATAGACAGAAAGGAAAAGAAGGTGGGGTAGCGTTGCTGGTTAAAGAGGAAATTAACGCAATAGTGAGGAAGGACATTAGCCTGGATGATGCGGAATCTGTATGGGTGGAGCTACGGAAAACCAAAGGGCAGAAAACGCTAGTGAGAGTTGTGTACAGACCACCAAACAGTAGTAGTGAGTTTGGGGACAGCATCAAACAAGAAATTAGGGATGCGTACAATAAAGGTACAGCAGTTATCATGGGCGACTTTAATCTACATATTGATTGGGCTAACCAAACTGGTAGCAATGCGGTGGAGGAGGATTTCCTGGAGTGTATAAGGGAAGGTTTTCTAGACCAATATGTCGAGGAACCAACTAGAGGGCTGGCCATCCTAGACTGGGTGATGTGTAATGAGAAAGGACTAATTAGCAATCTTGTTGTGCAAGGCCCCTTGGGGAAAGAGTGACCATAATATGGTAAAATTCTTTATTAAGATGGAGAGTGACATCATTAAGTCAGAGACTAGGGTCCTGAATTTAAGGAAAGGTAACTTCGATGGTATGAGACGTGAATTGGGTAGAATAGACTGGCGAATGATACTTAAAGGATTGACGGTAGATAGGCAATGGCAGACATTTAAAGATCACATGGATGAACATCAACAATTGTACAGCCCTGTCTGGAGTAAAAATAAAAAGGGGAAGGTGGCTCAACCGTAGTTAACAAAGGAAATTATGGATCGTGTTAAATCCAAGGAAGAAGCATATAAATTGGCCAGAAAAAGCAGCATACCCAAGGACTGGGAGAAATTTAGAATTCAGCAGAGGACAAAGGGTTTAATTAGGAGAGGGAAAATAGAGTATGAGAGGAAGCTTGCTGGGAACATAAAAATTGACTGCAAAAGCTTCTATAGATATGTGAAGAGAAAAAGATTAGTGAAGACAAACGTAGGTCCCTTGCAGTCAGAATCAGGTGAATTCATAAGGGGAAACAAAGAAATGGCAGACCAATTGAACAAATACTTTGGTTCTGTCTTCAAGAAGGAAGACACAAATAACCTTCCGGAAATACTAGGGGACCGAGGGTCTAGCGAGAAGGAGGAACGGAAGGAAATCCTTATTAGTCAGGAAATTGTGTTAGGGAAATTGATGGGATTGAAGGTCGATAAATCCCCAGGGCCCAATAGTCTGCATCCCAGAGTACTTAAGGAAGTGGCCCTAGAAATAGTGGATGCATTGGTGATCATTTTCCAACAGTCTATCGACTTTGGATCAGTTCCTATGAACTGGAGGGTAGCTAATGTAACACTTTTTTTTTATAAAAGGTGGGAGAGAGAAAACAGGGAAGTATAGACTGGTTAGCCTGACATCGGTGGTGGGGAAAATGTTGGAATCAATTATTAAAGATGAAATAGCAGCGCATTTGGAAAGCAGTGACAGGATCGGTCCAAGTCAGCATGGATTTATGAAAGGGAAATCATGCTTGACAAATCTTCTAGAATTTTTTGAGAATGTAACTGGTAGAGTGGACAATGGAGAACCAGTGGATGTGGTGTATTTGGACTTTCAAAAGGTTTTTGACAAGGTCCCACACAAGAGATTAATGCGCAAAATTAAAGCACATGGTATTGGGGGTAATGTACTGAAGTGGATAGAGAATTGGTTGGCAGACAGGAAGCAGAGAGTCGGGATAAACGAGTCCTTTTCAGAATGGCAGGTAGTGACTAGTGGGGTGCCGCAGGGTTCAGTGCTGGGACCCCAGCTCTTTACAATATACATCAATGATTTAGATGAAGGAATTGAGTGTAATAGCTCCAAGTTTGCAGATGACACTAAGCTGGGTGGCGGTGTGAGCTGTGAGGAGGATTCTAAGAGGCTGTAGGGTGACTTGGACAGGTTAGGCGAGAGTGGGCAAATGCATGGCAGATGCAGTATAATGTGGATAAATGTGAGGTTATCCACTTTGGTGGCAAAAACAGGAAGGCAGAATATATCTGAATGGCGACAGATTAGGAAAAGGGGAGATGCACTGAGACCTGGGTGTCATGGTACATCAGTCATTGAAAGTTGGCATGCAGGTATAGCAGGCGGTGAAGAAGGCAAATGGCATGTTGGCCTTCATTGCTATGGGATTTGAGTTTTGGAGCAGTGAGGTCTTACTGCAGTTGTTCAGGGCCTTGGAGAGGCCTCACCTGGAATATTGTGTTCATTTTTGGTCTCCTAATCTGAGGAAGGACGTTTTTCTTATTGAGGAAGTGTAATGAAGGTTCACCAGACTGATTCCCGGAATGGCAGGACTGACATATGAGGAGAGACTGGATCGACTGGGCCTGTATTCACTGGAGTTCAGAAGAATGAGAGGGGATCTCATAGAAACATATAAAATTCTGACGGGATTGGACAGGTTAGAGGCAGGAAGAATGTTTCCGATACTGAGGAAGTCCAGAACCAGGGGTCACAGTCTAAGGATAAGGGGTAAGCTATTTAGGACCGAGATGAGGAGAAACTTCTTCACTCAGAGAGTTGTTAACTTGTGGAATTCTCTACCGCAGAAAGTTGTTGAAGCCAGTTTGTTAGATATATTCAAGAGGGAGTTAGATGTGGCCCTTATGGCTAAAGGGATCAAAGGGTATGGAGGGAAAGCAGGAAAGGGGTACTGAGGTGAATGATCAGCCATGATCTTATTAAATGGTGGTGTAGGCTCAAAGGGCCGTATGGCCTACTCCTGCATCTTGTTTCTATGTAAGATCATGGCTGATCTGATCATGGACTCAGCTCCACTTCCCTGCCCGCACCCCATATCCCCTTATCGTTTAAGAAATGTCTATTTCTGTCTTAAATTTATTCAATGTCCCAGCTTCCTGAGGCAGCGAATTCCACAGATTTACAACCCTCAGAGGAAATTTCTCCTCATCTCTGTTTTAAATGGGCAGCCCCTTATTCTAAGATCGTGCCCTCTAGTTCTCGTCTCCTCCATCAGTGGAATCATCCTCTCTGCATCCACCTTCTCAAACCCCCTCATAATCTTATACGTTTCGATAAGATCACCTCTCATTCTTCTGAATTCCAATGAGTAGAGGCCCAACCTCCTCAACCTTTCCTCATAAATCAACCCCCTCATCTCCAGAATCAACCTAGTGAACCTTCTCTGAACTGCCTCCAAAGCAAGTATATCCCCCCTTTCGTAAATATGGAAACCAAAACTGCACGCAGTATTCCTGATGTGGCCTCACCAATACCTTATATAGCTGTAGTATAACTTTCCTGCTTTTATACTCCATCTTCTTTGCAATAAAGGACCAAGATACCATAGGCCTTCCTGATCACTTGCTGTACCTAAATGCTATCCTTTTGTGTTACATGCACAAGTACCCCCAGGTCCTGCTGTACTGCGGCACTTTACAATCTTTCTCCATTTAAGTAATAACTTGCTCTTTGATTTTTTTTCTGCCAAAGTGTAGGACAGACAGAAAGTAAAAGGAGGTGGGGTAGCACTGTCAATAAAGGATGAGATCAGTGCGTTAGTGAGAAACGATATTGGCTCAGAAGATCAAGATGTTGAATCAATTTGGATGGAGATAAGGAATAATAGGGGGAAAAAGTCACTGGTGGCATAGTCTATAGGGCCCCTAATAGTAGCTACACTGTTGGACAGAGTAAATATCAAGAAGTAATGGAGGCTTGTAAAAACAGGAACCACAATAATCATGAGCGATTTTAACCTTCATATTGATTGGACAAAGCAAATTGGTCAGGGCAACCTTGAGGAAGAGTTCATATAGTGTATCTGGGATAGTTTCCTTCAACAGTACGTTGCGGAACCAACCAGGAAGCAGGTGTGCAATGAGACAGGATTAATAAACGATCTCCTAGTAAAGGATCCTCTAGGAATGAGTGACCATAACATGGTTGAATTTCAAATTCAGTTGAAGGGGTGAGAAAGTTAGATCTCCAACCAGTGTCCTAAGCTTAAATAAAGGAGACTACAAAGGTATGAAGGCAGAGTTGGCTAAAGTAGACTGGGGAAATAGATTAAACTGTGGGACGGTTGATGAGCAGTGGCAGACATTTAAGGAGACATTTCATAACTCTCAAAAATATATCCCAATGATAAGGAAAGACTGTAAGAGAAGGGATAATCACACATTCATCTGCTCTATCCTCCTGTTTCTATACTCACTTGCGCAGGATACCGGGAGTAATCGGGAAATTACTACCTACTGCTTTTTAATCTCTTTCCTCGTTCCCTAAAATCAGCCTGCAGGACCTCATCCATCTTTCGACCTCTCTTCCCCTCCCTTCCCCTGGTCATCTCTCCATCCCCAGTTCCTCCCCCCACTTTCCTTCTCTTTCCCCCTCACCCCTCCTCAACCCCCCTTCCACGCCCCTCACCCCTCAAATCCCCTCCCCTCCCCTCTGCTCCCCTCCTCAACCTCCCTCCCCACCCCTCCCCTCCCCTCCTCAACCTCCCTCCCCTCCTCAACCCCCCTCCCCTCTCCACCCCTCCTCAACCCCCCTCCCCTCCTCAACCCCCCTCCCCTCTCCACCCCTCCTCAACCCCCCCTCCCCTATCCACCCCTCCTCAACCCCCCCTCCCCTCTCCACCCCTCCTCAACCCCCCCTCCCCTCTCCACCCCTCCTCAACCCCCCTCCCTTCTCCACCCCTCCTCAACCCCCCTCCCCTCTCCACCCCCCCTCCCCTCTCCACCCCTCCTCAACCCCCCTCCCCTCTCCACCCCTCCTCAACCCCCCTCCCCTCTCCACCCCTCCTCAACCCCCCTCCCCTCTCCACCCCTCCTCAACCTCTCTCCCCTCCTCAACCCCCCTCTCCTCTCCACCCCTCCTCAATCCCCTCCCCTCTCCACCCCTCCTCAACCCCCCTCCCCTCTCCACCCCTCCTCAACCCCCCTCCCCTCTCCACCCCTCCTCAACCCCCCTCCCCTCTCCACCCCTCCTCAACCCCCCTCCCCTCTCCACCCCTCCTCAACCCCCCTCCCCTCTCCACCCCTCCTCAACCCCCCTCCCCCCTCCACCCCTCCACCCCCCTCCCCCCTCCACCCCTCCTCAACCCCCCTCCCCCCTCCACCCCTCCTCAACCCCTCTCCCCTCTCCACCCCTCCTCAACCCCCTCCCCTCTCTCCCCTCCTCAACCCCCCTCCCCTCTCCACCCCTCCTCAACCCCCCTCCCCTCTCCACCCCTCCTCAACCCCCCTCCCCTCTCCACCCCTCCTCAACCCCCCTCCCCTCTCCACCCCTCCTCAACCCCCCTCCCCTCTCCACCCCTCCTCTCTCCTCCCCTCCTCAACCCCCCCCCCCTCCTCAACCCCCCTCCCCTCTCCTCCCCTCAACCCCCCTCCCCTCCTCAACCTCCCCGCTCCACTTCCCCTCCTCAACCCCTCCCCTCTCCTGCCCTCCTCAACCCCCCTCCCCGCTCAACCCCGCTCCCCTCCTCTCCTCAACCCCCTCCCCTCCCCAACCCCCTCCCCTCCTCAACCCCCTCCCCCCTTCAACACCCCATCCCTTTTCTTCCCTTCCTCAACCCTCCTCCCCATCTCAACCCCCATCCCCTCCTCAACTTCTCCTCAACCTCCCCCCTCCTCAACTTCCCCTCTTCTCCCCTCCTCAACCTCCCCTCTTCTCCCCTCCCCAACCCCCCTCCGCCCCTCCTCAACCCCCTTCCCTCTTCTCCCCTCCTCAACCCCTCTCCCCTCCTCAACCCCCCCTCCCCTCTCCTCCCCTCCCCTCCTCAACCTCCCCGCTCCACCTCCCCTCCTCAACCTCCCCGCTCCACCTCCCCTCCCCTTTCAACCCCTCCCCTCTCCTGCCCTCCTCAACCCCGCTCCCCTCCTCAACCCCCCTCCCCTCTCCTCTCCTCCCTTCAACACCCCTCTCCTCCTCAACCCCCCCTCCCCTCCCCTCCCCTCCTCCCCATCTCAACCCCCATCCCCTCAACCCCCCCCTCCCCAACTTCCCCTCTCCCCTCCCCAACCCCCCTCCGCCCCTCCTCAACCCCCTCCTCCCCTCCCCAACTTCTCAACACCTCCCCTCCCCTCTTCTCCCCTCCTCAACCCCCCTCTCCTCCTCAACCCTCCCCTCTCCTCCTCACCTCAACCTCCCCTCCCCTCTCTTCAACCCCCCTCTTCTCCGCCCTCCCCCTCCCCTCAACTCCTCAACCCCCCCCACTTTCCTCCCTCCCCAAACATGTCCCCTTCCCCTCCGCCCCAACCATGTCCCCTTCCCCTCCGCCCCAACCATGTCCTCTTCCCCCTCCTCTCCTCTCCGTTTCCTACCTGTGTAACTGAGACCTGTTTTCGAGTTGTCCCCGCGGGACGGGTGCAGCCGCTGGTAACCGCGTTGCTTCAAGTTCCAGCGGTTGCTGATCCAGCTCCAGATCCAGCACCAAACAGCGAAGAGGCGGCCAATCGGCCACTCGCACCAGTTTCTGACCATGTTCCAGAGGCCCACAATCCCGCGGTCGCACATTGCCCCGACCTCAGAGCAAGCCTCAGGTTTGCCCGCTCGGACCCGGAAGCCCATTGACCCGCCCCCTGTCCAGCACCATTGGTCCAAGTCTACATCCCCCGCCTTCCATTGGCCGCTCCTCCTGTCACTCAGGCCAGCCAAGACAGTTAGGTTTCATCATCACGGGCAGTCCCTCGGAATCGAGGAAGACTTGCTTCCACTCTCACAGTGAGTTCTCAGGTGGCTGAACAGTCCAATACGGGAATTACAGTCTCTGTCACAGGTGGGACAGACAGTGGTTGAGGGAAAGGGAGGGTGGCGAGTCTGGTTGAGAAACATAGAACATAGAAAATAGGTGCAGGAGTAGGCCATTCGGCCCTTCTAGCCTGCACCGCCATTCAATGAGTTCATGGCTGAACATGCAACTTCAGCACCCCATTCCTGCTTTCTCGCCATACCCCCTGATCCCCCTAGTAGTAAGGACTTCATCTAACTCCTTCTGAATATGTTTAGTGAATCGGCCTCAACAACTTTCTGTGGTAGAGAATTCCACAGGTTCACCACTCTCTGAGTGAAGAAGTTTCTCCTCATCTCGGTCCTAAATGGCTTACCCCTTATCCTTAGACTGTGACCCCTGGTTCTGGACTTCCCCAACATTGGGAACATTCTTCCTGCTAACCTGTCTAAACCCATCAGAATTTTAAACGTTTCTATGAGATCCCCTCTCATTCTTCTGAACTCCAGTGAATACAAGCCCAGTTGATCCAGTCTTTTTTGATATGTCAGTCCTGCCATCCCGGGAATCAGTCTGGTGAACCTTCGCTGCACTCCCTCAATAGCAAGAATGTCCTTCCTCAAGTTAGGAGACCAAAACTGTACACAATACTCCAGGTGTGGCCTCACCAATGCCCTGTACAACTGTAGCAACACCTCCCTGCCCTGTACTCAAATCCCCTCGCTTTGAAGGCCAACATGCCATTTGCTTTCTTAACCACCTGCTGTATCTGCATGCCAACCTTCAATGACTGATGTACCATGACACCCAGGTCTCGTTGCACCTCCCCTTTTCCTAATCTGTCACCATTCAGATAATAGTCTGTCTCTCTGTTTTTACCACCAAAGTGGATAACCTCACATTTATCCACATTATACTTCATCTGCCATGCATTTGCCCACTCACCTAACCTATCCAAGTCACTCTGCAGCCTCATAGCATCCTCCTCGCAGCTCACACTGCCACCCAACTTAGTGTCATCCGCAAATTTGGAGATACTACATTTAATCTCCTCGTCTAAATCATTAATGTACAATGTAAACAGCTGGGGCCCCAGCACAGAACCTTGCAGTACCCCACTAGTCACTGCCTGCCATTCTGAAAAGTACCCATTTACTCCTACTCTTAGTTACCGCACAAGACCCCACTCACTCACCAGGGTCCCTCCCGCTGAACTGCTCATGAAAAGGGCACTTAAGACAAAGCTCTTGTTAGTCCACCCTGATCTACACGAACAGGTAGAGAGCAGTCGGCTTCAACAGAATACATATGATCGCGCAAATGTTTCACGCGAAATTGAAGTAAATGATCCTGTATTTGTGTTGAACTATTGGCAAGGTCCCAAGTGGATTGCTGGCACTGTTTTGGCCAAAGAGGGGAGTAGGATGTTTGTGGTCAAACTCGCAAATGGACTCACCTGCAGAAAACACTTGGACCAAACCAAACTCAGATTTATGGACTATCCAGAACAACCCACAATAGACTCTACCTTTTTTGACCCTCCAACACACACACAAGTGGCAACCGACTCAGCGGTTACCGCTGTGGATTGTTCCAGGCAATGGCCCAACGCTGCTCGGCAGGAACTGGTTGGAGAAAATCAGAAGCGACTGGAACAACATAAAGGCGTTGTCGTTGGAGGAAGATACATGTGCCCAAGTATTGAGCAAATTCCCCTCGCTGTTCGAACCGGGTATCAGCAACTTCACGGAGCCAAGGTGCAGATCCACGTGGACTCAGATGCAAGACCCGTCCATCATAAAGCTCGGGCAGTGCTGTATATGATGAGGGAGATGGTTGAAATTGAATTGGACAGACTTCAGCGTGAAGGGATCATATCACCGGTTGAATTTAATGAATGGGCCAGCCCCATTGTTCCTGTGCTGAAAAGTGATGGCCCAGTCAGAATCTGTGGAGACTACGATCAACAGGGTTTCGAAACAAGATCAGTACCCGTTACCGAAGGCTGATGACTTGTTTGCGACGCTAACCGGAGGGAAGTCGTTCACAAAACTGGACTTGACGTCGGCATATATGACGCAGGAGTTGTTTGAGACGTCAAAGAGACTTACATGCATTAACATTCACAAAGGACTGTTTATTTACCACAGGTGTCCGTTTGGAATTCGCTCGGCTACAGCAATATTCCAGAGGAATATGGAAAGTCTACTGAAGTCCGTTCCCAGAACCGTTGTATTCCAAGATGACATCCTGATCACCGGTCGTGACCCAAGGAACATCTGAACTACTTGGAAGAGGTTCCACTGCGTTTGGACAGAGTGGGACTCAGACTTAAATGCTCGAAGTGCGTCTTCATGGCACCGGAGGTCTAATTCCTTGGGAGGAAAATCACCGCTGGTGGCATCAGACATACTGACATGAAAACCAAAGCCATCAAGAATTCACCCAAGTTGCAGAACATGATGGAACTGCATTTGTTCCTGGGTCTACTCAACTACTTTGGTAACTTCCTACCTTACTTGAACCACTGCGCATGCTATTGAGAAAAGACAACAACTGGGTGTGGAGCACATTGCAAGACAGAGCTTTCGAGAAAACCAGCAATCTGCTTTGCTTGAACAAGCTGCTGGTACATTATGACCCATGTTTAGTTTTGGCCTGTGATGCATCGTCATATTGAATTGGTTGCGTGTTACAACAAGCCAATGAGCTGGGGGAACTTCAACCTGTCGCGTATGCATCCAAAAGTTTGTCTAAAGCAGAAAGAGCCTACAGTATAGTAGAAAAAGAAGCTTTAGCGTGTGTGTACGGTGTTAAAAAGATGCATCAATACCTGTTCGGTCTGAGGTTTGAATTAGAGACCGATCACAAGCCGCTCATTTCGTTGTGTTCCGAGAGCAAAGGTATCAATACCAATGCTTCATCCTGCATCCAAAGGTGGGCGCTGACATTATCTGCCTATGATTATGTCATTCGCCACAGACCTGGCACAGAGAATTGTGCCGATGCTTTGAGCCGATTGCCGTTGCCCACACCGGAGGTGGAAATGCCACAACCGGCAGTTTTAATGTTAATCATGATTGCTTTTGAGAGTGAAGGTACCCCTGTCACAGCTCAACAAGTTAAGACCAGGACCAGCCAGGACCCGATATTATCGGTGGTAAAGGGTTGCCATACCTAAGCAAATGTGTGAGGAGGCCAAACCATACATTCGTCGCAAGGACGAACTGTCTATTCAAGCAGATTGCATATTGTGGGGCAATCGTGTTGTAATGCCTAAGAAAGGGATAGAGAAGTTTGTACGTGAGTTACACAGCACATATCTTGATATAGTGATGATGAAGGCCGTCGCCAGGTCCTACGTATGGTGGCCAGGAATTGATTCTGAGCTGGAAACATGTGTGCATCAGTACACCTGCATGCAGCTCAGCAAAGCACCAGCAGAATCGCCACTGAGTCTGTGGTCATGGCTTGGTCCAGGATCCATGTAGATTTTGCAGGTCCCTTCCTGGGCAAGATGTTTTTAGTGGTGGTGGATGCTTATTTGAAGTGAATAGAATGAATAATCAGGTCATCCAGTATGTCCACGGCAACCATAGAGAATCTCAATGTCAGGTTCGCGACACATGGTCTGCCGGACATAGTGGTGAGCGACAATGGGTCGTACTTCACTAGTCAGGAGTTTTAGGAGTTTGTAAAACTTAATGGCATAAAACATGTAAGGTCAGCACCGTTCAAGCCTGCATCCAATGGGCAAACAGAACGTGCGGTACAAATGATCAAGCAAAGCATGAGGAGAGTAACCCAAGGGTCACTGCGGAGCCGCTTGTCCTGCATACTGCTGAGTTACAGGACAAGACCCCACACACTCACAGAGGTCTCGCCTGCTGAACTCATGATGAAAAGAGGTCTTAAGACCAAGTTATCTCTTGTACACCCGGATTTAAGTAATCATGTTGAATACAGAAGACAGAGTCAACAAGGGTACCACGATCGCACAACTGTGTCACATGAGATTTCTGTTAATGATCCTGTATATGTGTTGAATTATGGTCAGGGTCCCAAATGTATCGCTGGTACGGTCATGGCCAAGGAGGGCAACAGAGTATTTGTTATTAAGCTCAAGAATGGGCAAACTTGCAGGAAACACATGGATCAGACAAAGCTGAGGCACACAGATGAGCCAGAACAGTCGGACGAAGAAACCATCGACGACCAACCAACCTACCAGCAGTCTTCAGTGGACTCAAAGGTCATCAGTGAACCCGGAATTTCCATCACAGACTTGTTCAATAAAAATGGACTTGCAATTCCTGACATGACCCTGCCACCCCCAACAAGTCAGTCATCCAGCCATCAGCCACAACAGACTCTGCACACTCACCCAAGGCCGGAATCGAACTGAGACAGTCAACCCGGGAGCTAAAGCACCGGACCATCTCAACCTGTGAAAGACTGTGATAAGATCTCAGAGGAGGGTATTGTCATGTGTGTACATGCTGTTTGTAGCCACCAGATGGTGTCATTGTTGGAGGCCACTGAGCAGCACGCACATGGTGCTGCTCTGGTATAAAAGGCCAGCCATTTTCTGATTCAGGCACTTTGGGCCAAAATAAAGCAGAGCCAAGGTTGTATCTTGCTTAGTTAAACAGTACTCAGTTTGAATCTTTATTGCATACGTAACATTATGGAAAGGACAAAGGTAGATGATAGAGTATTCAAACAAGCTCATTTAGACAGACTGTGAAAATTCACAGACCCCCAAGTCAAAGCTACTACGTGCTGCTCAGCATGTTGCATTAACTCATCAATCAACTTGACATTTTCGGACCTTGGGTAGCGAGCCGATAAAACGTTAAAAGACTTTCAATTGAGCCAATAAGGTCAAAGAAGGCGAGTTCTTTTCTGTAAATTGATCCAGGTATAAAGTACAGCCATTTTGACCATGTGTCTCAGTAAGACAAAGAAACTGGCAATCAGCCAGCAGTTTGTTACTCTCTGCCAGTATTAAAAAGTTAAAACTACCATCGGAGTTCGTATTTCATTGGAAATTAAGAGATCTAACAATTCTGGCGCTGCAAACAGGATCGCTGAGGAAAGAAACTGAATTTTGGACATCGGACCTACATACTGAGGTAAGGACTCCTCTTTTTTAAAAAAGTCCTCGGTCAAAAGTCTAAATTCGCCTCTCCTTCTACGCGATTCCGAAAGCCTCCGGTTTGCGAACCCTCCGGTTGGTAGTCGGCTCGAGGTCCCATAGACGTCTAAACTTCGGCGGTGTGTTAGTTAATTAATCACCGACCTATTGATCGGCTAGCATGCCTATGACTCGAGACCCCAGTAAAGAATCCCAGTAAAGAAATGGCAGCAGGAGACAAGAACAAAGAATTGCCTACAACTGTTAAAGGTGGGCAGGCACCACCTCAAGTTTCTTTAGATTTAATTCTTGAACAGTTGAAAGAATACATAGAGCAACAATTCAACTTATCTAAAACCTGTATTAAGATCGAACAAAAGTACGGAACCTCCAAAGGACAATGGTCCTTGGACGAGATTAAAAGGGTCTGGGGAAAAACGACCGGTATGAAAAATAAAGAGCGAACTAGATGGTCCCTAGCGGTTATGGGCCAGATCCGAAACTGGAATGAAATTATAATGCGTTCCCAACATAATCGAGAATTGACCAGTACAAAGGATCAATTGCAAGCTGTTTGTGCACAGCTGCGACAGAAAAAGCTTGAACTTGAAAAGCTGGAAGCGGAAGTTAAAGATCTTAAAGGTGAAATTAAAGAATGGAAAAAATCATGTATTGATCAATTCCCAGGGTACCCATGTTTGGATAAATTAAAAGCGCAAACCCGAAGACACGACCGAGGAATAGATACGGTTTCTGAATCCTCCGACAATACAGTGTCGGAGGATGAAGAATTAGGGGTGCGCTTTGCCCCGTTTAAAAAAAGACGAGTTGTAGTCAAATCAGAAGAGACTGCGGATGAGGGCGGAACCAAAAAAACAAAGAGAAGGATGTATGGAGAATACTTAGTTCATGATCCGGCAGACCCAGAGAAAATTGATAAATGGTCCAAGGAATTGCCCAATCCAAAGAAAGGGGGAGTAAAAACGTTGGACCAATTGGACCGCTTAAGAAATATATATCAACTTCATCCCTGGGACGGAGTGCAAATTTTGACCATAATGGTGCCAAAAACACGGGAGAAAATTGCACGACAAGATAGAAGAAGCTTTGGGGCAGAATGAGCAAGAATTAGACGCAGGATGGGAAGCGATTAAACACTGGCTGCAAGCCTTCAGTCCAGCTAAGACAGACTGGGGAAAAATTGCAGCCTGCCAACAGAAAGAAACAGAGGAGGTCCTGGAGTATGACGAGCGGTTTAGATGCACGTGGCTAGAACATTCGGGTATGAATAATACGGATGAGGAAATGGATGAACGTGTTTGGACCCCTGAAAGCAGCTTTCGTGGCAGGTCTAAAGCCAGAACTGTCCAAAATGCTTAAGGTAGTGTTACCGGACTGGGAAGGTAGAGGAACTACCTTTGCAGCATTGATGGATCGATGTAACCAATTAGATCGGGATATGGGAGCTAAAGTCCGAGCTGTACAGGCTATGGGATGGAAATCCCAGGATTCCGATAAACAGTCATTCGGAAAATTACCCGGAAAATGTCATTATTGTGGGAAAGAAGGTCACTGGGCCAAGACGTGCAGGGCAAAACAGAAAGGTCGTGGCTGGAGAAGAGGACGCAGCCAGGGATACAATTCAGCCAACAAGCCAGGCTTGTCACAAGATAACGACCTCATAGAAGCATTTAAGCGACTGACAATACAACAACTGAAGGAGTTACTTGGGATAGCAAAAAACGATTAGAGCCCACCCTGGCCCCCCTCCTCGCACTAATACAACAAAGGGGAGATGGGCTATATATAACTGTGAGGGTGGGCGATAAGGATGTGGACTGTCTTTTAGACACAGGGACGGAATTAACATGCTTACCCCTACAATATGGAGACTTTTTGCCGTTGGATGGTAGGGCACGTACAGCCTATGGAGTTGGGGGCCATAAAATGGAAATTAAAAGGACAACACCGGTACTTATAGGGCTGGGTCCATATGAACTAATCACGCCGGTCTGGATAGGCCCAGTAGATCAACCCCTTTTGGGAATGGACGTTCTAATCCAAATAGATTCATCGTTGCATTTCGAGGATGGTCGGGTGACATGGTCAATTAGAACTTTGAAGAAAGAAGAATTGAAGGAACACCCGATATGGACTAAAGATAAGAACGATTGTGGCCTACTCCAGATGGAGCCTGCGTCATTTACCGGGACCAAGCCTCCATGCACTAAACAGTATCCCATCAGTCCAACTGCCATCGCGGGAATCTTACCGGTTATTCAGCAATTGGAGAAACAAGGGGTGCTTATTAAAACGCATAGCTCCTCCAATAGCCCCGTGTGGCCGGTACAGAAATCTAATGAGACTTGGCGTTTGACTGTCGATTATAGGAAAGCTAACCAGTGTATTGATCAAAAAGCTCCTTTGGTCGCAGATCCCTCCACCATTTTTAATGCCCTCAAACCGGAACATAAATATTTCTCGGTTATTGATATGGCCAATGGATTTTGGCCGGTGCCTCTGGCACTGGAGGTTCGACAGTGGTTTGCTTTCACAGTCCAAGGACAACAGTATACTTGGACCCGGTTACCACAGGATTTCCACAACAGCCCTACGGTATTCCACATGGCTTTACAAAGCCATTTGCGAGAATTACCTCCCCTGTCATCCACAGTCATCCAATATGTAGACGATATCCTGCTAGCTTCAAACACGGAAGAACAGCATGAACAAGATTTACGAGCTTTGCTGGATCACCTTCGGCTGAAAGGACATAAAGCCAGCATCGACAAAGCACAAATATCCCAAGAAGAGGTTGTATACCTGGGACAAAAGATTTCACAAGGAAAGAGAGAACTTACCCAGGATAGAACTGCAGCCATTCGGGCTGCTAAAAAACCCACCACTATTCAGGAACTAAGGTCTTTTTTGGGATTGTGTAACTTTAACAGAAATTGGATTGACTCCTTCACACAGCTTGCTCAGCCACTGAATGATATTTTAAAGGGAAACGTGCCTCTAAAGAAGCCATCACCCTCACTAAAGAACAGCAAGAGGCCTTCCTGAGTTTGAAAAAGGCTTTGTATTCGGCACCGGCTGTGCGAATCCCCGACAGTGGTAAGCCATTTACCCTGTTTGTCCATGAGAAAGAAGGATATATGACAGCTATACTGACACAAGAACATGGTGATCGGCAAAGACCTATTGGCTATTATTCGGCAAAACTGGATGCGGTAGCCCTCGGATGGGAAAGTTGCCTAAGGGCCATGGAAGCTACATGTCGAGCGGTAATGATCACTGCGGGTCTAGTCCTCGACCAAAAGCTGATTGTCAAGTGTCCCCACACCGTACACGCTTTGCTGTCTATGAATAGAATGTCTCAGGTGACAGCAGCAAGATGGACCCACTGGACAGCAGTTTTGGAAGCTCCTAATCTCCATATCGTCCGGGCCAGCCCGGTTAATCCCACAACTATGCTCCCAATGTCAGAATCGAGGGAGCAAGAGGGGGGAGAATGTGAAGAGCATGACTGCGTGGAGATTTTAAAAGAAACAGAAGAAGCAGCCTTAGCAGCAGAGGAGCCTCTGCACAACCCTGACCTCATTCTGTTTACAGATGGTTCCTCCTTTGTTGACAATGGTACCAGAAAAGCAGGATGGGCAGTTACAACCTTATATGAGGTAGTGGCAAAAGGATGTTTACCCTCAGGAACGTCAGCACAACAGGCCGAGTTACGGGCCCTGTCAGAAGCATGTCGAATAGCAGGAGGACAGACAGCTAATGTCTACACAGATTCGCGTTATGCTTTTGGAGTCGCTCACAACTTTGGTATGTTATGGCAGAAAAGAGGATTCCTCACTGCTGCTGGTACACCTATCCGAAATGGAAAAGAAGTCCGAGACTTACTGGAGGCCATACAATTACCTCAGGAAGTGTCCATCCTGAAGTGTAAGGCCCATACCAAGGAAAATGCCACGGAAGCACAGGGAAATGCCCTAGCCGACCAGGCAGCTAAAGATGCCGCCTCACAGGACGTTCCTCCAGAAGAACCAACACAGATGTGCAGATTGAAAGCACTCAGGACTCTGACACGAGACCTTCAAACAATGCAAGGCTCCCGAGAGGAAAAATGGACATGGATTGAGGCAGGAATTAAGCTATGCGAAGATGGTGTCTGGAGACAAAGAGTTACCGACAAGCCAGTCGCGCCACAAGCGCTTATGCCTTTTTTAGCCCAACAGATCCACTCGTGGGGACACTTGGCCTCACAACAGATGACGGCACGGTTCCAGAAAAGCTGGTGGGGTCGGGGATTTAAAAAACATGCCCAGCTGGTAACAGACCGCTGTGTGGTCTGCCAGAAAAATAATTCTGGACCCATCACGGTAATGCCCCAACTGAGGCCCCCTGCCCCTGTCGGACCATTCCAGCATCTGCAGGTTGATTATATATCTCTTCCTTCATGCCAAGGATACACTAACATTCTTGTCATGGTCGACAGATTCTCTAGATGGGTAGAAGCTGTCCCAACTAAAAGAGCCACAGCCAATCACACTGCAAAGGTCTTGTGTAAGGATTACATTTCCCGATGGGGAGTTCCGAGTAGCATTGACTCAGATCAGGGAACACACTTCACAGGTGCTGTCTGCCAAGAAGTCTGTAGGTTACTGAACATTACGTGGGATTTACACTGTCCTTATCATCCACAATCATCAGGACAAGTAGAGCGAATGAATCGAACTCTGAAACAACGGCTTGCCAAATATCACCAAGAAGGAATAGTGCTAGTCAGAGTAGGAATCGCAGGATAGCGCAGATGAATACATGGCTTGAGCAGTGGTCCAGCAGGGAGGGATTCAAATTCTTGGGGCATTGGAACCGGTTCTGGGGGAGGTGGGACCAGTACAAACCGGACGGTCTGCACCAGGGCAGGTCCGGAACCAATATCCTAGGGGGAGTGTTTGCTAGTGCTGTTGGGGAGGAGTTAAACTAATATTGCAGGGGGATGGGAACCTATACAGGGAGACAGAGGGAGACAAAAATGAGGCAAAAGCAAAAGACAGAAAGGAGATGAGGAAAAGTGGAGGGCAGAGAAACCCAAGGCAAAGAACAAAAAGGGCCACTGTACAGCAAAATTCTAGAAGGACAAAGGGTGTTAAAAAAGCAAGCCTGAAGGCTTTGTGTCTTAATGCAAGGAGTATCCGCAATAAGGTGGATGAATTAACTGTGCAAATAGATGTTAACAAATATGATGTGATTGGGATTACGGAGACGTGGCTCCAGGATGATCAGGGCTGGGAACTCAACATCCAGGGGTATTCAACATTCAGCAAGGATAGAATAAAAGGAAAAGGAGGTGGGGTAGCATTGCTGGTTAAAGAGGAGATTAATGCAATAGTTAGGAAAGACATTAGCTTGGATGATGTGGAATCCATATGGGTAGAGCTGCAGAACACTAAAGGGCAAAAATCGTTAGTGGGAGTTGTGTACAGACCTCCAAACAGTAGTAGTGATGTTGGGGAGGGCATCAAACAGGAAATTAGGAGTGCATGCAATAAAGGTGCAGCAGTTATAATGGGTGACTTTAATATGCACATAGATTGGGCTAGCCAAACTGGAAGCAATACGGTGGAGGAGGATTTCCTGGAATGCATAAGGGATGGTTTTCTAGACCAATATGTCGAGGAACCAACTAGGGGGGAGGCCATCTTAGACTGGGTGTTGTGTAATGAGAGAGGATTAATTAGCAATCTCATTGTGCGAGGCCCCTTGGGGAAGAGTGACCATAATATGGTGGAATTTGCATTAGGATGGAGAATGAAACAGTTAATTCAGAGACCATGGTCCAGAACTTAAAGAAGGGTAACTTTGAAGGTATGAGGCATGAATTGGCTAAGATAGATTGGCTAATGATACTTAAGGGGTTGACTGTGGATGGGCAATGGCAGACATTTAGAGACCGCATGGATGAATTACAACAATTGTACATTCCTGTCTGGCGTAAAAATAAAAAAGGGAAGGTGGCTCAACCGTGGCTATCTAGGGAAATCAGGGATAGTATTAAAGCCAAGGAAATGGCATACAAATTGGCCAGAAATAGCAGCGAACCTGGGGACTGGGAGAAATTTAGAACTCAGCAGAGGAGGACAAAGGGTTTGATTAGGGCAGGGAAAATGGAGTACGAGAAGAAGCTTGCAGGGAACATTAAGGCGGATTGCAAAAGTTTCTATAGGTATGTAAAGAGAAAAAGGTTAGTAAAGACAAACGTAGGTCCCCTGCAGTCAGAATCAGGGGAAGTCATAACGGGGAACAAAGAAATGGCAGACCAATTGAACAAGTACTTTGGTTCAGTATTCACTAAGGAGGACACAAACAACCTTCCGGATATAAAAGTGGTCAGAGGGTCTATTAAGGAGGAGGAACTGAGGGAAATCTTTATTAGTCGGGAAATTGTGTTGGGGAAATTGATGGGATTGAAGGCCGATAAATCCCCAGGGCCTGATGGACTGCATCTCAGAGTACTTAAGGAGGTGGCCTTGGAAATAGCGGATGCATTGACAGTCATTTTCCAACATTCCATTGACTCTGGATCAGTTCCTATGGAGTGGAGGGTAGCCAATGTAACCCCACTTTTTAAAAAAGGAGGGAGAGAGAAAGCAGGGAATTATAGACCGGTCAGCCTGACCTCAGTAGTGGGTAAAATGATGGAATCAATTATTAAGGATGTCATAGCAGCGCATTTGGAAAATGGTGACATGATAGGTCCAAGTCAGCATGGATTTGTGAAAGGGAGATCATGCTTGACAAATCTTCTGGAATTTTTTGAGGATGTTTCCAATAAAGTGGACAAAGGAGTACCAGTTGATGTGGTATATTTGGACTTTCAGAAGGCTTTCGACAAGGTCCCACACAGGAGATTAATGTGCAAAGTTAAAGCACATGGGATTGGGGGTAGTGTGCTGACGTGGATTGAGAACTGGTTGTCAGACAGGAAGCAAAGATTGGAGTAAATGGGTACTTTTCGGAATGGCAGGCAGTGACTAGTGGGGTACCGCAGGGTTCTGTGCTGGGGCCCCAGCTGTTTACATTGTACATTAATGATTTAGACGAGGGGATTAAATGTAGTATCTCCAAATTTGCGGATGACACTAAGTTGGGTGGCAGTGTGAGCTGCGAGGAGGATGCTATGAGGCTACAGAGTGACTTGGATAGGTTAGGTGAGTGGGCAAATGCGTGGCAGATGAAGTATAATGTGGATAAATGTGAGGTTATCCACTTTGGTGGTAAAAACAGAGAGACAGACTATTATCTGAATGGTGACAGATTAGGAAAAGGGAAGGTGCAACGAGACCTGGGTGTCATGGTACATCAGTCATTGAAGGTTGGCATGCAGGTACAGCAGGCGGTTAAGAAAGCAAATGGCATGTTGGCCTTCATAGCGAGGGGATTTGAGTACAGGGGCAGGGAGGTGTTGCTACAGTTGTACAGGACCTTGGTGAGGCCACACCTGGAGTATTGTGTACAGTTTTGGTCTCCTAACTTGAGGAAGGACATTCTTGCTATTGAGGGAGTGCAGCGAAGATTCACCAGACTGATTCCCGGGATGGTGGGACTGACCTATCAAGAAAGACTGGATCAACTGGGCTTGTATTCACTGGAGTTCAGAAGAGTGAGAGGGGACCTCATAGAAACGTTTAAAATTCTGACGGGTTTGGACAGGTTGGATGCAGGAAGAATGTTCCCAATGTTGGGGAAGTCCAGAACCAGGGGTCACAGTCTAAGGATAAGGGGTAAGCCATTTAGGACCGAGATAAGGAGAAACTTCTTCACCCAGAGAGTGGTGAACCTGTGGAATTCTCTACCACAGGAAGTAGTTGAGGCCAATTCACTAAATATATTCAAAAGGGAGTTAGATGAAGTCCTTACTACTCGGGGGATCAAGGGGTATGGCGTGAAAGCAGGAAGTGGGTACTGAAGTTTCATGTTCAGCCATGAACTCATTGAATGGCGGTGCAGGCTAGAAGGGCTGAATGGCCTGCTCCTGCACCTATTTTCTATGTTTCTATGTTAAGGAACACCATGGCCCCAGGCACTACCAATAGTGCTATGTAGCATTAGGGCAACCCCGAACAGAACTACAGGTCTAAGCCCATTTGAAATTATAACAGGAAGACCCATGTCGCTGCCAGGAACTATCGATTTACGGAAAGCTGATGTTCACTTAATGAGTGACACTTTGTTATCATACTGTCAGAACTTAACCAATGCTATTAGTTCTGTTTCCCGACAGGTATCAGCAGCTTGGGGTAATCCACCCGAAGGAGGACACAACATCATCCCGGGGGTCTGGGTCTATGTGAAAAAGTTGCATAAAGAACCTTTGGGTGCCAAGTGGGAGGGACCTTATCAAGTATTATTGACCACCCAGGCAGCTGTTAAAGTCCAAGGAAAGAAAGCCTGGATCCACGCTTCACACGTTAAACGAGCACCCGTAACTGAAGCTGAAATCTAATAAGGACAATTACATTTTGCGAAAATGTATAAATTTACTGTAGTATTGATTGTAGGTATTCTAGGCATAGGCCTACTTCTTACTAGCTGACCCTCTGCACCAAAGGGAAATAGTAGGGTAGTAAGGGAATTACATGTAAATACCTCTTACTTTTATATTGCTTGTTTATGTTATGCTTAAGGAAAGGTGGTTTACTGGTTGAATTAAGATATTGATTTGGATTAAATTGGAATAAGGTTAATTAACCTACTAAAACCAGACTTTTATTGTGGCCACGATGGAACTCGGGTTGGTGTAAATTTGTGTGGAAGCTACTAGTCCGGACATGTGGCGAAACACATCAACAAATTTTAGAAGGAAACTCTATTAACATGTCTGAAATTATTTTGTAGAATGTTTAACCAGTGATACCTGAAGTTTTATGATTCAGTTTGTGAAAGAATCAAAGGGGGGATTGATAGAGTATTCAAACAGGCTCATTTAGACAGACTGTGAAAATTCACAGACCCCCAAGTCAAAGCTACTACGTGCAGCTCAGCATGTTGCATTAACTCATCAATCAACTTGACATTTTCGGACCTTGGGTAGCAAGCCAATAAAATGTTAAAAGACTTTCAATTGAGCCAATAAGGTCAAAGAAGGCGAGTTCTTTTCTGTAAATTGATCCAGGTATAAAGTACAGCCATTTTGACCATGTGTCTCAGTAAGACAAAGAAACTGGCAATCAGCCAGCAGTTTGTTACTCTCTGCCACTATTAAAAAGTTAAAACTACCATCGGAGTTCGTGTTTCATTGTAAATTAAGAGATCTAACAGTAGACCAGGAATAAAAGTTCTCAATTGGGGAAAAGTCAATTTTGCTAAGCTGAGATGAGATTTAGCCAAAATGGACTGGAAACAGCTACTTGAAGGTAAATCAGTGTCAGAACAGTGGGAGGCATTCAAGGAGGAGATCCTGAGGGTTCAGAGCAAGTATGCTCCCTAAAAGAAAAAGGGTGGGACTAACAAATCTAGATCCCCTGGATGTCAAGGGATATACAGGGTCGGATAAAGGGAAAAAAGGGAGGCTTATGACAGATACCGAGGGCTCAATGCTGCAGAAACTCTGGAGGAGTATAGAAAGTGCAGGGATGCAATTAAAAAGGAAATTAGGAAAGCAAAAAGAGAGCACGAAAAAATGTTGGCAAGTAAAATCAAGGAAAACCCAAAATGTTTTATAAATACATTAAGAGCAAGA
This sequence comes from Pristiophorus japonicus, assembly GCF_044704955.1. Taxonomy (NCBI): domain Eukaryota; kingdom Metazoa; phylum Chordata; class Chondrichthyes; family Pristiophoridae; genus Pristiophorus; species Pristiophorus japonicus. The sequence goes on along the minus strand of NC_092007.1, from coordinate 7,079,405 downwards.
GGATAACTAAAGAAAGAGTAGGACCTATTAGAGACCATAATCTGTGTGTGGAGGCAGAAGTCGTTGGTATGGTTCTTAATTAATACTTTGCATCTGTTTTCACAAAAGAGAGGGCGATGCAGACATTGCAATCAGGGAGGAGTGTGAAATATTAGATGAAATAAACATAGTGAGAGAGGAAGTATTAAGGGGCTTAGCAGCTTTGAAAGTGGATAAATCCCCATGCCCGGATGAAATGTATCCCAGGCTGTTAAGAGAAGAAAAAATGGAAATAGCAGAGGCTCTGACCATCATTTTCCAATCCTCGCTGGCTACAGGTGTGGTGCTGAAGGACTGGATGACTGCTATCGTTGTACCTGTGTTTAAAAAGGGAGAAATTACAGGCCAGTTAGCCTAATCTCGGTGATGGGAAAATTATTGGAAAAAATCCTGAGGGACAGGATAAATCTTCATTTAGAAACATACGGATTAATCAAGGACAGTCAGCATGGATTTATTAAGGGAAGGTCGTATCTGACTAACTTGATTGAATTTTTTGAGGAGGTAACAAGGAGGGTCGATGCATTTGATGTAGTGTACATGGATTTTAGCAAGGCCTCTGATAAGGTCCCACATGGCAGACTGGTCATGAAAGTAAAAGCCCATGGTATCCAGGGCAAAGTGGCAAGTTGGATCCAAAATGGGCTCAGAAGCAGGAAGCAAAGGGTAATGATTGATGGGTGTTTTTGTGACTGGAAGGATGTTTCCAGTGGGGTTCCGCAGGGCTCAGTACTAGGTCCCTTGCTTTTTGTGGTATGTATCAATGATTTAGACTTGAATGTTGGGGGTATAATTAAGAAGTTTGCAGATGATACTAAAATCGGCTGTGTGGTTGATAATGAAGAAGAAAGCTGTAGACTACAGGAAGATATTAATCAACTAGTCAGGTGGGCAGAACAGTGGCAAATGGAGTTCAATCCGGAGAATAGTGAGGTAATGCATTTGGGGAGGGCTAACAAGGCAAGGGAATACACATTAAATGGTAGGACCCTGAGAAGTATAGAGGAACAGAGGGACCTTGGAGTGCATGTCCACAGATCCCTGAAGGTAGCAGGCCAGGTCGATAATGTGGTTAAGAAGGCATATGGAATACTTACCTTTATTAGATGAGGCATAGAATACAAGAGCAGGGAGGTTATACTTCAACTGTATAAAACACTAGTTCAGCCACATCTGGGGTACTGCGTGCAGTTCTGGTCACCATATTACAAGAAAGATGTCATTGCATTAGAGAGGGTACAGAGGAGATTTATGAGGATGCTGCCTGGACTGGAGACTTTTAGCTATGTGGAAAGTAGATAGAGTGGATAGGAAGGACATGTTTCCCTTAGCAGAGGGGTCAATAACCAGGGAGCAATAGATTTTAAGTAATTGGTAGGAGGTTTAGAGGGGATTTGAGGAGAATCTTTTTCACCCTGAGGGTGGTGGGGGTCTGAAAGAACAGTAGAGGCAGAAATCCTCATAGCATTTAAAAAGTACTTGGATGTGCACTTGGAGTGCCGTTACCTACAGGGCTATGGACCGAGAGCTGGAAAGTGGGATTAGGAGAGATAGCTCTTTGTCGGCCGGCACGGACATGATGGAATGAATGGCCTCCTTCTGTACTGTAAATTTCTATGATTTGGAAACACGTGTGCTTTGAGAACCTTTGTCTATCAGTGCGATTGGAGCCCTTTCCATCCTGGTTTCAGCTTCCCCAAAGCCATTAAGACAGTCTATGCGCTATATTTTACACTTTTGTGCTTATTGCCCAAAAATGGGCGTTATTTCCGGCATGGATGGTAAAAAAGGGTTTTCAGATCGCCGGCTTCTCGCCCATTCTCAAAGCACCTAGTCTCCATTTTTGAAAATGGGTGTTACCGCGAGCGATATGAAATGGGCGTTAGCGTTAAATTTTTTTTACCTTCTACCGTAAAGTGTGGCCGTCCATGGCAATGCTCGATTCTGGAGGTCAAGGGTCATCATGACATGCGCAGAAGAGGAGACAGAGAGAGGAGCACAGAGGGACTGAAAGCGCGTCTGGTTGTGGCTGCTTTGGGAGGAAGGAGCGAGACTTTAGAGCTTCACAGCAAGTAGGCAAACAAAAATTAGCTGTTACCAACCATATATTTGCCCGAATTTGGCCTATAATGGAGATAGAGGAGGAGGCATCACCGCACGCTGTGGAGACTGACGCTGGAGAGAGCAGTGAGGTGGGAGAGGAGCACATTGGAGGGTGCATAAGAGCCAGGCGGTTCTCGGACAAGGCAAATGCCTCCCTCCTGCAGGAGGTCGAGTTATGCTGGGGTGATTTGACACAGGGAGGGCGTGGGAACCCCACCCCAAAGGCCTACTAGAGGATATGGATCGAGATAGTAGAGGAGGTCTCGTCGGTGACCAATGAGGTGCGTGAGGGCAACCAATGCTGCAAACGATGGAACGACCTTGTGGGTTCCGCAATGTACATTGATTTACATGTACTTCTGTATTTATATAATTTGATTTGTAACAGTCATGAGTGACTATCATCAGATGTGAGGTCTTTCACTTTTACCGGGAATGTTTTACTTAAAGCCTAAAAAATGATAATTTTCATAAAAATCATGATTAGATCTGTGGGTTATGTGTTGCATCAGTCTCTGTGACAGTACCTAGCAATGATATTACGCAATGATCTCATGCCATGTCATCCTGTCACCTTTTACAGAAGAAGCTATCGACGATGAGGTCCGTGCAGAGGCGAACGGGTGGAGGGCCACCAGTCCCCAGCGACATCACTGAGTCGGAGGAGCGGGTGCTCGTACTCGTGGGGAACCACCCCCAGACAGCCATGGATGCATCTGCACACCCTGAAGTGATGCCACGTGACTAAAGCTTACACCATTGCGTGATGTGAAGTTAATAGATGCCACATCCATGCATATCCGAACAGATGATTTCTAAAATTGTCCTATAAATAATGCTGGCCTAATGAAAATCATTGCAATGCACAATGTGTTGATGGTCATGAAATGTGATTTTGAGAGCAGTGGTGCTTTTGTCGTGCATATGCTGTGTGTTGCGCTGGACTCACCTTGTGACCCTAGCACCCCCTTCTTCTCTTAATAACCTCATTTGTGTCTTGCAGCTCAGCCATCAGCATGTCCCAAGGCAAGACCACAGAGGCCAGAAGGTGGGGGTGGGGGCGCGGGGCCCGACTCTCCGGACCATCCAACATCTGGTGTTGAGGAGCTCTGATTCTCACCCGTCAATCCGCTGGGTCTGTTCTCCATGGATGAGAGCACGGACTTCGAGGAACCTGCATCGCCACGCTCCAGAAGCCATTCCACCCCAAGGTCAGCTAGTGGTCGTCCGGTCATTCCCGCCTCCAATCTGGAGGTACCGGCCCCAAGCACCTTGCCACAAGGCACCCCATTTGTCCCCAGGACGACGCCGACCCCGCAGAGGTCTCGTGGACGCGGCATGTCTGTTCCATGAGCGCCACATGGCAGCGGAGAGATGGTTTAGTTGTCCAGCGGGACTGTAGACATTGGTGACTAGCTCATCGAAGCTTTGGGGGGCATATCCCGACAGCTGGCCACCATGACCGAGTACATTCCACGGATATCGGAGGCCCTGGATGCGATAGCCAGGAACACTGCTGGCACAGGCCTCCCAGTAGTCCCCTAGCGCGGCACTCCACCCCTAGATTCCGCACCACCACTGCAAACGACAGATGAGAGCAAGGACCAAGATCCTGCTTCTGCACCAGAGAATGTTGCCTCCTCGGCATCCCCCGCTCCCGTACCCGTGCAACCAACACATCTACCTTCATCCCCCCCCCCAATGAGGCACCGCCTGAGGAGCTCCTCGGCCAGGCGCCATGGAGCGAAGAGAGGAAGGGGTAGAGGTGGGGAGAAGAAGGGGAGGAAAGCGAGGTGCGTGTCTGCAGGTGATGGTTGTTATATCTCCATCTGGGTGTATGCAATTTGTTGCAATGTATGGGGGCTGGGGACCACCCTCCTGCTTTGCCTTTGTATTCTGTGTTGCTGGACATGTTGAACATTTGATTGATGTCAATGATGGAAAAAGTGGGATGTGACGGGGATTGGGTGTTATTGCCTGTGATACTTATGATTTCAGACCAATGTTGGTATAAAAATTTTTTTATTGAACACAACCTTGTTGTGCATTGTCTCAGATAGCTGCACCGTTACACACTGGTGATTCCTTAACATGAAAGGGTTAAATACAACTTAACTTCAATCAATGTAAACTTTAACTGGCACCAAGGTAATGGGCACCATTGATGTCTGAGCTGCAAACACACAGCGTGTGTCAGCGTTGTCACTCACATCAACACTCTTTCAGGCAAATCGTTCAGATATCAGCTCCTCATGTAAGAGTCTTGCAGCTATGTAGCCACCTTTCCTGTGGTCTGGAGGGGGCTGTGGGCATGGTTGCATAGCCAGCCTGATTGTCTGACCCTAGGTCAGCATCCAGCCCCTTGTCGTCCTCTTCCTGAGGTGGAGCCTCAGTGCCTTCTGGCAATTCTTGGCCCCTTCTGATAGCCAGGTTGTGCAGCATCGAGCACACGACCACGAATTTACCAACTTGCTCAGGATTGTATTGTAGCTCCTCTCCTGAGTGGTCAAGATATTGAAGCGCTGTTTAAGCACAGTTATTGTTTGATGGCCCCATTGCATTGAAAGTATAATAGCGATTGATCAGAAGCAATAATTTCCTCACTAAAATACACCTGGAGTAATACCCCAATAGTCCAGAGTCTGAAAATATGTCTGTTGAGATGTTCACTTCAACTCAAAAGAACTCCAGAGTCAATGCAAACTTCCCCAAAGTTGAGGCAGCCTTTTGAATGAAACAACCTGCGATTTAAAAAATGCCAGCCACACCGCTAGCGTTCGTTCAGAACAGTTCCACTTTTTCTGGGCGGTTGTTTGGGCGAGCGATATTGTGGGCGATAGGTGCGCGAAGTGGTGAAAGTGACGGTGGGTGATCTCCTCGGCGTTAGTTTCGCCAAATGTGCTCTTTTTGACAAAAAAAAGTGGGCGCGCGGTATTATTGAATCTTGGCGTTAATTCCGTGCGGAAAGTAACGCTGGGCGATATTATGGGCGTTGATTTGGCCCATTCTGATGATTCCGCCCAGAAAAAGTGGACAGGCGGTAATATTTTTTCCCGGCGTTAAGCACATGGTGAAAGTAACGCTCGACGATAAGTTTCCTAAAAATGCCCGTCAGTTTCCGTTTTGTGCCAAAATGGGCGATATGTGGGCGGTATATGTCATTTCAGTGGTAAAATGGGCGTTAAGTGGGTGTTAGGCATGCAAGAAAAGTGGGGGTCCTAGACCAAAGACATAACCAGGCAAAGTAACAATAAAGGTAATGTTATGTCTTTAGATGCTCTGATAACGACTCCACAAGGCAATGTGTTGTACTTGAACTGTAGTGACCTTAGTCCTTTATTGGTAACTCCAGAGTGAGGATCACACATGGTGGCCTGCCTTTTATACTCGGCCAGGCACACCTGTACAGGTAACTTACAAGTCTCCCACTGCAGTGCCCTCTGGTGGTACATCATATGTAATGGTACCAGAGTAAACATGTAGGAAATGTTATGTATGAATAAAAAGTCAGACTGGATACTGTGAGCTGAAAGTAAAGTGTGACCATAGTCTTTTACTGCAGGTCTCCAGAGTGCCTCTCCAGCCTGTGTGGCCTCCTAAACATGTAGGATACATGACATCATTCTCCCCAAGACCTTAGTGCAAATCGCCTTCCTGTGTTCTGGGCTTAGCTCTATCTGGTTGACCCTTGGAGGGTTGTTTCCATCTTGGGTGAGTGGGTGGTGTTTCGTTGGCAGTCGAGGTGCTGGTGGTTTCTGTTTGTGCGTCCATGGCCACTCCATTCTCTCCTCCACGCCCCCCCCCACCCCACCTACAGATTGTGCCAGGCGCTTATTACATTCATCTACATTCAAGTCCCAAAAAGACAAAGTTGCATTTGCAGCATCACATTAGAAAGAGTTGCATTTGCAGCATCACATTCGTGGTGCTGTTGTGAGGAAAGTACCTTTGACTGGTGAGGTACATACTTGATATACTCTTTGAGTCAGTGCTGGGTTTAGCACCGGTGCGTGAGGACAAACAGAGCTGCTGGGTGGTGTCCAGGTAGTCTGGTGGTGGCCCGGTCCCCAGTGCTGGCAGTGGGAACCCGGTTGGCTCAAGTTGCCTGCTCTCGGGGCCTTTGCCGTTGCTCCTAGCGACGGGCAAGTTCACAGATGCCTGTGACCTCCCTGTCCTCTCCTTGCGCCCCGAGTCGTTGCTGCTCCCTGAGGAGCAGTCATCTAGCAGTGCACAGGGAACTGCTGACTCGCTTACCTGGGCGTTATTTGGTTTGGGATCCTGGCTGGTCCCAGTCCCATTTGGGAGAACCGTTGTGGGTGACCCTTCATTTACGGGTATAGCCTTGGTGGCGATAGGGTCTGGGGGCTGCGCCTTAGCGCAGTCTGCTCTTTCAGGCTCGTGGCGGTTGGTCCCATTGGGTGCCTGAGAGGTGGAGCTGATCAGGGGCAGGTTACCAATGCTGTTGCCCTCCTGAGATCGCTTGCTCTGCAGCTTGTATGTATTGGCTGCTTGTGGCCACACATCCATGGTGCATAACTCTGGTCCCAGGGACGCAGGCTACTACATTGGGTTGCTCGCTGGACCTGTGTGCTTCCGATGGGTGTCTGCCCGCTGCATTGACTGTATGCAGTTGAAATCCTACATCACACAACGTTTCATTACTCATAGTAAATAACCTGTAGCTCCGATCGCAATCGCTTGACTTTTCTATGCTTATTGCATGTACACAACTCTGATCATCAATTACACATTTTACATCTAACTCACAGTTGCCCTTACATTGATTGAGAATGTGGAACTGTCCCTTAAAGTGTGGTGGGTTGGAGGCCTCCTTTAAGAGAGCTTTGCTATCTTTACCCCAATCCTCTTCTCTATTTGGTGCCACGTGTTGCTCCATCAGCGCTGCACCTCGTGGTCTGGCCGCGGCCATCTTTTTCTTCAGTGCATCACCTCGTGGCTTGGGCGCCATCTTTCCTCCATCCACGATGTCAACTACGGTGATCCTCTTCTCCCCGGGTTGTGCCACCGAAGCTGGGAAGTCGCCTTTGGATCCGATTTTCTTCCTCCGGAGTCCTGCCACTGGAGCCGGGAAGGTGCATTCGGGTCGTCTCTGCTGGATCATCTCCATGCAGTCATGCTGAGCGGTCTGTGCCTCGGGTGCTGAGCTGGCCTGCTCTCTGGTGCCGGATCCAACCTCAGGTGAGGGTTTGCTTTGTCTCTGAATGCGGAGGACGTAGATTGCTGGAGGGATGAAATCTTCCCAACTCCAATGGATCTTCTTCATCCACATTCTTCCGAGTAGCGTCGGTCCATCACCTGTAACAATCCACAGAGGTAACTTGTGCACCGTGCCATCAAGGAGTACCTTAACATTCGTAATACCAACGACTGGGATAAGTTCATTGGTGTAGGTGCGTAGCTTTGCCTGAACCGGGATGAACCTGGGTCGTTCAGTTTGATTATCCCATAGCCTCTCAAAGGCTTCTTGATTCATTACTGACTGGTTCGCCCCCGTGTCCACTTCCATGAAGACTGGAATGCCATTTATCTCGACTTCCATCCTCAATGGGGAACACTCGGTAGTGCAGGTAAACATGACATATACCTCATCATGGGGCTGAGCTGCCTCTCTGATTATCGTTTCATAATCCGCGCTGGATTCATGGCCATCTGCAGACTCTTCATCAATACAGTGAGTCATTTTTTTTACACATTCGCTGGAAGTGGCCCTTTGTGCTGCAGCCTTTATACACATAGTCTTTAAAGCGGCACTGGTGAGCCCTGTGATTCCCTCCGCAACGCCAGCATGGTGCTACTCGGTTGACCCCCCCTTGGTGGGCTCTGAGTTAAGGAACTCGGGGGCCTGTTCTCTCTTTCCCAAGAAGATTCACGTTCTACAGTCCAGCCTCTAAAAGGCGCCATTCTGTGTACAGTACTTGTCGGATTTGAGTCCTGAGGATGAGTCATCGCCTAGAGCTGCAGGTCGAAGTCATAGAAACATAGAAAATAGGTGCAGGAGCAGGCCATTCGGCCCTTCAAGCCTGCACTGCCGTTCATTATGATCATGGCTGATCATGCAACTTCAGTACCCCATTCCTGATTTCTCGCCATACCCCTTGATCCCCCTAGTAGTAAGGACTTCATCTAACTCCTTTTTGAATATATTTAGTGAATTGGCCTCAACAACTTTCTGTGGTAGAGAATTCCACATGTTCACCACTCTCTGGGTGAAGAAGTTTCTCCTCATCTCGGTCCTAAATGGCTTACACCTTATCCTTAGACTGTGTCCCCTGGTTCTGGACTACCCCAACATTGGGAACATTCTTCCTGCATCTAACCTGTCTAACCCCGTCAGAATTTTAAACATTTCTATGAGGTCCCCTCTCATTCTTCTGAACTCCAGTGAATACAATCCCAGTTGATCCAGTCTTTCTTGATAGGTCAGTCCCGCCATCCCGGGAATCAGTCTGGTGAACCTTCGCTGCACTCCCTCAATAGCAAGAATGTCCTTCCTCAGGTTAGGAGACCAAAACTGTACACAATACTCCAGGTGTGGCCTCACCAAGGCCCTGTACAACTGTAGCAAGAACTCCCTGTCCCTGTACTCAAATCCCCTCGTTATGAAGGCCAACATGCCATTTGCTTTCTTAACCGCCTGCTGTACCTGCATGCCAACCTTCAATGACTGATGTACCATGACACCCAGGTCTCTTTGCACCTCCCCTTTTCCTAATCTGTCACCATTCAGATAATAGTCTGTCTCTCTGTTTTTACCACCAAAGTGGATAACCTCACATTTATCCACATTATACTTCATCTGCCATGCATTTGCCCACTCACCTAACCTATCCAAGTCACTCTGCAGCCTCATAGCATCCTCCTCGCAGCTCACACTGCCATCCAACTTAGTGTCATCCGCAAATTTGGAGATACTACATTTAATCCCCTCATCTAAATCATTAATGTACAGTGTAAACAGCTGGGGCCCCAGCACAGAACCTTGCGGTACCCCACTAGTCACTGCCTGCCATTCTGAAAAGTCCCCATTTACTCCTACTCTTTGCTTCCTGTCTGACAACCAGTTCTCAATCCATGTCAGCACACTACCCCCAATCCCATGTGCTTTAACTTTGCACATTAATCTCTTGTGTGGGACCTTGTTGAAAGCCTTCTGAAAGTCCAAATATACCACATCAACTGGTTCTCCCTTGTCCATTCTACTGGAAACATCCTCAAAAAATTCCAGAAGATTTGTCAAGCATGATTTCCCTTTCACAAATCCATACTGACTTGGACCTATCATGTCACCTCTTTCCAAATGCACTGCTATGACATCCTTAATAATTGATTCCATCATTTTATCCACTACCGATGTCAGACTGACCAGTCTATAATTCCCTGTTATCTCTCTCCCTCCTTTTTTAAAAAGTGGGGTTACATTGGCTACCCTCCACTCCATAGGAACTGATCCAGAGTCAATGGAATGTTGGAAAATGACTGTCAATGCATCCACTATTTCCAAGGCCACCTCCTTATGTACTCTGGGATGCAGTCCATCAGGCCCTGGGGATTTATCGGCCTTCAATCCCATCAATTTCCCCAACACAATTTCCCAACTAATAAGGATTTTCCCGACTAATAAGGATTTGTCCAAGGAACTGGTCTCCAGAACTTTCTGTGGAAGAGAATTCCACAGCTTCACCACTCTCTGGGTGAAAAAGTTTCTCCTCATCTTGGTCCTATGTGGCTTACCTCTTATCCTGAGACTGTGACCCCTGGTTCTGGACTTTCCCAACATCGGGAACATTCTTCCTGCATTTAACCTGTCCAGTCCCGTCATAATTTTATATGTTTCTATGAGAGCCCTCTCATTCTTATAAATTCCAGTGAGTATAAGCCTAGCCGATCCAGTCTTTCTTCATATGTCAGTCCTGCCATCCTGGGAATTAGTCTTGTGAACCTTCGCTGCACTCCCTCAATAGCAAGCACATCCTTCCTCAGATTAGGAGATGAAAACTGCACACAATACTCAAGGTGTGGTCTCACCAAGGCCCTGTACAACTGCAGTAAGATCTCCCTGCTCCTATACTCAAATCCTATCGCTATGAAGGCCAGCATGCCATTTGCTTTCTTTACTGCCTGCTGTACCTGCATGCCAACCTTCAGTGACTGATGTACCATGACACCCAGGTCTCTTTGCACCTCCCCTTTTACTAATCTGTCACCATTCAGATAATAATCTGCCTTCCTGTTTTTGCCAACAAAGTGGATAACCTCACATTTATCCACATTATACTTCATCTGCCATGCATTTGCCCATTCACCTAACCTATCCAAGTCACCCTGCAGCCTCATAGCATCCTCCTCACAGCTCACACTGCCACCCAGCTTAGTGTCATCTGCAAACTTGGAGATATTACATTCAATTCCTTCATCTAAATCATTGATGTATATTGTAAATAGCTGGGGTCCCAGCACTGAGCCTTGCAGCACCCCACACGCGGCCTTCCGTGAGAGGTGGGCGCCGGAGGGACTGGAGTACATTGTCACCCCCGGCAACCAAATTTTAATTTGATTTTATTTGTTTTAAAGTCTAATTTATTTAAAATGCCGGTTTTAGTGTCCCCCTCCCCTTTTATAGGGGGCACTTGGGGAAAAAAACTATGATTTTAGTGCCAAAAAAACCCCCCCACAAAAATCACCAAAAAAAAAAGGGCCCTGTGAAATGTTTGTAGTGTCCCCCAGATCGGGGAGCACTTGATCTAATGTTTGTTTTGTTTACTCAAAAAGAGTTGCAGCACCCCACACGCGGCCTTCCGTGAGAGGTGGGCGCCGGAGGGACTGGAGTGCATTGTCACTCCCGGCAAACAAATTTTAATTTGACTCTATATGTTTTAAGGTTTAATTTATTTTAATTGCCGGGTTTTTAGTGTCCCTCTCCCCTTTTATAGGGGGCACTTGTCAAATGTGGAATTTTAATGCCCTAAAAGAAAACACAAAAAAAATCTACAAAAATACAAAAAAAACAACAAAAAAAGAGAGGGCTGTTATAAGTGTCTGGAGTGTCCCCCAGATCGGGGGGCACTTGAGCTAATGTTATTTTGTACTCCCCAAAAAGAGTTGCAGCACCCCACTAGTCTCTGCCAACCAGTTCTCTATCCACATCAGTACATTACCCCCAATACCACGTGCTTTAATTTTGCAAACTAATCTCTTGTGTGGAACCTTGTCAAAAGCCTTTTGAAAGTCCAAATACACCACATCCACTGGTTCTCCCTTATCCACTCTACTAGTTACATCCTCAAAAAACTCTGGAAGATTTATCAGGCATGATTTCCCTTTCATCAATCCATGCTAACTTGGACCGATCCTGTCACTGCTTTCCAAATGCGCTGCTATTACATCTTTAAGAATTGATTCCAGCATTTTACCCACCACTGATGTCAGGCTAACCAGTCTATAATTCCCTGTTTTCTCTCTCCCTCATTTTTTTAAAAGTGGGGTTACATTAGCTACCCTCCAATCCATAGGAACTGATCCAGAGTCCATGGAATGTTGGAAAATGACTACCAATGCATCTACTATTTCTAGGGCCACTTCCTTACGTCATGAATGCCTAGCTCACGGAGATGGCCTTCTGCAGTGTGACTGTGGTATCCACAAACAGTAGCTTATGAAGAAGGCCCTCATGGACGATTCCAATGACAAAGATATCCCGCAACGCTTCAGTGAGGTGGTCACCAAAATCACATGGTGCCGCCAGCCTCCTGAGGTCTGCAGCATATTTAGCGATTTCATGGCCTTCGGGCCGTCGGTGTGTATGAAACCGGTGTCTGGCTGTGAGGATGCTCTCTTTGGGCTTGAGTTGTTCTTGAATCAGTGTTACAAGCTCCTCGTACGTCTTGGTCGCTGTCATCGCTGGTGCCAGCAAGTCCCTGACTAGGCCATAGACTGTGGGTCCACAACTGGTTAGAAACATAGAAACATAGAAAATAGGTGCAGGAGTAGGCCATTCGGCCCTTCGAGCCTGCACCGCCATTCAATGGGTTCATGGCTGAACATGCAACTTCATGACCCCATTCCTGCTTTCTCGCCATACCCCTTGATCCCCCTAGTAGTAAGGACGACATCTAACTCCTTTTTGAATATATTTAGTGAATTGGCCTCAACAACTTTCTGTGGTAGAGAATTCCACAGGTTCACCACTCTCTGGGTGAAGAAGTTTCTCCTCATCTCGGTCCTAAATGGCTTATCCCTCATCCTTAGACTGTGACCCCTGGTTCTGGATTTCCCCAACATTGGGAACATTCTTCCTGCATCTAACCTGTTTAAACCCGTCGGAATTTTAAACCTTTCTATGAGATCCCCTCTCATTCTTCTGAACTCCAGTGAATACAAGCTCAGTTGATCCAGTCTTTCTTGATAGGTCAGTCCCGCCATCCCGGGAATCAGTCTGGTGAACCTTCGCTGCACTCCCTTAATAGCAAGAATGTCCTTCCTCAAGTTAGGAGACCAAAACTGTACACAATACTCCAGGTGTGGCCTCACCAAGGCCCTGTACAACTGTAGCAACACCTCCCTGCCCCTGTACTCAAATCCCCTTGCTATGAAGGCCAACATGCCATTTGCTTTCTTAACCGCCTGCTGTACCTGCATGCCAACCTTCAATGACTGATGTACCATGACACCCAGGTCTCGTTGCACCTCCCCTTTTCCTAATCTGTCACCATTCAGATAATAGTCTGTCTCTCTGTTTTTACCACCAAAGTGGACAACCTCACATTTATCCACATTATACTTCATCTGGCATGCATTTGCCCATTCACCTAACCTATCCAAGTCACTCTGCAGCCTCATAGCATCCTCCTCGCAGCTCACACTGCCACCCAACTTAGTGTCATCCGCAAATTTGGAATTACTACATTTAATCCCCTTGTCCAAATCATTAATGTACAATGTAAACAGCTGGGGCCCCAGCACAGAACCTTGCGGTACCCCACTAGTCACTGCCTGCCATTCTGAAAAGTACCCATTTACTCCTACTCTTTGCTTCTTGTCTGACAACCAATTCTCAATCCATGTCAGCACACTACCCCAAATCCCATGTGCTTTAACTTTGCACATTAATCTCTTGTGTGGGACCTTGTTGAAAGCCTTCTGAAAGTCCAAATATACCACATCAACTGGTTCTCCCTTGTCCACTCTACTGGAAACATCCTCAAAAAATTCCAGAAGATTTGTCAAGCATGATTTCCCTTTCACAAATCCATGCTGACTTGGACCTATCATGTCACCTCTTTCCAAATGCGCTGCTATGACATCCTTAATAATTGATTCCATCATTTTACCCACTACTGATGTCAAGCTGACCGGTCGATAATTCCCTGTTTTCTCTCTTCCTCCTTTTTTAAAAAGTGCGGTTACATTGGTTACCCTCCACTCCATAGGATCTGATCCATAGTCTATGGAATGTTGGAAAATGACTGTCAATGCATCCGCTATTTCCACGGCCACCTCCTTAAGTACTCTGGGATGCAGTCCATCAGGCCCTGGGGATTTATCGGCCTTCAATCCCATCAATTTTCCCAACACAATTTCCTGATTAATAAGGATTTCCCTCAGTTCCTCCTTCTTACTAGACCCTCTGAGACCCCTTTTATATCTGGAAGGTTGTTTGTGTCCTCCTCAGTGAATACCGAACCAAAGTACTTGTTCAATTGGTCTGCCATTTCTTTGTTCCCCGTTATGACTTCCCCTGATTCTGACTGCAGGGGACTTACGTTTGTCTTTACTAACCTTTTTCTCTTTACATATCTATAGAAACTTTTGCAGTCCGTCTTAATGTTCCCTGCAAGCTTCCTCTCGTACTCTATTTTCCCTGCCCTAATCAAACCCTTTGTCCTCCTCTGCTGAGTTCTAAATTTCTCCCAGTCCCCAGGTTCACTGCTATATCTGGCCAATTTGTATGCCACTTCCTTGGCTTTAATACTATCCCTGATTTCCCTTGATAGCCACAGTTGAGCCACCTTCTCTTTTTTATTTTTACACCAGACAGGGATGTACAACTGTTGTAGTTCATCCATGCGGTCTCTAAATGTCTGCCTTTGCCCATCCACAGTCAACCCCTTAAGTATCATTCGCCAATCTATCCTAGCCAATTCACCTTCATACCTTCAAAGTCACCCTTCTTTAAGTTCTGGACCATGGTCTCTGAATTAACTGTTTCATTCTCCATCCTAATGTAGAATTCCACCATATTATGGTCACTCTTCCCCAAGGGGCCTTGCACAACGAGATTGCTAATTAATCCTCTCTCATTACACAACACCCAGTCTAAGATGGCCTCTCCCCTAGTTGGTTCCTCGACATATTGGTCTAGAAAACCATCCCTTATGCACTCCAGGAAATCCTCCTCCACCATATTGCTTCCAGTTTGGTTAGCCCAATCTTTATGCATATTAAAGTCACCCATGATAACTGCTGCACCTTTATTGCATGGTTAGCAGGGTAGCTCTACGCTTATCAGCCAGTGTGGCTGGATTATCGCCTGTCAGGTCATTTGCTGTGAAGAAATGGTCAAGCCTCTCCACAAAGGCCTCCCAATCATCACCATCGGCGAACTGCTGCAACATACCAACGTTAGTCATTTTTGAGTGAAGATCTGTAATCTCATCACCAATTGTTATGTCTTTCGATGCTCTGATAATGACTCCACGAGGCAATGTGTTGTACTTGAACTGTAGTGACCTTAGTCCTTTATTGGTAACTCCAGAGTGAGGATCACACCTGGTGGCCTGCCTTTTATACTAGGCCAGGCACACCTGTACAGGTAACTTACAAGTCTCCCACTGCAATGCCCTCTGGTGGTACATCATATGTAATGGTACCAGCAGTAAACATGTAGGATATGTTATGTATGAATAAAAAGTCAGACTGGATACTGTGAGCTCAAAGTAAAGTGTGACCTTAGTCTTTTATTGCAGGTCTCCAGAGTGCCTCTCTAGCCTGTGCAGCCTCCTTAAGTACCTGTGCTCCCAAGGGATTGCGGGATCTCTTGGGACTCCAGGGGATGAGCCCTCTGGTAGCAATACAAGTTCACATATATAACAAAAATCCCCCCCAAAGGCAACAGTGTAACTATTAACAAGGTGAGTCGATCTGGGGCCCTTCTTGCCCTGGTTGATCGTCTTGGTGCAAATGCTGGTTTTGGTGAATCTGCAGCTGGCCTTGCTGGGCTGCCTGGTGTGGTGAGTCCTGCTGGGCTGCTGTGGATGATGGGTTCTGCTTCGTGTCCAACCGTGGTGTCGGTTGCCAGTGGTGTGTATGTTGGGGGATCAAAGAAGGTAGGGTCCAAGGTGGGTTGCTTAGGATAGTCCGTGAATCTGAGTTTGATTTGGTCCAAGTGTTTCCGGTGAATGAGTCCATTTGAAAGTTTGACCCAAAACACACTGCTCCCCTCTTTGGCCACAACAGTGCCGGGAAGCCACTTGGGACCTTGTCCATAATTCAATACAAATACAGGATCATTGATTTCAATTTCGCATGACACATTTGCGTTATCATGATATGTACTTTGATGAAGGCGCCTGCTCTCTACCTGTTCATGTAGATCAGGGTGAACTTACGAGAGCCTTGTCTTAAGTGCCCTTTTCATGAGCAGTTCAGCAGGTGGGATCCCAGTGAGTGAGTAGGGTCTCATGCGGTAACTAAGCAGGACTCGTGATAGGAGTATCTGCAGTAAGCCTTCAGTTACCCTCTTCAAGCCTTGCTTGATGGTTTGCACTGCTCTCTCTGCCTGACCATTGGATGCTGGTTTGAACGGGGCAGATGTAACATGTTTGATCCCATTACGGTCATGAATTCTTTGAACTTGGCACTGGTAAAACATGGCCCATTGTCTCTCACAATGACATCAGGTATTCCGTGCGTGGCAAACATGGCCCACAAGCTTTCAGTGGTGGCAGCAGACGTGCTTGTCGACATTATCTCACATTCAATCCATTTGGAGTACTCATCTACAACCACAAGGAACATTTTACCCAAGAACGGGCCTGCGTAGTCGACCATGGTTTGGAGGGCCAAGACCATAAACTTAGTGGCGCCTCCCTGGGTGCATTGCTTAACTGCGAGCATGTGTTACATCCCTGCATGCAGGACTCTAAGTCCGCATCAATACCGGGCCACCACATGTGAGATCTGGCTATCGCTTTCATCATTACGATGCCTGGGTGGGTACTGTGGAGGTCACTGGTGAAGGAGTGTCTGCCCTTCTTGGGGACCACTACTCGATTGCCCCACAGAAGGCAGTCTGCCTGTATAGACATTTTATCTTTGCGCCGTTGGAACGGCTTTATCTCTTCCTGTATTTCCACTGGGACACTGGACCAGCTCCCGTGAAGCACACAGCTTTTGACTAGAGATAATAAGGGGTGCTGGCTTGTCCAGGTTCTAATTTGTCGGGCTGTGACAGATGATTGCTCACTCTCAAATGCTTCCATAACAATGACTAAATCTGCGGGCTGCGCCATTTCCTCCCCCGTGGTGGGCAATGGCAGCCTACTGAGAGCATCGGCGCAGTTTTCTGTGCCTGGCCTGTGGCGGATGGCGTAGTATGTAGGCGAACAACGTGAGCACCCATCTCTGGATGAGGGCCGATGCGTTGGTATTTATCCCTTTAATCTCGGAAAACAGGGATATTCGTGGCTTATGGTCAGTTTCCAATTCAAATGTTAGCCCAAAGAGATACCGATGCATTTTCTTTATCCCATCGACACACGCTAATGCTTCTTTTTCAATCATGCTGTAGGCTTTCTCAGCCTTAGACAGACTTCTGGATGCATAAGCAACCAGTTGCAATTTCCCAAAATCATTAGCTTGTTGCAATACACACCCGATGCCATATGACGACGCATCACATGCTAGTACCAAACGCTTACATGGATCATACAACACAAGCAATTTGTTTGAGCATAACAATTTTCTAGCTTTTACAAAGGCATTTTCTTGGCTTTTGCCCCATACCCATTCGTCCCCTTTACACAATAAAGTGAGCAGTGGTTCTAACAGTGTGCTGAGACCCGGTAAGAAGTTACCAAAGTAGTTCAGGAGTCCTAGAAACGACCGCAGCTCCGTCACGTTCTGTGGCCTTGGTGCGTTCTCAAACACCTCAGTCTTTGCATCGGTGGGCCTGATGCCGTCCACCGCGATCCTCCTCCCCAGGAACTCCACTTCAGGCACCAGGAAAACACATTTCAAGCATTTTAACCTGAGCCCCACACAGTTGTTCTGTAGATGCTCAACTGTGTCACAACCTGTAACCAAGATGTCGTCCTGGAAGACCACGGTGTGCGGGACCGACTTCAGTAAGCTTTCTGTGTTTCTCTGGAATATCGCCGCCACTGGTCGAATTCCAAATGGGCATCTGTTATAAATGAAGAGACCTTTGTGTGTGTTGATGCACATGAGGTCCTTCGATGATTCCTCCAGCTCCTGTGTCATGTAGGCTGAAGTCAAATCCAGCTTTGTTAACATCTTTCCTCCCGCCAGCATTGCAAAGAGGTTGTCGGCCTTTGGTAGTGGGTATTGGTCCTGCAGGGAGAAACGATTGATAGTTCCTTTGTAATCGCCACAGATTCTGACGGTGCCATCTCCCTGAGGACTGGCCCACTCGTTGAATTCGATCGGTGAAATGATGCCCTCTCTTTGCAGCCGGTCTAGCTTGATCTCTACCCTTTTTCTCATCATGTACGGAACTGCTCTCGCCTTCTGATGAATAGGTCGCGCCCCTGGAATTAGGTGGATCTGCACTTTTGCTCCTTGGAATTTCCTGATGCCTGGTTCGAACAGCGAAGGGAACTTGTTTAAGACCTGGGCACACAAAGTGTCGTCAGCGGGCAATAGCACTCGGACGTCGTCCCAGTTCCAGCGTATCTTTCCCAGCCAGCTCCTGCCGAGCAGCGTGGGAACATCGCCCGGTACCTTCCAGAGTGGTAGCTTGTGCACCGCTCCATCGTAGGAGACCTTTACGGTAGCACTGCCGATTACGGGAATCAGTTCCTTTGTGTAAGTTCTTAGTTTTGTGCGAATAGGAGTTAAGACTGGCCTTGAGGCCTTGCTGCAACACAATTTTTCGAAAATCTATTTGCTCATGATGGACTGGCTCGCGCTCGTGTCCAGCTCCATTGACACCGGGAGTCCATTTAATTCAACATTCAGCATTAGCGGGGGACACTTAGTGGTAAATGTGTGCACCCCATGTACCTCTGCCTCCTCAGTCTGAGGCTCTGGTTCGTTGTGATCCGCCATGGATCTGTCCTCCTCTGCAACATGGTGGTTTGCAGGATTAATAGGATTTGCAGCTCGCCTGCACATACATTGGAGGTGTCCCATTGTTCCACAGCCCTTGCAAACGTACCCTTTGAAGCAGCATGAATGGATATGATGATCATCCCCACAGCGCCAACAAGGTGTTAATGGCTTGGCATTTATCACCCTTGATGGTGGACTCTGAGACATCTGCGAACGTGCAGCTGCAGGTATGTGTGACCTGCCCTGTACGTTGCGATTTGAAAACAACATCACTTTGTTCACAGTACTTGTAGCAGCACTTGTGTGCTGAGAAATTTGCTTCGTATTGTCACTGGTGGCAATGAACACCTAGGTTATCGCTATGGCCTTACTCAAGGTTGGGGTCTCTACAGTCAAAGGTTTGCGAAGTATCATTTCATGGCCAATGCCAAGTACGAAATATTCTCTGAGCATGTGCTCCAAATGTCCTTCAAATTTACAATGTCCTGCAAGGCGTCTTAGCTCAGCGATATAACTCGGCACTTCCTGGCCTTCAGATCTTTTATAGGTGTAGAACCAGTACCTTGCCATCAGAACGCTTTTCTTCAGGTTCAAGTGCTCTTGGACCAGTGCACAAATCATCATACGATTTCTCCATGGGTTTCACTGGAGTGAGCAGATTTTTCATGAGGCCATACGTTGGTGCCCCACAGACGGTGAGGAGGATCGCCCTTCGTTTGGCCGCGTTCTCTTCTCCATCCAGCTCGTTGGCTATGATGTATCGGTCGAGTCACTCCACAAAGGTTTCCCAATCATCTCCCTCCGAGAATTTCTCCAGAATGCCCACTGTTCTCTGCATCTTTGGGTTCGCTATCTGTATCTCGTCGCCAGTTGTTATGTATGAAGAAAGAGTCAGACTGAATACTGTGAGTTCAAAGTAACGTGTGACCTTAGTCTTTTATTGCAGGTCTTCAGAATGCCTCTCCAACCTGTGAGGCCTCCTTAAATACCTGTGCTCCCAAGAGATTATGGGATCCCTTGGGATTCCAGGGGATGAGCCCTCTGGTGGCTGTACAGAGTATATAGAAGTTTACATATATAACAGCCACTTCCTGGCCTTCAGACCTTTTGGAGGTGTAGAACCGATCGCTCGCTATCAGAACGCTTTCCTTCGGGTTCAGATACTCCCGGACCAGTGTGCACAAGTCATCATACGATTTCTCTGTGGGTTTCGCTGGAGCAAGCAGACTTTCCGTGAGGCCATGCGTTGGTGCCCCGCAGACAGTGAGGAAAATCGCCCTTCGTTTGGCAGCGTTCGCTTCCCTTTCCAGCTCGTTGGCCACGAAGTATTGGTCGAGTCGCTCCACGAAGGTTTCCCAATCATCTCCCTCCGAGAATTTCTCCAGGATGCCCACTGTTCTCTGCATCGTTGAGTTTGTCATCTGTATCTCGTAGCCAGTTGTTATGTATGAATAAAGAGTCAGACTGGATACTGTGAGCTCAAAGTTAAGTGTGACTTTAGACTGTTATTGCAGGTCTCCAGTGTGCCTGTCCAACCTGTGAGGCCTCTTTAAATACCTGTGCTCCCATGGGATTGTGGGATCCCTTGGGACTCCAGGGGATGAGCCCTCTGGTGGCTGTATAAGGTATATACAAGTTCACATATATAACAGGATACATGACAGATAATGACTGCCCTGCTACGCACAATATGCCTCTTCCCAGTTGGGTAAAAGTTTTCACATGCAATAGCAGGGGCACGTTTAATGCGGCAGCTGGAAGTTAAAGGCATGAGGGACGTCACAGAGCTGTACACCCAGTCGGTCAGTTTCCACACGTAACCCAAACATAAGCCTCACAAGCTCTTGATATTGTTCGCCTCCATCTGCCAGTATTTGCAGCTGTTCGCTGTTGCAACTCTTCCTTTTATGGTTTCCTGTTTACTGCACTGCCATCTTTTGTCTGCTAAGTTGCCTTTTCTTAACTCGGCACCTCTTGCCACAGTCTGCCTGCTTACAGGCTGGGGAAAGGCCTGTTTGCTGAGCAAGTGGCTCCAACCCCTGGGAACGCTGCAGCTACCATCAGCAAAACCTTTGGGTGAGTCTCTAACTGACAGCTCGAGTAGGTCAAAAAACCACACCTGCCGACAGCAGCAAGAGCTAGGGATGAATAGAGAGACAGAAGAAGAGAAACAGGTGATCATTTGCTGGGAGGGAAGAAGGGCTCTGGAAATGTAGGAAACTCCTGGGGGGTCAAACGGTGTTTGATATCCAGTGTGGGATATCTGTAATAGAAACATAGAAAATAGGTGCAGGAGTAGACCATTCGGCCCTTCGAGCCTGCACCGCCATTCAATAAGATCATGGCTGATCATTCCCTCAGTACTCCTTTCCTGCTTTCTCTCCATACCCCTTGATCCCTTTAGCCGTAAGGGCCATATTTAACTCCCTCCTGAATATATCCAATGAACTGCCATCAACAACTCTCTGCGGCAGGGAATTCCACAGGTTAACAACTCTCTGAGTGAAGAAGTTTCTCCTCATCTCAGTCCTAAATGGCCTACCCCTTATCCTAAGACTGTGTCCCCTGGTTCTGGGCTTCCCCAACATCGGAACAATCTATCCGCATCTAACCTGTCCAGTCCCGTCAGAATCTTGTATGTTTCTATGAGATCCCCTCTCATCCTTCTAAACTCCAATGTATAAAGGCCCAGTTGATCCAGTCTCTCCTCATATGTCAGTCCTGTCATCCCTGGAATCAGTCTGGTGAACCTTCGCCGCACTCCCTCAATAGCAAGAACGTCCTTCCTCAGATTAGGAGACCAAAACTGAACACAATATTCCAGGTGAGGCCACATCAAGGCCCTGTACAACTGCAGTAAGACCTCCCTGCTCCTATACTCAAATTCCCTAGCTATGAAGGCCAACATACCATTTGCCTTCTTCACCTCCTGCTGCACCTGCATGCCAACTTTCAATGACTGATGAACCATGACACCCAGGTCTCGTTGCACCTCCTCTTTTCCTAATCTGCCACCATTCAGATAATATTCTGTCTTTGCGTTTTAGCTGTCAGCTTAATACTGACTTAGGAGGGAAATCACGAACAACACCAAAGAACAAGTGTTTACCAGGGGGTTGAAGAGGGAGCGCTGACTAAAGGCATGGACTAGAATTCCCTATAACCTATCACTGGAGAGATTGACAACCTTTTCTGTAGCTGTGACCAGGAGCTGGGGGTTCCGTTGCATCAAGGCGCTTCACAGGAGCATTACCAGACAAAATTTTATACCGAGCCACATAAGGCGATATTCGGGGAGACTTAGGTAGGTTTTACGGAGCATCTTAAAGGAGGAAAAAGAGGTAGAGAGGCGGAAAGGTTTAGGGAGGAAAATTCAGAACTCGGGGCCGAGGCAGCTAAAGACACGGCCACCAATTGTGGTGCGATTATAATCAGGGGATGCTCCATAGGCCAGAATTGGAGGAGCGCAGCGATCTCGGAGGGTTGTAGGGCTGGAGGAGGTTACGGAGATAGGAAGGTGGTGGGGTGGGGTGGGGGGTGGGCGAGGAGGCCATGGAGGGATTTGAAATCAAGGATGATCAAGGTGTTGCTCAACCAGGAGCCAATGTAGGTCAGCGAGCACAGGGGCTGATTGGTGAATGGGATTTGGTGCGAATTAGGACACGGGCAGCAGAGTTTTGGATGAGATTAAGTTTATAGAGGATGGAAAATGGGAGGCCAGCCATGGGAGCATTAAAATAGTCAAGTCTAGAAGTAACAAAGGCATGGATGAGGGTTTCGGCAGCAGATGAGCTGAGGCAGGGACGGAGTAAGGCGATGTTACGGAGATGGACGCAAACAGTATTGGTGATGGAGCGGATAAGTGGTCGGAAGCTCTTCTCGGGGTCAAGTACGATACCACGGTTACAAACAGTCTGGTTCAGACTCAGACAGTTGGCAGGGATAGTTATTGAGTCAGTGGCTCGGAAACTGAGTTTGTGGCAGGGACCCAAGACGATGGCTTCGGTCTTCCCAGTTTATAGTTGGAGGAAATTTCTGCTCATTCAGTACTCATCCAGGATGTCGGTTAAGCAATATTAGAGACAGTGGTGGGATTGAAAACGGTGGTGGTGAGGTAGAGCTGGGTGTCCCAGAAGTTGTCCTCTTCCTTACAACTGCATTTTGTTGAAATTAGGGCTCACTGCACTGCAATGTACTCCAACTCATTCCAAACTTCAGAACTGTGGAACTCCTTATCTCCCTCAGTCTCCCCTTCCTCGTGCTTTTTATAGTCTTCAAAACAAAAGCTTCACCTCAACCTTGTAAAGTGTCAGCCTGGACTCAATGGGCAGCTCACTTGATGCTGAATCAGAAGGTAGTGGGTTCAGGTCCCGCTCCAGGACTTAGCACGTCAGTGTTGCACTGTCAGAGGTGCCGTCTTTCAGGTGAGACAGTCAATGGATGTCTGCCCTCTCAGATGGACATAAAAGATCCCACGGCACTATTTGAAGAAGAGCACGGGAGTTCTGCCCCGGCGTCCCTCAAGCAACACCTAAATCAGGTTAGCTTGTCATTATCACATTGCTCTTGGTGGGAGCTTGCTGTGTGCAAATTGGTTGACGCATTTCCCACATTACAACAGTGACTACACTTCAAATGTACTTCAGTGACTACACTTCAAAAGTACTTAATTGGCTTTGTAAAGCACTTTGGGACGTACTGAGGTCATGCAAGGGGCTATATAAATGCAATATCTTTCTATCATCAAAATCTTGATGTCCTTTTCACCTTGATGCTGACTGGCATTATGAGCCTTGGCCCTTCACCTGCTGTTGAGCCAATTTGTTGATACTAGCTTATCTCTGGTCTTTTAAATAATCAGGATCGACTGCAAACCACTATGATGGGTATACTGTGTTTAATCGGAGTTTAAGATGGAATATAACACACTAGTAATACAGCAAAAACATACGACCCTGACAAGCAGCTGGTACCGGTCCTGATCGGACAGACGGCTGGAGGTACAAACAGTTCTCTGGCTTACAACCTCTCTTGCTCTCGTCTAGCACCTCCAAGAGTGTTAACTTAGGTCAGCATGGGTTCACTCTCGGAGGAGCGTTCAACCAGCCCCACTCTTGTATGGCACTCTCCTTTCACCATCTGTGCTTAAAAAAAAAGCTCTCTTTCTAGGGGTGGGCCTGGGCTAAAACATGGACAGGGCTATCTAACCTGTAAGGGCTATTCCAAATCAGGGTAACCAATGATATGTCAAATTCTTTGTCTCAACTCTCAGATGAAAAACCCTCCCCTTCATATGCCTTTCCTGTTTATACTTTCTGAAGGTTCCTCCATTGGAATTCAGCTTGTCTCTCAAGGCCTGGGCTTGTACCCTCTTAATCGGGAGGCCTATGTCAGAGCTGTCTCACTCAGCCTATCATTATCTAAACTATAACTAATGAGGTACCACAAGGATCACTGCTTGGGCCCCAACTATTCACAATCTATATCAATGATTTGGATGAAGGGACCAAATGTAATATATCCAAGTTTGCTGATGATACAAAGCTAGGTGAACATAAGAACATAAGAAATAGGAACAGGAGTGGGCCATATGGCCCCTCAAGCCTGCTCCGCCATTCAGTAAGATCATGGCTGATCTGATCATGGACTCAGCTCCACTTCCCCGCCCGCTCCCCATAACCCCTTATCCCCTTATCATTTAAGAAACTGTCTATTTCTGTCTTAAATTTATTCAATGTCCCAGCTTCCACAGCTCTGAGGCAGCGAATTCCAGATTTACAACCCTCTGAGAGAAGAAATTCCTCCTCATCTCTGTTTTAAATGGGCGGCCCCTTATTCTAAGATCATGCCCTTTGTTCTAGTCTCCCCCATCAGTGGAAACATCCTCTCTGCTTCCACCTTGTCAAGCCCCCTCATAATCTGATGCGTTTCGCTAAGATCACCTCTCATTCTTCTGAATTCCAATGAGTAGAGGTCCATCCTTTCCTCATAAATCAATACCCAGAATCAACCTAGTGAACCTTCTCTGAACTGCCTTCAAAGCAAGTATATCCTTTAGTAGATGTGGAAACCAAAACTGCACGCAGTATTCCAGGTGTGGCCTCACCAATACCTTGTATAGCTGTAGCAAGACTTCCCTACTTTTATGCTCCATCCTCTTTGCAATAAAGGCCAAGATACCAATGGCCTTCCTGATTACTTGCTGTACCTGCATACTATCCTTTTGCGTTTCATGTACAAGTACCCCCAGGTCCCACTGTACTGCGGCACTTTGCAACCTTTCTCCAATTAAATAATAACTTACTCTTTGATTTTTTTCTGCCAAAGTGCATGACCTCACACTTTTCAACATTATACTCCATCTGCCAAATTTTTGCCCACTCACTTAGCCTGTCTATGTCCTTTTGCAGATTTTTTGTGTCCTCCTCAGACATTGCTTTTCCTCCCATCTTTGTATCATCAGCAAACTTGGCTACGTTACACTCAGTCCCTTCTTCCAAGTCGTTAATATAGATTGTAAATAGTTGGGATCCCAGCACTGATTCCTGCGACATCCCACTAGTTATCTGTTGCCAACCAGAGAATGAACCATTTATCCTGACTCTCTGTTCTCTGTTAGTTAGCCAATCCTCTATCCATGCTAATATATTATCCCTAACCCCATGAACTTTTATCTTGTGCAGTAACCTTTTATGTGGCACCTTGTCAAATGCCTTCTGGATGCCTTCTGTAAGTTGTGAGGAGGATGCAAAGAGCCTTCAAGGGGATCTAGACAGGCTAAGTGAGTGGGCAAGACCATGGCAAATGGAATATAATATGAAGTTATCCACTTTGGTTGGAAAAATAGAAAAACAGAGTATTTTTCAAAATGGTGAGAGATTGGGAAATGTTGGTATTCAGTGAGACCTGGGTGTCCTTGTACATGAATCACTGAAAGTTAACATGCAGATACAGCAAGTAATTATGTTCGCCTTTATTAGAAGAGGATTTGAATATAAGATAAAGACGTTTTACTGTAATTATATAGGGCCCTGGTGAGACCGCACCTGGAGTATTGTGTACAGTTTTTGTCTCCTTACCTAAGGACGGATATACTTGCCGTAGAGGGAGTGCAACAAAGGTTCACCAGACTGATTCCTGGGATGGGGCGATTGCCATGCCCCCAACATTAAAGTCTAAATCATTAATATATACGACAAAAAGGGATTGAGTGCTGAGCCCTGTGGAACCCCATTGGAAACAGCCTTCCAGTCACAAAAGCTCCCATCAACCATTATCCTTTGCTTCCTGCCACTGAGCCAATTTTGGATCCAATTTGCCACTCTCCCTTGGATCCCATGGGCTTTTACTTTTTTGAACAGCCTACCATGTGGGACCTTGTCAAAAGCCTTGCTAAAATCCATGTAGACCACATCAAACACACTGCCCTCATCGACTCTCCTTGTTACCTCCTCAAAGAACTCAATCAACTTGGTCAGACACGACCTTCCCTTAACAAATCCATACTGCCTGACCTTGGTTATTCTGTGGCTTTCTAAATGAATTATACCATCCCTCAGAATTGATTCCAATAATTTTCCCGCCACCAAGGATAAACTAACTGTCCTGTAATTATTTGGTCTATCCCTTCATCCCTTTTTAAACAATGGTACAACATTAGCAGTTCTCCAATCCTCTGCCACACCTCCAGTAGGCAGGGAGGATTGGAAAATGATGGTCAGAGCCTCCGCAATTTCCTCCCTTGCTTCTGTTAATAGCCTTGGATATATTTCATCCAGTCCTGGTGATTTAACTGCTTTCAAAGATGCTAAACTCATTAAAACTTCCTCTCTTAATAGGTTTATACCGTCCAATATTTCACAATCTTCCTCCTGAACTTCAACGTCGGCATCGTCCTCCTCTTTTGTGAAGACAACCGCAAAGTATTCATTAAGTACCTTCCCCACATCCTCCGCCTCCACACATAGATCACCATTTTGGTCCCGAATAGGCCTTAATCTTTCCTTAGTTATCCTCTTGCTCTTTATGTAATTGTAAAACATCTTTGGGTTTTCTTTGATTCCATTTGCCAGTATTTTTTCATGCCCTCTTTTTGCTTTTCTAATTTCCTCCTTAATTTCACCCCTGTACTTTCTACACTCTTTTAGGCTTTCTGCAGTACTGAGCTCACAATGTCTGTTATGATCTGGAACGCACTGCTGGAAAGGGCGGTAGAAGCAGATTCAATAGTAACATTCAAAAGGGGATTGGATAAATACTTGAAAAGGAAAAACATTGCATGGCTGTGGGGGAAGTGCGGAGAGTGGGACTAATTGGATCATTCTTTCAAAGGGCCGGTCCAGGCTAGAGGGGCCGAATGGTCTCCCTCTGTGCTCTATAATAATATAACTACATCTGCCATAAAAGTGCATAAAACAGTAAATACCTCGGACCCTCATATACCACCCACCCCGAAGCTGATTGCCTGCTAAAACACAAATTAGAGGATTTTCATGTCGGGACTTTTAAAGTGGACGAGCTCAGTCACTATGATGGAGAAGTGGAATTTGTCACACAGTTCTGTACAAGGTTAGGTTTGCCCATTACTGTGTCACTTTGGTCAATGTTTCTGACCACATTTTCCAGTGCATACAAAGCGAGAATGCATTTTGTCTGCTCTATCGTATCACCGTTCCACTGATTTGAAATCGCAAACATGATGCGCTTTTCCATCCTGCAATCTTCTGATAACTTTACAAACTGAAAGAAAAAGGAGAGAGACAAGTTTTTAAAAAGTAATTATAAACTGGTTAAGATGATTATATGTTCTACATCACAAATCCAAATTAACATTCACAAAAAAAACAGATTATCTGGTTGTTTATTTCATGGCTGTTTGTGGGATCTTGCTGTGCATAAAATTGGCTGCCGCGTGTCCTATATTATAACAGTGACTACACTTCATTGGCTGTGAAGCGCTTTGGGACAATCTGAGGTGGTGAAAGGCGTTATATAAAGACCAGTCTATACAAATACGTGGCAGCCAATTTGTGCACAGCAAGCTCCCACAAGCAGCAATGAAATACATCACCCAATAATCTACTTTTAGGTGTTAATTGATGGATAAATGTTGACCAGGACACC
The DNA here is from genome assembly GCF_044704955.1 of Pristiophorus japonicus. NCBI lineage: Eukaryota > Metazoa > Chordata > Chondrichthyes > Pristiophoridae > Pristiophorus > Pristiophorus japonicus. The sequence goes on along the minus strand of NC_092007.1, from coordinate 7,051,832 downwards.
TGGAGAACTCCTTGCTCTTCTCCAATTAAGTACCATGGGATCTTTTACAAAACCTGAGAGGGCAGAGTTTTATATCTCATCTGAAAGACAGCACCTCGGACAGTGCAGCACCTTCTCAGTACAGGTACTGGAGTGGCAGGCTGGATTTTCAGCTCAAGTCTCTAGGGTGGGACTATTAACCCCCAACCTTCCGACTCAGAGGTGAGAGTGCTACCCACTGAGCCATGGGTGACACCCTTGAGAAGGCCATGCATGTCGTGTTGGCTGCCTGCGTTACCTCACTGTGACAGGTCTCACAGCTAAACCTAGCCTCCTGTATTGCATGCATTTCAGTGACCCTTCAGTACTGCCCTCCCCCTCCCCGGAGATGCGCAGCCAATCAACTTGGGGAGGGGAAGAAAGCCTTGGCCAATGTCTATACTTTGGGGCTTACTGTATCAATACAACTATTTTCAGTGAGCGAACCTTGTTTTTAATCCCACATGTACTGTGACTGAAAGCAGCTAACACAATGATCCGCGCCTCTAGCCAAGCTGTTCCAGTACAGCTACAGCATTTGCATCTACCCGACAATGTGGAAAATTGCCCAAGTATGTGCTGTCCATAGTATTGGTGAGGCCGCACCTGGAGTACTGCGTGCAGTTTTGGTCACCTTACTTAAGGAAGGATATACTGGCTTTGGAGTGGGTACAGAGACGATTCACTAGGCTGATTCCGGAGATGAGGGGGTTACCTTATGATGATAGATTGAGTAGACTGGGTCTTTACTCGTTGGAGTTCAGAAGGATGAGGGGTGATCTTATAGAAACATTTAAAATAATGAAAGGGATAGACAAAATAGAGGCAGAGAGGTTGTTTCCACTAGTTGGGGAGACTAGAACTAGGGGTCACAGCCTCAAAATATGGGGGAGCCAATTTAAAACCGAGTTGAGAAGGAATTTCTTCTCCAAGAGGGTTGTGAATCTGTGGAATTCTCTGCCCAAGGAAGCAGTTGAGGCTAGCTCATTGAATGTATTCAAGTCACAGATAGATAGATTTTTAACCACTAAGGGAATTAAGGGTTATGAGGAGCGGGCGGGTAAGTGGAGCTGAGTCCACGGCCAGACCAGCCATGATCTTGTTGAATGGCGGACCAGGCTCGAGGGGCTAGATGGCCTACTCCTGTTCCTAATTCTTATGTTCTTATGTTCTTATGTCCATAAAAAACAGGACCTATCCAATCCAGCCAATTACTGCCCCATCAGCTTACTCTCAATCATCAGCAAAGTGATGCAAGGTGTCATCGACAGTGGTATTAAGCGGCACTTACTCACCAATAACCTGCTCACCGATGCTCAGTTTGGGTTCCATCAGGACCACTTGGCTCCAGACCCTATTACAGCCTTGGTCCAAACATGGACAAGAGCTGAATTCCAGAGATGAGGTAAGAGTGACTGCCCTTGACATCAAGGCAGCATCTGACCGAGTGTGGCACAAAGGAAAACTGAAGGAAATGGGAATCGAGGGGGAAAACTCTGAACTGGCTGGAATCAGAGCTAGCACAAAGGAAGATGATTGTGGTGGTCGGAGGCCAAATAATTTCATCCCAGGACATCGCTGCAGGAGTTCCTCAGGACAGTGTCGAGGCCCAACCATCTTCAGCTGCTTCATCAACGATCTTCCCTTCAGCATAAGGTCCGAAGTGGGGATGTTCGCTGGTGATTGCAGTTCCATTGGCAATTCCTCGGATAATGAAGCAGTCCATGTCCATGCAACAAGACCTGGACAACATCGTGGCGTGGCTGATGAGTGGCAAGTAACATTCGCGCTACAAAAGTGCCAGGCAATGACCATCTCCAGCAAGAGAGTGTCTAACCACTTCCCACTGACATTCAACGGCATTACTATTGTCGAACCCCCCACCATCAACATCCTGGGGTCACCATTGACCAGAAACCTAACTGGACCAGCCACATAAATACTGTGGCAGCAAGAGCGGGTCAGAGGCTGGGTATTCTGCGGTGACTGTCTTAACTCTACAAGACACAAGTCAGGTGCAGTATGGAATACTTTCCACTTGCCTGGATGAGTGCAGCTCCAGCAACATTCAAGCTCGACACCATCCAGGTAAAAACAGTCATCTTGATTGGCACCCCATCGAACTTATTACACATTCACTCCACCACAGGATGCATTGCAGTAACTTGCCCAGGCTTCTTCGACAGCACCTCGCAAACCTTTAACTCTACCATCTCAAAGGACCATGGTCCAAGGCACGTGGGAGCACCATTACCTCTAAGTTCCCCTCTAAGTCATCCTGACTTGGAAATATATCGGACGTTCCTTCATCGTCGCTGGGTCAAAATCCTGGAACTAATAGCACTGTGGGAGCACCTTCACCACACGGACTGCAGCGGTTCAAGAAGGCGGCTCACCACCACCTTCTCAAGGGGCAATTAGGGATGGGCAATAAATGCCGGCCTTGCCAGCGATGTCCACATCCTGAGAACAATTTATTTTAAAATTATATTAATATCAATGCACCCGATTCTACAAATTAAAACACTCTCATTACCTTCTCCTGTAGTGGTTTGTATTCATAAATGTGACGATAGTCTTTCTCTGATATTTCTAATTGGTCAATATTGGTCCCAATCACAATCCTGTAAACATCTGAAAAGAGCCATTTGATAAAAATATGAATGTTAAACATAAGACTGAATGGCGACAAAGGTTACGTTAACAAAAACAGAGACTTACATCTCTGTGGCACAATGGTTTGTAGTTCCAGAGACTTCATCATCAAATCCGTACAGATGTTGTCCATGGTGCAGATGTTAACAACGAATGCGACTCCATGAATTACATTTTCCGGAATGACTGGATACTTGGCATCTTCCGAATGGGAATTGAATTTCTGCAACTAAGTTAGAGAAAAGTGAATGGGTTATACGAAAAGCTACCAACGGCACAATGTTTACATCTACTCAGCACTATGGTGAATGGTGACTGGAGGGGTTCCTAATCCCATCAGACAAGGTCCATGCATCTCATTCACCAATCCTATTGAGATCCTACTGGGGTCCCCGATCTCAGTCTCCGGTTTCGGTGTAAGTAAGGGTCTCCCCCACCCCCCCCCCCCCCCAACCCGCCTCTCTCTCTGAAACTCCAGCTGTGTCTGTTCCTCTCCCCTTTCTGTATTTTTCTCTGTTTCATTTCCTTAGTGCATTTATCTTTTTATTACTCTGTCCCTGTGTGACCTTTCTATATGTTACTACCTGTCAAGCCCCCTCAGAATCTTATATATTCCAATAAGATCATCTCTCATGCTTCTAAACTCCAATGAGTTTAGGCCCAACCTGCTCAACCTTTCTTCATAAGACAGCCCCTCCATCTCAGGAATCAATCTAGTGAGCCTTCTCTAACTGCCTCCAATGCAAGTATATCCCTCCTTAAATACGGAGACCAAAACTGTACACAGTACTCCAGGTGTGGCCTCACTAATACCCTGTACAGTTGCAGCAGGACTTCCCTACTTTTATACTCTATCCCCCTGGCAATAAAGGCCAACATTTCATTTGCCTTCCTGATTACTTGCTGTACCTGCATACTAACTTTTTGTGTTTCATGTACAAGGACCCCCAGATCCCTCTGTACCAGAGCATTTTGTAGTCTCTCCATTTAACTAATAATTTGTTTTTTTATTCTTCCGACCAAAGTGGATAACCTCACATTTTCCCACATTATATTCCATCTGCCAAATTTTTGCCCACTCACTTAGTCTGTCTATATCCCTTTGCCGATTTCAGCTATTTTAATTTCTCTATACTCTAGAGGTTAAGAAGTCTATATCTGACATGGTCCCGCACATGTTTCTTTGGACGCTAAACGATCTTAAATATAAACCCTTTACGAATGCCCTTTAACTGATTTCAGCTGTTTACAGTTGCACGGCAAAATGTGTAAGACTTATTTTCAGCTTTGGCTCGGTCTTTCGGATGAGATGTTAAACCGAGGCCCCGTTTGCTATCTCAGGTGGTCGTAAAAGATCCCACTGCACCATTTCGAAGGAGATCAGGGACTTCTCCCCAGTGTCTGGCCAATATCTATCCCCAATCAACATCACTAAAACAGATTATTAGGTTATTTATCTCATTGCTGTTTGTGTGAGCTTGCTGTTGGCTGCTGCGTTTGCTACATTACACAAGTGACCACACTTCAGAAGTACTTCATTAGTTGTAAAGCCCTTACATTTAATCTTTTATCAATGGCCCCTTGTTCTTGACCCTGTAACTACTGGAAAAAGTCTGCTTCTAACTTCTCTACCCCATCTTTCACGTCTTTGGCCTAGAAATTGGTCCACTCACCGCCACAAGTTCCTGCTGTGATCCGGTCAAAAAATGGCGGCCTCCACTCTCGCGCCCTTCTCTGATGCGGAGTTTAGCGGCCGCCATTTTGGTGAGGGCCTTCGTGCTGCCGATAGCAGTGCTGGCCTTGGAGATGCAAATGGAGAGCGTGTGACCACACGTCGACTTAACGTCACCGCAGCAAACTTGGACATTCGCGCTGAGCTCAGCGCTGGGTCCGAAGCTCACCATGAAAACCCAGCGTTCAGCAGACTGACAGAGAATGCTGTCGGCACCTCTTAAAATGGACACATACATCTTTCAGGGAAGTTTGCATTTAAACTTTTGAACTAGATTTTTTTTTATTTCATTGAATTAGTGGCTTGGTGCAATACAGCTGATTTGTTTTTTTGGTAAAGGAAGGCCTCTGAGAAGACAGAAAATGCTGGGAATATTCAGCAGGTTAGGCAAGGTCCATGGAGAGAGAAACAGAACTCACATCTCAGGACGAGATGCTGCCTGACCTTCTGGCTATTTACACTATTTTATGCTTTCATTTCAGATTTACAGCATCCACTCGCGGAGGGAAGAGGAAGAAGCAGAAGTTAGGATGCATCCCAGACAGTCCCTTTCTGGCCGGGTTATCCGGGATGGAATCATCCACCTGTGGTACCAGTGACCACAACCCCAATTCACTTCAATATTTCTCCCACACCTTACCTTCCCTGTTACTGACCATCACATTGTCTTCTTGGCCACAGTGCTGAAATAAAAACCACCACAAAACAAACTATCCAGTCCAACTTTATTTATCTTACCATCCAATATGACATCAAGAAATTAACTCATCACCATTATACATGCTCTGTGTGGGTGTCTCGTTGTGCCTTTGCCTATCCTACTGATGTCACACAGTGCTACCCCAGTTGCTGCAGCAAGGCTGGTGGAAGGCTGCTGACTATCAGTGGGGGTTACTGCAAATGGCCTTGCTGGTTGACAATGAGGAGCTGATAGGTGGCAGTGTAAAATCATGTGATGGTGTTTCTTCTTCTGTACTCTCCTCTCCCTCTCATTGGTCAACCACTGGCTGGGCAGGCTGCATTTCTTGGGTGTGTGAAATGTGGAAGGCACAAGGGTAGAGTTGTGATGAGGGGAGCGTGGGAAAGCAAGAGGTGCATGTGAGAAGGAGGATAACGTATGAGGATTCCAGCATCTTGTATCCTTTGAGTCCCACCACTGGCCTACAGCTCAGCCATGCCCCTGCCAAGAATGGCAAGCATCGTCTCCTTCAAGGGGGTGAGGTGAAACTAGGAATGGGAGGTGTGTCTTGTGTTGGTTACAGATTGTTGGTGGGTGAGTGATTGGGGGTGTGGGGGTCGTGCATTGAGCAGTGTGTGAGACTTGTGTTGTAGTTGGTAGGAGACAGCTTTTGAAGATGCATTCACTGACCTTGACCAATGGCCTGAGGTCATGAAGTTTCTTTGGGCACTGGAGTCATGTGGTGGGGGGGGTGGGGGGCGGGTGACACTGCTGGCAGTGATGGCCTCATTGATGTGGTCCCACATCGTTCTTGCTGGAGGGCCTCCTGGCTCCTGTGGGTAGAGGGCCTGTCTTGCAGTGCTGATCTCCTGCACAAAGCTGGAGTGCTGAATGCGAGATGCTGGGTGCCCTCTCCCTGGCTTGCTGAGCCACTTGTGTTCGTGCTGAAGCACCTTTCCCATTTTCTTTAGATGCGGAAAGCATTCAGCTTCAAGAGCTGAAGGTTTCCATTCAGGAATTCTTTTTAAGGTTAATTTTTTTTGAAGAAGGCAATTGAGCCGTAAGGGCTGAAAACTGCCTATTGTTATAACATTTTTATATTGATCATTTCGGAAGCCCTTTTTTAAGAAAACGACAATGCATTGCCCATTTCAGAAGCCCACATGTGCTTTGCAAAATCACAGCCTCGCTCCCGGAGGTTGTTCGAAGCTGCAACGCCAATTCTGGACACCACATTGGGGCCCGCCGTCGAGACCAAGGCTACCTGAATGGTGTTAAACACTGTGAGTCTAGCGCTGGGCTAATGATAATTGGTACCCAACATCAACATTTCAGTCTGTTAATCTCGGGCCGTGGCGGTACCGGCAGCTTTTGTGTCGCTGGGTCGAAATCCTGGAACTCCCTAACAACACTGTGGGAGCACCTTCACCACACGGACCGAAGCAGCTCAAGAAGGTGGCTCACCACCACCTCTCAGGGGCGATTAGGGATGGGCAATATATGCCAGCCTTGCCAGCGAGGCCTACATCCCAGGAACAAATAAGAAAAATGTCTTCATTACTGCCAAACAACGCCTCAAGGCACTGGAAAATTAGCTTTTACCAATGTGGAGCCTCATACCTTCAGCTTTTTATTTTATTACTTTTTCCTTCAGTGTCTTTTGTCTCTCCCTTTTACTCCATTCTTTATCTCCCTCTCTTTATTTTGCTTTCTGCTACTGATGTGACGTTGAATTAATTATTCTCACTGACACTTCCTGGTTCAGACTCTGCGTGGCTCGTCAACGATTCTTCAATCTGATTGGTTAAGGGGCTGCAGAGCTGCTTGCTCTGTTCACACAGGTCCCAGGTGCCCTGTAGAGGGTATTGTGCTGTTTGGATCTCTAACTTACAGTATCTTGCCACGAAAGTGTGTGGGCAAGTGCAGATCTAACAGCTGTGGCTCAGTGGGTAGCACACTCGCCTCTGAGTCAGAAAGTTGTGGGTTCAAGTCCAACTCCAGGGACACAAGCACAAAAAATCTAGGCTGGCTCTCCCAGTGCAGTACTGAGGGAGCGCCGCACTGTCGGAGGGGCAGTGCTGAGGGAGCGCCGCAATGTCGGAGGGGCAGTACTGAGGGAGCGCCGCACTGTCGGAGGGGCAGTACTGAGGGAGCGCCGCAATGTCAGAGGGGCAGTGCTGAGGGAGCGCCGCACTGTCGGAGGGGCAGTGCTGAGGGAGCGCCGCAATGTCAGAGGGGCAGTGCTGAGGGAGCGCCGCACTTTCGGAGGGGCAGTACTGAGGGAGCACCACACTGTCGGAGGGGCAGTGCTGAGGGAGCACCACACTGTCGGAGGGGCAGTGCTGACAGAGCACTGCACTGTCAGAGGGGCAATATTGAGGGAATGCCTCACTGTTGGAGGGGCATTACTGAGGGAGTGCTCCAGTGTCGGAGGTGCCGTCTTTCGGATCACATGTTAAACTGGCGGCCCGTCTGCTCTCTCAAGTGGACGTAAAAGATCCCATGGCACTATTTCAAAGAAGAGCAGGGGAGTTATCTGTGGTGTCCTGCCCAATATTTATCCCTCAATTACATAACAAAAAAAAAGATTATCTGATCATTAGCACGTTGCTGTTTATGGGAGCTTGCTGTGTGCAAATTGGTTGCCGCGTTTCCTACGTTACAACCGTGACCACACTCCCAAAGTAAAGCCATTCAGAGCAAAATCCAGCCCATTGTCTATCCAGCGCTTCCTTGGTCTTCCTCAGCTTCTTATTCCAGGTAAAGGAAGACTTGCATTTATGTAGCGCCTTTCACAACTTAAGGACGCCCCAAAGTGCTTCGCAGCCAATGAAGTACTTTTTGGAGTGTAGTCACTGTTGTAGGAAACACGGCAACCAATTTGCACACAGCAAGCTTCCACAAACGGAAACGTGATAATGACCCAGATCATCTGTTTTATAGTGATGTTGGTTGAGGGATAAATATTGGCCCCAGGACACTAGGGAGAACTACCCCGCTCTTGTTCCAGTAGTGACCGTGGGATCTTTTACGTCCACCTGAGAACAGATGGGACCTCATTTTAATGTCTCATCCCGCTACCAAAAGAGTTAAAGTGCTCATTCATCTCATAGTATCACAGAACAGTTACAGAATGGAAGGAGGCCATTCGGCCCCTCCAGCCCATGCCGGCTCTCTGCAAGAGCACCTCAGCCAGTCCCATTCCCCTGCCCTTTCCCCGGAGCCCTGCAAATCTCTCTCCTTCAGGGACTTATCCAACTCCCTTTTGAAAGCCACGATTGAGTCTGCCTCCATCGCCCTCTCGGGCAGCGCGTCCCTGATCCTAACCACTCGCTGCGTAAAAAGGTTTATCCTCGTGTTGCCTTTCTGCCAATCGCCTTCAATCTGTGTCCGTCTGGTTCTGCACCCTTCCACCAATGGGAACAGTTTCTCTCGATCCACCCCCCCTCATGATTCTGAACACCTCGATCAAATCTCCTCTCAGCCTTCTCTGCTCCAAGGAGAACAACCCCAGCTTCTCCAGTCTCTCCCCGTCACTGAAGTCCCTCATCCCTGGAACCATTCTCGTAAATCTTTCCTGTACCCTCGCTAAGGCCTTCTCATCCTTCCTAAAGTGCGGTGCCCAGAATTGGGCACAATGCCCCAGTTAAGGCCGAATCAGTGTTGTATGTAATCTCAGTGCTTCTTGTGGGATCTTGCTTTGCGCAATTTAGCTGCTGCATTTGCCCACATAGCAACACTCACTGGCAGTGCAATGCTTTGGGACGCCCTGTGAAAGGCGCTGTATAATTAACGCAAGCTCTTGCTTGACATGTAATGATGTTGTTCAGCACCAGATGGCAGTGTTGTATCACAAGACAAGTTTGCTCCACCCTGAACCATGTGGCTTCCATTAACAGGAGCTATTTCAACATTTATCACATTTACAACATCGTGATCATTGTCCTGTACCGCACAGTTTTGAGCTACAGAAATTAAAGTCATCATGAAAGACTTCAACATCATCCTGTTATAATGTACTTTACCATTTATTAGCTTCAGAAATTAAAGTTACATTTGTCTCCCATGACATATATTATTAATCTATTGAACTTCAAAATCTAGTCAAAAAATGCCAGCCTTAAATTCTGTTCCAAATAATAAATCCACAAATGCTCTCTCTCTCACACCAGAGCATCTCGTCATTGAACCATCATGAATCTGGCCAACACTCAACATTAAGTTAATCGCCGCTCCACCAGACTCAGGGCCCAAGTTTCCCAAAATAAAAAAAATGGCGCTCACTCACCTGGATGCCCGTTTTCTTTAGGCCCCCACAGGCGCTGAAAATAAAAATCCCAAGTTTTCTTAATCCTACGCATCTTCTGGCGCTGGCGCTATCCGATTCCATCTGGCAGGTCGGGGCTTTGAGCATGCGCCTGAAACGCACAAGTGCATGCTCTTCAAAAAAAAAGCCACCGAAATGCGCATGCGTAAAAAAAAATGACGACGCGCATGCGCAGGAAAAAAAAACAAAAAAAATACCTGACCAACTCAAAAAAACTTTGCATCCTTTTAGGGGACCTCGCTTGACTGATACTCCAGCAGCAATCACTCCAGCTTTGTTTTATTTGGATTTCTTTTATGTTCCTGACATCGCTCCAGCAGCAGTCACTGTTTACGTAGCATTAACAAAAGAAAGAACTTGCATTTCCATTGCGCCTTTCACCGTCTCAGGGCATCCCAAAGCGCTTCACAGCCAATTAAGTACTTTTTTTGAAGTGCAGTCACTGTTGTGTTGTAGGAAACGCAGCAGCCAATTTGCGCACAGCAAGCTCCCACAAACAACAAATTGATCTGAACAGATAACCTGTTTTTTAGATGTTGGTTGACTAATATTGGCCCCAGCACTCCGGGGTGAACTCCCCCTGCTCTACTTTGAACTAGTGGCCGTGGAATCTTTTACGTCCGCCTGAGAGAGCAGACGGAGTCTCGGTTTAACGTCTCATCCGAAAGACGGCACATCCGACAGTGCGGCGCTCCCTCAGTATTGCCCCTCTGACAGTGCGGCGCTCCCTCAGTATTGCCCCTCCGACAGTGCGGCTCTCCCTCAGTACTGCCCCTCCAACAGTGCGGCGCTCCCTCAGTACTGCCCCTCCGACAGTGCGGTGCTCCCTCAGTACTGCCCCTCCGACAGTGTGGTGCTCCCTCAGTACTGCCCCTCCGACAGTGCGGTGCTCCCTCAGTACTGCCCCTCTGACAGTGCGGCGCTCCCTCAGTACTGCCCCTCCGACAGTGCGGCGCTCCCTCAGTACTGCCCCTCCGACAGCGCGGCACTCCCTCAGTACTGCCCCTCTGACAGTGCGGCGCTCCCTCAGTACTGCCCCTCCAACAGCGCGGCACTCCTTCAGTACTGCACTGGGAGTATTGCCCTTTATTTTTGTGCTCCCTGGAATGGGACTCGAACCTTCTGACTCAGAGGCAAGAGCACTACCCAGTCAGTCACCACTGACATAAAAGGATATATTCTTTCTCGTGAGGAGATTTCTAAATATGATGATTTTTGTATGTGTGTGTAACTGTCGTGGTCATTGTGTGTGTGTGTGCGATGAAATACGGAATTTATGTTTCAGTCTCTTAATGACTCACTGGATCTGAAACACCCCTAAAACATTCCTTTTCTTTCTCGTAACATATCTCGGTTGCCTTTTTCTCACTGAATTGAAACCCACATCTCTCCTGATCGTGTTTGGGCAGAAAGCCTGGCCTTGGGGAAAACTGGCTGGCCTCGCAGCAAATAAAATCCACGTACTGGTGACACCCAGCGGGTGAAACTCGCTCCGACTTCACCTGCGAGCAGCACAGTACATGAGCCAATATCGTGGTCTCAGCCAGCAGCAAGCCACAGAGGGAACAACCTGTCTTCCCTCGAAACTTTGTTTTTCCACTAGGGTTCCTTTAAATTTACTGCGTGCAGGGGGCGTCCTGTGGTAGCAGCTTTGAGCAATGTTCCCTGTTGGCTGTGCTTTGCTAAGTATCTGGCATGACTCAGTGGGTAGCACACTGGCCTCTGAATCAGAAGGTTGTCGGTACAACTCCCACTCCAGGGACTTGAGCACAACAATTCTAGTCTGACACTCCAGTGCAGTGCTGAGGGAGCGCCACACTGTCGGAGGGGCAGTACTGAGGGAGTGCCACACTGTCGGAGGGGCATTACTGAGGGAGTGCCGCACTGTCGGAAGGGTGGTACTGAGGGAGTGCCACACTGTCAGAGGGGCAGTACTGAGGGAGCGCCGCACTGTCAGAGGGGCAGTACTGAGGGAGCGCCACACTGTCGGAGGGGTAGTACTGATGGAGCGCTCCACTGTTGGAGGGGTAATACTGAGGGAGCAACGTACTGTCGGAGGGGCAGTACTGAGGGAGTGCCGCACTGTCGGAGGGGCAGTACTGAGGGAGGGGCAGTACTGAGGGAGCGCCGCACTGTCGGAGGGGCCGTACTGAGGGAGTGCTGCACTGTCGGAGGGGCAGTACTGAGGGAGCACCGCACTGTCGGGGGGGCAGTACTGAGGGAGCGCCGCACTGTTGAAGGGGCAGTACTGAGGGAGTGCCGCACTGTTGGAAGGGCGGTACTGAGGGAGTGCCACACTGTCAGAGGGGCAGTACTGAGGGAGCGCCGCACTGTCAGAGGGACAGTACTGAGGGAGTGCCGCACTGTCGGAGGGGCACTACTGATGGAGCGCCCCACTGTCGGAATGGTAATACTGAGGGAGCAACGCACTGTCGGAGGGGCAGTACTGAGGGAGGGGCAGTACTGAGGGAGCGCCGCACTGTCGGAGGGGCCGTACTGAGGGAGTGCTGCACTGTCGGAGGGGCAGTACTGAGGGAGCACCGCACTGTCGGAGGGGCAGTACTGAGGGAGTGCTGCACTGTCGGAGGGGCAGTACTGAGGGAGCGCCGTACTGTCGGAGGGGCAGTACTGAGGGAGTGCCGCACTATCGGAGCGGCAGTACTGAGGGAGTGCCGCACTGTCGGAGGGGCGGTACTGAGGGAGCGCCGCACTGTCGGAGGGGCAGTCTTCCAGAGAGTTTAAATTGAGGTCCCATCTGCTCCCTCAAGTGGACCAAAAAGTTCCCATGGCACTATTTGGAAGAAGAGCAGGGGTAGTTCTCCCTGGTGTCCTGGGGCCAATATTTATCCCTCAATCAACATAACAAAAACACATGATCTGGGTCATTATCACATTGCTGTGTGTGGGAGCTTGCTGTGCGCAAATTGCCTGCCGCGTTTCCCACAATACAACAGTGACCACACTCCAAAAGTACTTCATTGGCTGTAAAGCGCTTTGTGACGTCCGGCGGTCGTGAAAGGCGCTATATGAATGCAAGTCTTTCTTTTTTTGTTCTGCGCAGCCTTTTCCTTTTGCTGCGTGGTCCCTTTAGATTTCTGTGCCTGTGCGCTGTTTACAGTGGAGAAGCCAGTGAGCACCTTAGTGAACAACATTTATACAGCGCCTTTAATGTGGGAAAATGTCCCAAGGAGCAATTATTAGACAAGAATTTGGCACCAGGAGACATGAGATATTAGGATAGGTGACTAAAAGCTGGGTCAAAGAGGTCGTTTTTAATGAGCGTCTTAAAGGAGGAGAGAGAGGCGGAGAGATTTAGGGAGGGAGTTCCAGAGCTTGGGGCCCAGGCAGCTGAAGGCACGGCCACCGATGGTGGAGCGATGGAAATCGGAGGATGCACAAGAGGGCAGAATTGGAGGGGCGCAGAGATCTCGGGTGGTGGGCAGGGGGAATGGTTTGTGGGGCTGGAGGAGGGTTACAGAGATAGGGAGGGGTGTAGGGGCTGGAGAAGGTTACAGAGATAGGGAGGGGTGCAGGGGCTGGAGGAGGTTACAGAGCTAGGGAAGGGTGTAGGGGCTGGAAGAGGTTACAGAGATAGGGAGGGGTGTAGGGGCTGGAGGAGATTACAGAGATAGGGAGGGGTGTAGGGGCTGGAGGAGGTTACAGAGATAGGGAGGGGTGTAGGGGCTGGAGGAGGTTACAGAGATAGGGAGGGGTGTAGGGGTGGAGGGGGTTACAGAGATAGGGAGGGGTGTAGGGGCTGGAAAGGTTACAGTGAAAGGGAGGGGTGTAGGGGCTGGAGGAGGTTACAGAGATAGGGAGGGGTGTAGGGGCTGGAGGAGGTTACAGAGATAGGGAAGGGTGTAGGGGCTGGAAGAGGTTACAGAGATAGGGAGGGGTGTAGGGGCTGGAGGAGATTACAGAGATAGGGAGGGGTGTAGGGGCTGGAGGAGGTTACAGAGATAGGGAGGGGTGTAGGGGCTGGAGGAGGTTACAGAGATATGGAGGGGTGGAGGGGTGGAGGGGGTTACAGAGATAGGGAGGGGTGTAGGGGCTGGAAAGGTTACAGTGAAAGGGAGGGGCGAGGAGGCCATGGATGGATTTGAAAACAAGGATGAGAATTTTGAAATCGAGGCGTTGCTTAACCAGGATCCAATGTAGGTCAGCGAACACGGGGTGATGGGTGAGCGGGACTTGGTGCGAGTTAGGACACGGGGGCAGCGAGCACAGGGGGTGATGGGTGAGCGGGACTTGGTGCGAGTTAGTGTCATGTATCTCACATTACTGTATATAACTGTATCTTACCATGCTATACATGACTGTAACTGGATATGACCTGTTATGTAATGAGAGAGGATTAATTAGCAATCTCGTTGTGCGAGGCCCCTTGGGGAAGAGTGACCATAATATGGTGGAATTCTGCATTGGGTGGGAGAATGAAACAGTTAATTCAGAGACCATGGTCCAGAACTTAAAGAAGGCTAACTTTGAAGGTATGAGGCGTGAATTGGCTGGGATGGATTGGCGAATGATACTTAAGGGGTTGACTGTGGATGGGCAATGGCAGACATTTAGAGACCGCATGGATGAATTACAACAATTGTACATTCCTGTCTGGCATAAAAATAAAAAAGGGAAGGTGGCTCAACCGTGGCTATCAAGGGAAATCAGGGATAGTATTAAAGCCAAGGAAGTGGCATACAAATTGGCCAGAAATAGCAGCGAACCTGGGGACTGGGAGAAATTTAGAACTCAGCAGAGGAGGACAAAGGGTTTGATTAGGGCAGGGAAAATGGAGTATGAGAAGAAGCTTGCAGGGAACATTAAGACGGATTGCAAAAGTTTCTATAGATATGTAAAGAGAAAAAGGTTAGTAAAGACAAACGTAGGTCCCCTGCAGTCAGAATCAGGGGAAGTCATAACGGGGAACAAAGAAATGGCGGACCAATTGAACAAGTACTTTGGTTCGGTATTCATGAAGGAGGACACGAACAACTTTCCGGTTATAAAAGGGGTCGGGGGGTCTAGTAAGGAGGAGGAACTGAGGGAAATCCTTATTAGCCGGGAAATTGTGTTGGGGAAATTGATGGGATTGAAGGCCGATAAATCCCCAGGGCCTGATGGACTGCATCCCAGAGTACTTAAGGAGGTGGCCTTGGAAATAGTGGATGCGTTGACAGTCATTTTCCAACATTCCATTGACTCTGGATCAGTTCCTATGGAGTGGAGGGTAGCCAATGTAACCCCACTTTTTAAAAAAGGAGGGAGAGAGAAAACAGGGAATTATAGACCGGTCAGCCTGACATCGGTAGTGGGTAAAATGATGGAATCAATTATTAAGGATGTCATAGCAGTGCATTTGGAAAGAGGTGACATGATAGGTCCAAGTCAGCATGGATTTGTGAAAGGGAAATCATGCTTGACAAATCTTCTGGAATTTTTTGAGGATGTTTCCAGTAGAGTGGATAAGGGAGAACCAGTTGATGTGGTATATTTGGACTTTCAGAAGGCGTTCGACAAGGTCCCACACAAGAGATTGATGTGCAAAGTTAGAGCACATGGGATTGGGGGTAGTGTGCTGACATGGATTGAGAACTGGTTGTCAGACAGGAAACAAAGAGTAGGAGTAAATGGGTACTTTTCAGAATGGCAGGCAGTGACTAGTGGGGTACCGCAAGGTTCTGTGCTGGGGCCCCAGCTGTTTACACTGTACAGTAATGATTTAGATGAGGGGATTAAATGTAGTATCTCCAAATTTGCGGATGACACTAAGTTGGGTGGCAGTGTGAGCTGCGAGGAGGATGCTGTGAGGCTGCAGAGCGACTTGGATAGGTTAGGTGAGTGGGCAAATGCATGGCAGATGAAGTATAATGTGGATAAATGTGAGGTTATCCACTTTGGTGGTAAAAACAGAGAGACAGACTATTATCTGAATGGTGACAGATTAGGAAAAGGGGAGGTGCAAAGAGACCTGGGTGTCATGGTACATCAGTCATTGAAGGTTGGCATGCAGGTGCAGCAGGCGGTTAAGAAAGCAAATGGCATGTTGGCCTTCATAGCAAGGGGATTTGAGTACAGGGGCATGGAGGTGTTGCTACAGTTGTACAGGGCATTGGTGAGGCCACACCTGGAGTATTGTGTACAGTTTTGGTCTCCTAACCTGAGGAAGGACATTCTTGCTATTGAGGGAGTGCAGCGAAGGTTCACCAGACTGATTCCCGGGATGGCGGGACTGACCTATCAAGAAAGACTGGATCAACTGGGCTTGTATTCACTGGAGTTCAGAAGAATGAGAGGGGACCTCATAGAAACATTTAAAATTCTGACGGGTTTAGACAGGTTAGATGCAGGAAGAATGTTCCCAGTGTTGGGGAAGTCCAGAACCAGAGGTCACAGTCTAAGGATAAGGGGTAAGCCATTTAGGACCGAGATGCGGAGGAACTTCTTCACCCAGAGAGTGGTGAACCTGTGGAATTCTCTACCACAGAAAGTTGTTGAGGCCAATTCACTAAATATATTCAAAAAGGAGTTAGATGAGGTCCTTACTACTAGGGGGATCAAGGGGTATGGCGAGAAAGCAGGAATGGGGTACTGAAGTTGAATGTTCAGCCATGAACTCATTGAATGGCGGTGCAGGCTAGAAGGGCCCAATGGCCTACTCCTGCACCTATTTTCTATGTTTCTATGTCTATGTAACAATAAGCATACTTTACCACCAGGGGTGCACTTGCAGGAGACACTCCATACCTGGCCCACTGAGGTATATAATGGGAGGTCTCAGGCAAGTGCAGCACTGGAGAGCTGGAATTAAAGGTGCAGGTCCTGAGTCACCTTGACTTCAGCATGTGTCTCGTGTAAGTCAGTACATTAGAGTCAGGACTTAACAGTTAGGACATGAGGGCAGCGAGCACAGGGGGTGATGGGTGAGCGGGACTCGGTGCGAGTTAGGACATGGGCAACTGAGTTTTGGATCACCTCTAGTTTACGTCGGGTAGAACGTGGGAGGCCAGCCAGGAGTGCGTTGGAATAGTCAAGTCTGGAGGTAACAAAGGGATGAGGGCAATTAAGTAGAATCATAGAATGACCGAGCACAGGAGGATCCCACTGAGCCCATCGAGCCCGTGCTGTGCCGGCTCTGTGAGAGAGCGACCCGATTAGTCTGAGTCCCCCCTGCTCTTTCCCCACAGTCCCGCACATTTCTCCTTTTCGAGTATTTATCCAATTGCATTTCGAAAGTTACTGCTTCCACCGGCCTTTCAGACAGCGCGTTCCCGATGACAACAACTCGCTGCGTACAAACATTCTCCCCATCTCTCCCTCTGGTTCTTTACCGATTATCGTCAATCTGTGTCCTCTGGTTACCCAACCTCCTGCCCCGGGGAACAGTTGTTCATTTTCAACACCTTCCGTTAACCTTCTGTGCTCTAAGGAGAACAAGCCCAGCTTCTCCAGTCTGTCCACATCACTGAAGTTCCCTCACCCCTGGGACCGTTGTGGTGAACCTCCTCTGCACCCTCTCCAAGGCCTGGACGTCTTGCTCGTGCAAGTCTAGACTCACGTACGGAGACAAAGCCCCGTTTGTCTGAGGTTGCGGGGAGTGACGGCTGTGCTGGAGCCCAGCTACGAGCGACGGGTAACGAACCTCAATAGGGGACGGCGAGAGAGAACTGGAGAAAATGCGGGGTTAGATTTTGTAATATTAACCTGGAGCAGCCACCGACCTCTGTGCATTGCATTCTGAACATTATAATCAACTTAGACCGCCAACCCAGTTATTATAACCATTGCAAAACAGGATTATTGCAAGGCTGGGTGATTCTGTGTTGAAGACAGCTCCCAACCACCGTATCAGTTGCTCGAAGGATATTTATTTGCACAGATTTTCGATTCCCTCTCTGGCAACAAAGTAAAACCTTGCATTTATATAGCGCCTTTCACGTCCTCAGGACATCCCAAAATGCTTTACAATCAGTTAAGTACTTTTTTGAAGTAAAGTACCAAACGCAGCAGTGTAGGGGGTGGCGTGTGGGGCCAGGCTCACCTCTGACCTTCTGAGCGGTTCGAATCACTCTCACTCCCTTGGGTTCTAGACTCTGGATTTATTTGGGGGGGCGTGATAAAGTGCAAAAGACAACTGGTTTGATGCAAAAGAACTTCAATTTTATTAAAGACAAGAAAATACAATGTCAAACTTATAATTGCTCAAGTAAAGAACAGTACATCACACATTTAAAGGGGTTACAGTGAATAATACACCTCCCACCTCTCAATGCCTAACACTGACTAGATTAAACTCCAGGGCAAACAGGGACAATGCTCACCGATCCTTTACTGGTAGTTGGCGGTGGTTTTTGATTTCGGGGTTCGCTAGACTCTGTAGGTTCTGCTTGCCATACCCCAAACGTCATAGAAGACTTCTCACTGCGTAGTCTTCAGTTGGGTGGTGTCCGCTGATGCGGTAAGGCGCGTATTGGACTTATGGGGTAAGTACCCACTTTCTTTAGTTAAAAATAGGTTCAAAGTCTCTTTAGGTAATGTTTTCACCTGTTGGTGGTCAGGCCTAGGTTATAGAGTGGAAACTTCCGATTCTTCGGTTTCTTCCTTGCGGAGTTTTGTTTCGAAGTTGGTCGATCGCGGTGTTTTTGGTGGTACCACATTGGCTGTGGTCGGTTGCTGCCGCGAAGGTGATGTTCTTCCTTTCCGATTTCAGGACGTTGAGGCTGGAGAAGCTAGTTAAAACTGCTGCGGTGGTCTTTCTCCCTTCTTGATCTGATGCATAGCATAGCATAGCATTGCCTAGCATAAGCACCAATCCCTTTGTTAAAGCAGGGCCCAGTTATACCCTTGGAGCTGTTCTAATCTTCGCGCCAAATCAGCCCGGATTCTTTGTTTAATTTTGGCAGGCTGGATATTTCTTTGTCATATTTTGGCGGGCCCATTTAAGTTAACCTGTCTCGGATGTATCGATCTTTTAAATCTGTTTCTTGATGGAAATATTAACTTTGGTATTTGCAATGTCTGCCTGTGCTTGGGGTTTTCACGCGGGCTGGATGGGCCATTGTTATTATGTATGTGCTGGAATGGTTTTCCAGTTAGCTATCTCTGGGTTAATTGTTGCTATGCTAATGTCTCCTGGGGAGAAGGGTTTTCGAGTATACACAATTCTCCAGATAATTTGTTTCAGCTTCAATACCCAGACAGCTTCAATACTCAAAACTGGTTTCTTTCAAGGATAGTTCCTTTAGTTCTTAACCCTGCCCACATAGACCCATTCGACCTTGTAAAATCCCAAAATTCGATTAAAGTTCGTAGTTTCTTCCATGTGCACTTTAGGATCTCAAACTTTCTAGTAGATAGTTCCAAATTAAATTTCCTTTCCAATGAGTCCAAACACTGGGGGGGGGGGGGGTTTCTCACGAATTTTGCAATCCTTCAGCAGCCAATTTGCGCACAGCAAGCTCACGCAAATAACAATGTGATAATGACCCAGATAAAAATGTTTTTGTGAAGTTGGTTGAAAAGAAAGACTTGCATTTATATAGCACCTTTCACGACCACCAGACGTCTCAAAGCGCTTTACAGCCAATGAAGTACTTTTGGACTGTCGTCACTGTTGTAATGTGGGAAACGCGTCACCCAATTTGCGCACAGCAAGCTCCCACACACAGCAATGTGATAATGACCAGATCATCTTTTTTTGTTACGATGATTGAGGGATAAATATTGGCCCCAGGACAGTTCGATAATGGATTCTTTCGTTGCAACTTTTAAATTGGACTACAGAAATAGGATTTATTGCACAGTTACGGTTACAGACTTGGAGTACTGTGAACAGTTCTGATCTCCATATTCTAAAAAGGAGGCGACTGCTACCAATGGAATAAATATTGAGCAATAAATATTGGGCCCAGGATAACAGAGAAGAACTCCCCCTATTCTTCTTCAAATAATAGCCGTGGGATCTTTGGCATCCACCCGAGAGAGTAGACGGGACTTCAGTTTAACGTCTCATCCGAAAGACGGCATCTCGTTCAGTACAGGCACCGGGGATTGTCGGCCTGGATCAAGGGAATGGGGCTCGAACCCTCGACCTTCTGTGGAGCACTACCCACTGAGCCAGGCTGGCATCTAAAGCCAAGGCACCTGTGTACCGTCCATCGACCCCAATCAGAAGAAGCCACAAAAAGCTGGCAAATCTCCCAACAGCCATTTACTAATCGAACGGCCTATAATTGACCCTACGGGGCACATCGGACATGATTTTTGCAGCGCAACAGCTGCAGCAAAAATGAAGGGTGCATTGCCAGCCCTTATACATGACCTTCTTCGACCTTACAAAGGCCTTTGACACTGTCAACCGCGAGGGTCTATGGAGCGTCCTCCTCCGTTTCGGATGCCCCCAAAAGATTGTCACCATCCTCCGCCTGCTCCACGATGACATGCCGGCCGTGATCCTTACCTGAGCATGACGCTGGAGAGAACAGTGAGCTGGGAGAGGAGCACATTGGAGGCCGCAAAAGAGCCAGGAGGTTCTCGGACGAGGCAAATGCCTCCCTCTTGCAGGAGGTCGAGTCACGCTGGGGTGATTTGACACAGGGAGGGCATGGGAAGCCCACCCCAAAGGCCTACCAGAGGATATGGACCGAGATAGCAGAGGTGATCTCGTCGGCGACCAACGAGGTGCGTGAGGGCAACCAATGCTGCAAATGATGGAACGACCTTGTGGGATCCGCAAGAGTAAGTATTACATTGATTTACATCTACATGTATTTATATAATTTGATTTGTAACAGTCATGAGTGACTATGAGGTCTTGCATGTTTACTGAGAATGTTTTATTCAAAGCCTGCGGTCACAGTGTACGTCTTTAGGTAAAGAATGATAATAATCATCATAGCAAAATAGAAACACAGAAAATATGTGCAGGAGTAGGCCATTCGGCCCTTCGAGCCTGCACCACCATTCAATAAGGTCATGGCTGATCATTGACCTTAATACCCCTTTCCTGCTTTCTCTCCATACCCCTTGATCCCTTTAGCCATAAGGGCCATATCTAACTCCCTCTTGAATATATCTAACGAACTGGCATCAACAACTATCTGCGGTACAGAATTCTACAGATTAACAACTCTGTGAGTGAAGAAGTTTCTCCTCATCTCGGTCCTAAATGGCTTACCCCTTATCCTTAGACTGTGACCCCTGGTTCTGGATTTCCCCAACATCGCGAACATTCTTCCAGCATCTAACCTGTTCAGTCCCATCAGAATTTTATATGTTTCTATGAGCTCCCCTCTCATTCTTCTAAACTCCAGTGAATAAAGGCCCAGTCGATCCAGTCTCTCCTCATATGTCAGTCCTGCCATCCCAGGAATCAGTCTGGTGAACCTTCACTGCACTCCCCCAATAGCAAGAACGTCCTTCCTCAGATTAGGAGAACACAATATTCCAGGTGAGGCCTCACCAAGGCCCTGAACAACTGCAGTAAGACCTCCTTGCTCATATACTCAAATCCCCTAGCTATGAAGGCCAACATGCCATTTGCCTTCTTCACCGCCTGCTGTACCTGCATGCCAACTTTCAATGACTGATGTACCATGACACCCAGGTCTCATTGCACCTCCCCTTTTCCTAATCTGTCACCATTCAGATAATATTATGCCTTTGTGTTTTTGCCCCCAAAGTGGATAACCTCACATTTATCCACATTATACTGCATCTGCCATGCATTTGCCCACTCACCTAACCTGTCCAAGTCACCCTGCAGCCTCTTACACTGCCACCCAGCTTAGTGTCATCTGCAAACTTGGAGATATTACACTCAATTACTTAATCTAAATCATTGATGTATATTGTAAAGAGCTGGGGTCCCGGCACTGAGCCCTGCTGCAGGCCACTAGTCACTGGCTGCCATTCTGAAAAGGACCCGTTTATCTCGACTCTCTGCTTCCTGTCTGCCAATCAGTTCTCGATCCACCCAATACCATGTGCTTTAATTTGGCACAACAATCTCTTGTGTGGGGCCTTGTCAAAAGCTTTTTGAAAGTCCAAATACACCACATCCACTGGTTCTCCCTTGTCCATTCTACTAGTTACATCCTCAAAAAATTCTAGAGGATTTGTCAAGCATGATTTCCCTTTCATAAATCCATGCTGACTTGGACCGATCCTGTCACTGCTTTCCAAATGCGCTGCTATTACATCTTTAATAATTGATTCCAACATTTTTCCCACTATCGATGTCAGGCTAACTGGTCTATAATTTCCTGTTTTCTCTCTCCCTCCTTTTTTAAAAAGTGGTGTTACATTAGCTACCCTCCAGTCCATAGGAACTGATCCAGAGTCAATAGAATGTTGGAAAATGATCACCAATGCATCCACTATTTCTAGGGCCACTTCCTTAAGTACTCTGGGATGCAGACTATCAGGCCCTGGGGATTTATCGGCCTTCAATCCCATCAATTTCCCTAACACAATTTCCTGACGAATAAGGATTTCCTTCAATTCTTCCTTCTTGCCAGATCCTCTGTCCCCTAGTATTTCCGGAAGGTTATTCGTGTCTTCCTTCGTAATCATGATTACATCTGTCGGTTATAGAAACATAGAAACATAGAAAATAGGTGCAGGAGTAGGTCATTCAGCCCTTCTAGCCTGCACTGCCATTCAATGAGTTCATGGCTGAACATGCAACTTCAGTACCCCCTTCCTGCTTTCTCGCCATATCCCTTGATCCCCCTAGTAGTAAGGACTTCATCTAACTCCTTTTTGAATATATTTAGTGAATTGGCCTCAACTACTTTCTGTGGTAGAGAATTCCACAGGTTCACCACTCTCTGGGTGAAGAAGTTTCTCCTCATCTCGGTCCTAAATGGCTTACCCCTTATCCTTAGACTGTGACCCCTGGTTCTGGACTTCCCCAACATCGGGAACATTCTTCCTGCATCTAACCTGTCTAAACCCGTCAGAATTTTAAACGTTTCTATGAGGTCCCCTCTCATTCTTCTGAACTCCAGTGAATACAAGCCCAGTTGATCCAGTCTTTCTTGATAGGTCAGTCCCACCATCCCGGGAATCAGTCTGGTGAATCTTCGCTGCACTCCCTCAATAGCAAGAATGTCCTTCCTCAAGTTAGGAGACCAAACCTGTACACAATACTCCAGGTGTGGCCTCACCAAGGCCCTGTACAACTGTAGCAACACCTCCCTGCCCCTGTACTCAAATCCCCTCGCTATGAAGGCCAACATGCCATTTGCTTTCTTAACCGCCTGCTGTACCTGCATGCCAACCTTCAATGACTGATGTACCATGACACCCAGGTCTCGTTGCACCTCCCCTTTTCCTAATCTGTCACCATTCAGATAATAGTCTGTCGCTCTGTTTTTACCATCAAAGTGGATAACCTCACATTTATCCACATTATACTTCATCTGCCATGCATTTGCCCACTCACCTAACCTATCCAAGTCACTCTGCAGCCTCATAGCATCCTCCTCGCAGCTCACACTGCCACCCAACTTAGTGTCATCCGCAAATTTGGAGATACTACATTTAATCCCCTCGTCTAAATCATTAATGTACAATGTAAACAGCTGGGGCCCCAGCACAGAACCTTGCGGTACCCCACTAGTCACTGCCTGCCATTCTGAAAAGTCCCCATTTACTCCTACTCTTTGCTTCCTGTCTGACAACCAGTTCTCAATCCACGTCAGCACACTACCCCAAATCCCATGTGCTTTAACTTTGCACATTAATCTCTTGTGTGGGACCTTGTCGAAAGCCTTCTGAAAGTCCAAATATACCACATCAACTGGTTCTCCCTTGTCCACTCTACTGGAAACATCCTCAAAAAATTCCAGAAGATTTGTCAAGCATGATTTCCCTTTCACAAATCCATGCTGACTTGGACCTATCATGTCACCATTTTCCAAATGCACTGCTATGACATCCTTAATAATTGATTCCATCATTTTACCCACTACTGAGGTCAGGCTGACTGGTCTATAATTCCCTGTTTTCTCTCCCTCCTTTTTTAAAAAGTGGAGTTACATTGGCTACCCTCCACTCGATAGGAACTGATCCAGAGTCAATGGAATGTTGGAAAATGACTGTCAATGCATCTGCTATTTCCAAGGCCACCTCCTTAATTACTCTGGGATGCAGTTCATTAGGCCCTGGAGATTTATCGGCCTTCAGTCCCATCAATTTCCCCAACACAATTTCCCGACTAATAAAGATTTCCCTCAGTTCCTCCTCCTTACTAGACCCTCTGACCCCTTTTATATCCGGAAGGTTGTTGTTGTCCTCCTTAGTGAATACCGAACCAAAGTACTTGTTCAATTGGTCTGCCATTTCTTTGTTCCCCGTTATGACTTCCCCTGATTCTGACTGCAGTGGACCTCCGTTTGTCTTTACTAACCTTTTTCTCTTTACATACCTATAGAAACTTTTGCAATCCGCCTTAATGTTCCCTGCAAGCTTCTTCTCGTACTCCATTTTCCCTGCCCTAATCAAACCCTTTGTCCTCCTCTGCTGAGTTCTAAATTTCTCCCAGTCCCCGGGTTCGCTGCTATTTCTGGCCAATTTGTATGCCACTTCCTTGGCTTTAATACTATTCCTGATTTCCCTTGATAGCCACGGTTGAGCCACCTTCCCTTTTTTATTTTTACGCCAGACAGGAATGTACAATTGTTGTAGTTCATCCATGTGGTCTCTAAATGTCTGCCATTGCTCATCCACAGTCAACCCCTTAAGTATCATTCGCCAATCTATCCTAGCCAATTCATGCCTCATACCTTCAAAGTTACCCTTCTTTAAGTTCTGGACCATGGTCTCTGAATTAACTGTTTCATTCTCCATCCTAATGCAGAATTCCACCATATTATGGTCACTCTTCCCCAAGGGGCCTCGCACAACGAGATTGCTAATTAATCCTCTCTCATTACACAACACCCAGTCTAAGATGGCCTCCCCCCCTAGTTGGTTCCTCGACATATTGGTCTAGAAAACCATCCCTTATGCACTCCAGGAAATCCTCCTCCACCGTATTGCTTCCAGTTTGGCTCGCCCAATCTATGTGCATATTAAAGTCACACATTATAACTGCTGCACCTTTATTGCATGCACCCCTAATTTCCTGTTTGATACCCTCCCTAACATCACTACTACTGTTAGGAGGTCTGTACACAACTCCCACTAACATTTTTTGCCCTTTGGTGTTCTGCAGCTCTACCCATATAGATTCCACATCATCCAAGCTAATGTCTTTCCTAACTATTGTATCAGTCTCTGTGACAGTACCTAGCAATGATATCACGCAATGATCTCATGCCATGTCGTCCTGTCACCTTTAACAGAAGAAGCTATCGACAATGAGGTCCATGCAGAGGCGAACGGGTGGGGGGTCACCAGTGACATCACTGAGATGGAGGAGTGAGTGCTCGCACTCGAGGGGAAGCAGCCCCCGGACAGCCACGGATGCATCTGCACACCCTGAAATGATGCCATGTGAATAACCTTATACCTAAATCAATAGATGCCACACCAACTCATATCCGACCAATCATATATGATAGATGATTTCTAAAAGTGTCATAAAAATAATGCTGGCTTAATGAAAATCATTACAATGCACAATGTGTTGATGGTCATGAAATGTGATCTCTGCGATGATTTTGAGAGCTGTGGTCCTTTTGTCATGCAAACGCTGTGTGTAGCGCTGGGCTCACCTTGTCACCCGAGCACCCCCCTTCTACTCTAACAACCTCATTCGTGTCTTGCAGCTCAGCTAGCAGCGCGGCCCCAGGCAAGGCCAGAGGCCAGAAGGTGGGGGCACGGGGCAGGAGTCAGCAGATGATCCTACTACATCTGGTGCTGAGGAGCTCCGATTGTCGCCCGTCAATCTGCTGGGTCTGTCTCGACGGATGAGAGCATGGACTTCGAAGAACCTGCATCGTCACGTTCCAGAACCCATTCCACCCCAAGGCCATCTATTGGTCCTCCGGTCATTCCCGCCTCCACAATGGAGGTACCGGCTCCAAGCACCTCTCCACTGGGCACCCCATTTGTCCCCAGGACGGCGCCGACCCCGCAGAGGTCTTGTGGATGTGGCAAGTCTGTTCCACGAGCGCGACCTGACAGCGGAGAGATGGTACAGTTGTCCAGGAGGACTGTAGATATTGGTGACCAGCTCATCGAAGCTTTGGGGGGCATATCCCAACAGCTGCCCACCATGACCGAGTACATTCCGCGCACGGCGGAGTCCCTGGATGCGATAGTGAGGAACACTGCTGTCATAGCCCTCCCAGTGGTCCCAGAGCGCGGGACTCCACCCCTAGGTTCCGCACCACCACTGCGAACGACAGATGAGAGCAAGGACCAAGATCCTGTTTCTGCATCAGAGAATGTTGCCCCCTCAGCACCCCACACTCCCGTACCCGTCAACCACCGCATCTGCCTTCATCCCCCCCAATGAGGCACCGCCTGAGGAGCTCCTCGGCCAGGTGCCGTGGAGCGAGGAGGGGAAGGGGTAGAGGTGGGGAGAAGGAGAGGGGGGAAGGAAAGTGATGTGCATGTGTGCGGGTGATGGCTGTGTTATATCTCCATCTGGGTGTATGCAGTTTGTTGCAATGTATAGGGGCTGGGGACCACGCTCCTGCTTTGCCTTTGTATTTTGTGTTGTTGGACATGTTGAACATGTGATTGATGTCAGTGGTGGAAAAAGTGGGATATGGGCGGGGGTTGGGTGTTATTGGCTGTGATACTTATGATTTCAGACCAATGTTGGTATTAAACTTTTGTTATTGAACATAACCTGTTGCACATTGTCTCAGATAGCTGGACTGTGAAACACTGGTGATTCCTTACCATGAAAGGGTTAAATATAACTTATCAATCAACGTAAACTTTAACTGGCACCAAGATGATGGGCACCATTGATATTTGAGCTGCACACACACAGCAGTGTGTCAGCGTTGTCACTCACATCAGCGCAATTCAGTCAAATCTTTCCGATAGCAGCTCCTCACGTAAGCGTGGGATTTAACAAATGCCAGCCACACCGCTGGTGTCCATTCCAGTTAGTTCCACTTTTTGTGGGCGGTTTTTTGAGCGAGCGATATTCTGGGCGATATGTGTGCGAGGTGGTGAAATTGAAGATGGCCGATCTCCATAGCTGCTAGTTTGGGTAAATATGCTCTTTACGACAAAAAACAGTCGCCGGGCGTTAATATTGAATCTCGGCGTTAAGTCCATGTGGAAAGTAACGCTGGGCGATATTATGGGCATTGAATTCACCCATTCTGCTGATTCCACCCAAAAAAAGTGGGCGGGCCGTGATATTTTTTCTCGGCAATAAGCCCATGGGAAAATAACGCTCGCCGATAGGTCGCCTAAAAAAGCCCGTCAGTTTCCATTTTGTGCCAGAATGGGCGATATATGGGCTTTATACGTCATTTCAGCGGTTAAATGGGCGTTGTGGGTGTTAAGCATGCAAAAAAAGTGGAAGTTCTAGCCCCATGTCTCTGAAGCATATAGGAGGGCGGGTATCACCACTGCTCTGTAGACCATGAGACCCATTTCATCTTCTCCCCACCCCGCCCCATGCAAAGGTTCTGTAATGGGTCTCCCTGCCTGCCAAGTGTATATGGAGCAAATCTCCCCGTGCATCTATCTACTCATTACATCCCACATTATCCCTGCTTGGAATAACATTTCAGCAGCAAATGGATCATTTAGGAAACAATTAGCAGAGACCAGAATAACTCATTCAGTCTGCATTGTTGCCTGAAGGTTGCTTATTGATTCCGAGCCCTTGTTTTAATAGCATTTATGGTCTGGATTTGATACAAGAGAAAGCTTTGTGTCTGATAGGCAATTCAAGCACCTCGTCTCTAGTCCCTCTCTCTCTCTCTCTATCTCTGCATTGCTAATACCAATATGGTCATTTTACAACAACTGCTACCCCTGTGTCCTAACTCGCACCGAGTCCCACTCACCCATCACCCCATGTGCTCACTGCCCCGTGTCCTAACTCGCACCGAGTCCTGCTCACCCATCACCCCCTGTGCTCACTGCCCCGTGTCCTAACTCGCACCAAGTCCCACTCACCCATCACCCCCTGTGCTCACTGCCCCGTGTCCTAACTCACACCGAGTCCCGCTCACCCATCACCCCCTGTGCTCACTGCCCCGTGTCCTAACTCGCACCGAGTCCCACTCACCCATCACTCCCTGTGCTCACTGCCCTGTGTCCTAACTCACACCGAGTCCCACTCACCCATCACTCCCTGTGCTCACTGCCCCGTGTCCTAACTCGCACCGAGTCCCACTCACCCATCACCCCCTGTGCTCACTGCCCCGTGTCCTAACTCGCACCGAGTCCCACTCACCCATCACCCCCTGTGCTCACTGCCCCGTGTCCTAACTCGCACCGAGTCCCGCTCACCCATCACCCCCTGTGCTTGCTGACCTACATTGGCTTCTGGTTGAGCAACAACTCGATTTTAAAATTCTCACCCTTGTTTTCCAATCCCTCCTCATC
This sequence comes from Pristiophorus japonicus, assembly GCF_044704955.1. NCBI lineage: Eukaryota > Metazoa > Chordata > Chondrichthyes > Pristiophoridae > Pristiophorus > Pristiophorus japonicus. Next base: position 7,023,890 of record NC_092007.1, on the reverse strand, counting down.
CCACTTCCTATCTCTGTAATCTCCTCCAGTCCCACAACCCCCCCCCCCCCCCCCGAGATCTCTGCACTCTTCCAATTCTGGCTTCTTGCCCATCCCCCTGATTTCCATCGCTCCATTATCGGTGGCCGTGCCTTCAGCTGCCTGGGCCCCAAGCTCTAGAACTCCCTCCCTAAACCGCACCACCTCCCTCTCCTCCTTTTAAGATGCTCCTTAAAACTGATCTCTTTGACCAAGCTTTTGGTCATCTGCCCTAACATCTCCTTCTGTGACTCGGTGTCAAATTTTGTTTGATAATCGATCCTGTCAAGCATCATGGGATGTTTTACTACGTTAAAGGTGCTATATAAATACAAGTTGTTATGCTGTGCTCCATTTGGGTTCATGTGGCACAGGTTAATCCATGGTATACAGGCTAAAAGGGTTAAATTATGAGGACAGGTTGCATAGGCTAGACTGGTATTCCCTTGAGCATTGACGATTAAGGGGTGATTTAATTAAGGTTTTTAAAATGATTACAGGATTTGACAGGGCAGATAGCGAAGAACTATTTCCTCTGGGTGGGTGGAATTTCTGTTGGGTAAGGGTATTGTGGATTACAGAACCAAGGCAGGTAAATGCAGTTAAGATACAGATCAGCCGTCGTTTAATTGAATGGCGGAACAGGCTCGAGGGGCTGAATGGCCTCCTCCTTTTCTTCTATGCCCCTACAACAACAAAGAAGCAACCTGTATTTATATAGCCCCTTTAACACAGTGAAATATCCCAAGGAGCTTCACAGGAATATTATGAGATAAAAAATTTGACCCCGAGCTGCGTAAGGAGAAAATAACGCAGGTGACCAAAAGCTTGGTCAAAGAGGTGGGTTTTAAGGAGCGTCTTGAAGGAGGAGAGAGAGGTGTAGAGAGGCGGAGAGGTTTAGGGAGGGAGTTCCAGAGCTTGGGGCCCAGGCAACAGAAGGCACGGCCACCGATGGTGGAGCGATTATAATCAGGGATGCTGAAGAGGGCAGAATTGGAGGAGTGCAGACATCTCGGGGGGGTTGTAGGGCTGGAGGAGATTACAGAGATAGGGAGGGGTGAGGCCACAGAGGGATTTGAAAACAAGAATGAGAGTTTTGAATTGGAGGCATTGCTTAAGCGGGAACCAATGTAGGTCAGCTAGCACAGGGGGTGATGGGTGAGCGGGAATTAGTGCGAGTTAGGACATGGGGGCAGCCGAGTTTTGGATCATCTCTAGTTTAGAATGTGGGAGGCCAGCCAAGTTGGAATAGTCAAATGTAGAGGTAACAACAGCATGGATGAGGGCTTCAGCAGCGGATGAGCTGAGGCAAAGGGTGGAGACGGGCGATGTTACGGATGTGGAAATAGGCAGTTTTAGTTATGCTGCGGATACGTGGCCGGAAGTTCATTTCAGGGTCAAATGACACCAAGGTTACGAACAGTCTGGCTCAGCCTCAGACAGGAGTTGGGGAGGAGAGGGATGGGGTCAGTGGCGAGGGAATGGAGTTTGTGGCGGGGACCAAAAACAAGGGGCTGGATTTTCAGCTCTTTCATGACTTGGTGCGGCGATAAATGTTGCTTTTGGGCGTTACGCTGGGCGTCCGGCTTTTAGCGCCCGGCTGCTAAATTCGGCTCATGGTTTGCAGCAGTGCAAAAACTTACCGCCCCGCCCTCTAGTTTCACTGAGATCATGACGTCAATCGTCGTGCAATGCTCCGCTAGCGCCCCGGATGCAAAATTCGGCCCCAACGCCTCATTAAATGCCCGCCCCAGGAAACGTCTGAATAACCAGGTGTTCCCAGGGTGCAGCAGGCGTTAATATTTTAAATGGAGGGACGAGGATCCTACATCACAGGTCACATTGACTGCAACGGTTGGGCACAGCATGCCGCGTGAAGCTCCGACTTGCAAATGGCACTTTTATCTGCCATTACAGTATCCTTACAAGGCGAGTGAGAGAATTTAATGGGGGCATTACTGGTTCGCCAGCATATCATGCTCCATGCTGTTGCCAGGCGGCAGCAAGATAGAAGAAGGGCTCTTGGCCATGTCGGCCCATGGATGAGGAGAGACCAAAGATATCTGGGGAGGAGGGCTTACAGGCACCAACGCTCATACCTCCAGCTCTCTGAGGAGCATTGTGTGAGAAGTCTGCGCTTCCGAAAGGAAGTGCTGACAGAGATATGCCATCTCCTACAGACAGATGGATGCCTGGACCGCTCTGGAGGCAGCCTTCAATACTTCCCATCAACAGGTATACAAATTCATTGTGATGTGCTGCATACTACAGAACTTGGCCATCATGAGGGGCTAGGCATTGCCAGTGGGGATTGCATGCCCATCTCAGGAGGAGGAGGACGACAAAGAGTAGCCTGGCGAGGTCCCCATCAGATAGCCACACCGTCCACGGTGGAGGCAGCGTGGAGATACTGCTGGACTAAGAGTCACACGTTGCCAGTTCGTAATGAACTGGCTCTCCTAAATGGAGGAAGCTGAGGGATGGAGCTAATACTGGACACGCTATATGCCCCCATAAAAGCACAGCTGCGGTGAATGTTGGAATGATGCTCAAGAGACCAATGGCAAATGATGAGTCATAAATTTTACTGTAACAAAGTCACAAAAACTCCCCCACCAAAATAAAACCATATAATACACAACGTTATATGGCAGGGCACTAAACAACAATGCAACTTTTTTAACGCCATGATTTTCGGCTTGGGCGCACAAAGTCCAATTTAACATCTGATTTAACGCCCCCGATCATGGATCCACATTTTTTGCCGAATTTCCCAGCTGAGAGCACAGACATTTTTTCAGGCGGTATCTTTACGCCCCGGCGCGATTAACCCCCCGAAATCGGAAAAGCCGAAAGTCCATCCCATCCCAATATTCAATTGGAGAAAATTTCTGCTCATTCAGAACTGGTGTTGGACGAGCAGTCTGACAATGTGGATTGTATTGAATTGATTTATAAATATACAGAAGCAGAAGGACACAGGCAAGATCATAAACAGAACCATACTTTCACAAGGGAGCTGGAATCGCCCCACGAGAGATTAACCATTTATTTTATTAAGAGGGCTGGTTTTTTTTGTGCAGCTTATTGGATAAGAACAGCCCCTCTTGATGAATTAGCAAAACCTTGGCTTATTCCATAGTACAAGGTCCCCAAAATCCATCTTCTGGGGTTTTGACAGGCATTTCCACTGGCAGGAGGGTCGGTAACCAGAGGACACAGATTTAAGATCATCGGCAAAAGAACCAGCGCGTTGTTGTGATCTGTAACGCGCTGCCTGAAAGGGAGGTGGGAGCAGGAATTTTCAAGAGGGAATTTGGCAAATAATTGAAATGGAGAAATTTGCAGGACTATGGGAAAAGAGCAGGAGGGAGTGGGACTACAGATTGAACCTCCCTTGTCCAGAACTCGCTTATCCGGAACCACCCCTCGTCCAGAACCATTCCTGGTCACCGGGTGGCACATGCAAAGCAATGTGTGAGGAGGACACAAAAAATCTACAAAAGGACATAGACAGGCTAAGTGAGTGGGCAAACATTTGGCAGATGGAGTATAATGTTGGAAAGTGTGAGGTCATGCACTTTGGCAGAAAAAAATCAAAGAGCAAGTTATTATTTAAATGGAGAAAGATTGCAAAATGCTGCAGTACAGCAGGACCTGGGGGTACTTGTGCATGAAACACAAAAGGATAGTATGCAGGTACAGCAAGTGATCAGGAAGTAAAATGGAATCTTGGCCTTTATTGCAAAGGGGATGGAGTATAAAAGCAGAGAAGTCTTGCTGCAGCTATATAAGGTATTGGTGAGGCCACACCTGGAATACTGCGTGCAGTTTTGGTCTCTATATTTACGAAAGGATACTTACTTTGGAGGCAGTTCAGAGAAGGTTCACTCGGTTGATTCCGGGGATGAGGGGGTTGACTTCTGAGGAAAGGTTGAGGAGGTTGGGCTTCTACTCATTGGAGTTCAGAAGAATGAGAGGTGATCTTATCAAAACGTATAAGATTATGAGGGGGCTTGACAAGGTGGATGCAGAGAGGATGTTTCCACTGATGGGGGAGACTAGAACTAGGGGGCATGGTCTTAGAATAAGGGGCCGCCCATTTAAAACAGAGATGAGGAGGAATTTCTTCTCTCAGAGGGCTGTAAATCTGTAGAATTCGCTGCTTCAAAGAGCTGTGGAAGCCGGGACATTGAATATATTTAAGACAGAAATAGACAGTTTCTTAAACGATAAGAGGATAAGGGATTATGGGGAGCGGGCGGGGAAGCGGACCTGAGTCCATGATCAGATCAGCCATGATCGTATTGAATGGCGGAGCAGGCTCGAGGAGCCGTATCACCTACTCCTGTTCCTATTTCTTACGTTCTTATGCGCAGAACTCCGACATGAACAAATTGAAGTCCTTCCTCGCTGTCAACTCCCACAATCCACCGCCTGGCCCCGCGATCCACCGCCCCCCGCCCCTCCCCCATGATCTCTCTGCCGCACTCCCAGCCCCAGCCAGCCAGCCCTGATATCCCCTTGCTCAGTCCCTGTACTATCCAATTTAACATGACCACCCCTTGTCCGGAAAAATCCCTTATCCAGAACAGGCCAGGTCCTGAGGGTTCTGGATAAGGGAGGTTCTACCTATAATTGGATCGCTCTTTCAAAGAGTTGGCTTTGGCACGATGGGCCGAATGGCCTCCTTCTGTGCTGTATCAGTTCAAGTAAAGTGTGGGTAAAAATCCATGATAGCAGGAAGTGAGGTTGGTGGGAAACTGGACTTTTAATAGCGTATAGATATAAAGATAGCTCATAATGAAATATGCCTATGCATAATTAAACAAGCTGATTGGAAGGATAAAGCCACGGATCATTATGTGCACAGATTCAAATTCAACAGTGTCAAGCAGTCTTCAGTGAGTGCTGGCTATTCAACTGAGGGAGGACGTCACAGCCAGGCCCAAACACAGTCCACATTCAATGCACGCATGCTGCTCACTTCCCAACAGGACCCTATTCCCACATTACACGTGCCGCCATCTTTAAACGTGGCAAGATCCAACAATAACAACTTGCATTTATACAGCGCCTTTAAATAAATACGATCGCACATCTCAGTTTCAAGGCCATTCCTCCTTTGAACACAAATAATATATTCTTAAAGTGGCAATGAGAGTGGGGCCCACAGCAATATCAACTCGAACTTGCAGTTAATGTAGTAAAATGTCCCAAGCAATGTTCCCTCGAATTCTTTTGGCCCGAGCAGCCCCTTCAACAAGCCACGCAGGCCATTCAAAATTCTGCAAAAGCATGGTTTTCTATTTAAAAAAGGTTCACTGGCTGCACGGAACCTTCAGAGCGCCACAGAGCCACATGGCTCAAAGGGAACGATGGGTCCAAGGCACTTCACGAGAGCAATTATCAAACAACATTTGTCACCGAGATATTAGGACAGGAGACCAAAAGCTTGGTCAAAGAGATCACTTTTAAGGAGTGTCTTAAAGGAGGAGAGAGAGGCGGAGAGGTTTAGAGAAGGAATTCCAGAGCTTGGGGCCCAGGCAGCTGAAGGCACGGCCACCAATGGTGGAGCGATGGAAATCGGGGAATGGGCAAGAGGCCAGAATTGGAGGAGCGCAGCGATCTCAGATGGGTTGCCCGTGTCCTAACTCGCACCAAGTTCCGCTCACCCATCATCCCCTGTGCTCACTGCCCCGTGTCCTAACTCGCACCGAGTCCCACTCACCCATCACCCCCTGTGCTCATTGCCCCGTGTCCTAACTCGCACCGAGTCCCACTCACCCATCACCCCCTGTGCTCGCTGCCCCGTGTCCTAACTCGCACCGAGTCTCGCTCACCCATCACCCCCTGTGCTCACTGCCCTGTGTCCTATCTCACACCGAGTCCCGCTCACCCATCACCCCCTGTGCTCACTGTCCCGTGTCCTAACTCGCACCGAGTCCCGCTCACCCATCACCCACTGTGCTCGCTGACCTACATTGGCTCCTGGTTAAGCAACGCCTCAATTTCAAAATTCTCATCCTTATTTTCAAATCCCTCCAAGGCGTCACCCCTCTCTATCTTTGTAATCTCCTCCAGCACCACAACTCCCCCGAGAACTCTGCACTCCTCTAATTCTGCCCTCATGACCATCCCTGATTGTAGTGTATGGAGAAAGAGTCAGACTGAACACTGTGAGCTCAAAGTAAAGTGTGACCTTAGTCTTTTATTGCAGGTCTCCATAGTGCCTCTCCAACCTGAGAAGCCTCCTTAAATACCTATGCTCCCAAGGGATTGTGGGATCCCTTGGGACTCCAGGGGATGAGCCCTCTGGTGGCTATACAGAGTAAATACAAGTTCACATATATAACAACATTCCCCCCAAAGTCAATAGTGTAACTATTTACAATGTGAGTCGATCTGGGGCGCTCCTTGCCCTGGTTGATTGTCTCGGTATGAAAGCTGGTGTTGTTGAGTCATTTGTTGGGCCCTCGCTGGGCTGCTGTGTAGCTGGCCTTGCTGGGCTGCCTGGTGTGTGGGGCCCTGCTGGGCTGCTGTGGATGATGGGTTCTGTTTCGTGGTCAACCGTGGTGTCGGTTGCCACTGGTGTGTGTGTTGGGGGATCAAAAAAGGTGGGGTCCAAGGTGGGTTGCTCAGGGTAGTCCGTGAATCTGAGTTTGATTTGGTCCAAGTGTTTCCGGTGAGTCCATTTGAAAGTTTGATCCAAAACACCCTGCTCCCCTCTTTGGCCATGACGGTGCCGGGAAGCCACTTGGGACCTTGCCCATAATTTAATACAAATACAGGATCATTGACTTCAATCTCACGTGACACATTTGCGCTATCATGGTATGCACTTCGTTGAAGCTGCCTGCTCTCTACCTGTTCATGTAGATCAGGGTGAACTAACGAGAGCCTTGTTTTAAGTGCTCTTTTCATGAGCAGTTCAGCAGGAGGGATCCCAGTGAGTGAGTGGGATCTCATGCGGTAGCTAAGCAGGACTCGGGATAGGCGAGTCTGCAGTGGGCCTTCAGTTACCCTCTTCAAGCCTTGCTTTTTGGTTTGCACTGCTCTCTCTGCCTGACCATTGGATGCTGGTTTAAACGGGGCAGATGTGACATGTTTGATCCTGTTACAGGTCATGAATTCTTTGAACTCAGCACTGGTAAAACATGACCCGTTGTCGCTCACCAGGACATTGGGTAAGCCATGTGCGGCAAACATAGCCCGCAGGCTTTCAGTGACGGCAGCGGATGTGCTGGCCGACATTATCTCACATTCAATCCATTTGGAGTACGCGTCTACAACCACAAGGAGCATTTTACCCAAGAACGGGCCTGCATAGTCGACGTGTACCCTAGATCACGATTTGGAGGGCCAAGACCATAAACTTAGCGACGCTTCCGTGGGTACATTGCTTAACTGCGAGCATGTATTACATTTGTGAACGCAGGACTCTTAAGTCCGCATCGATGCCGGGCCACCGCACATGGGATCTGGCTATCGCTTTCATCATTACGATGCCTGGGTGGGTACTGTGGAGGTCATTGATGAAGGTGTCTCTGCCCTTCTCGGGGACCACTACTCGATTGCCTTCATCTTTGCGCCGTTGGAACGGCTTTATCTCTTCCTGCATTTCCACTGGGACACTGGACCAGCTCCCGTGAAGCACATAGCTTTTGACTAGAGATAATAAGGGGTCCTGGCTTGTCCAAGTTTTGATCTGCCGGGCAGTGATGGGTGATTGCTCACTCTCAAATGCTTCCATAACTATGGCAGATCTGCGGGCTGTGCCATTTCCACCCCCGTGGTGGGCAATGGCAGCCTACTGAGAGCATCGGCGCAGTTTTCTGTGCCTGGCCTGTGGAGGATGGTGTTGTTGTATGCGAACAACGTGAGCGCCCATCTCTGGATGCGAGCTGATGCGTTGGTATTACCCCTTTGCTCTCGGAAAACAGGGATATAAGTGGCTTATGGTCAGTTTCCAATTCGAATTTTAGCCCAAACAGATATTGATGCATTTTCTTTACCCCATAGACACACGCTAATGCTTCTTTTTCAATCATGCAGGCTCTCTCAGCCTTAGACAGACTCCTGGATGCATAAGCAAACGGTTGCAGTTTCCCGAAATCATTAGCTTGTTGCAATACACACCCGACGCCATATGACGACGCATCACATGCTAGTACCAAACCCTTACATGGATCATACAACACAAGCAATTTGTTTGAGCATAACAATTTTCTCGCTTTTACAAAGGCATTTTCTTGGCTTTTGCCCCAAACCCATTCGCCCCCTTTTTGTAGTAAGACATGTCGTGGTTCTAGCAGGGTGCTGAGACCCGGTAAGAAGTTACCAAAGTAGTTCAAGAGTCCCAGAAACGACCGCAGCTCCGTCACGTTCTGTGGCCTCGGTGCGTTTCGATTGCCTCCGTCTTCGCGTTGGTGGGCCTGATGCCATCCGCTGCAATCCTCCTTCCTAGGAACTCCACTTCAGGCACCAGGAAAACGCACTTTGAGCATTTTAACCTGAACCCCATGCGGTTGAGTCGACTAAGAACCTCTTCCAGGTTCTGCAGGTGCTCGACTGTGTTCCGACCTGAGACCAAGATGTTGTCCTGAAAGACCACGGTGTGCGGGACCGACTTCAGTAAGCTTTCCATGTTTCTCTGGAATATTGCCGCTGCTGAGCGGATTCCAAATGGGCATCTGTTATAAACAAAAAGACCTTTGTGCATGTTAATGCAGGTGAGGGCCTTCGATGATTCCTCCAGTTCCTGCGCATGTAGGCTGAAGTCAGATCCAGCTTTGTGAACGTCTTTCCTCCCACCAGCGTTGCAAAGAGGCCGTTGGCTTTTGGTAGTGGGTATTAGTCCTGCAGGGAGAAACGATTGGTAGTTACTTTGTAATCGCCACAGATTCTGACGGTGCCATCTCCTTTGAGGAATGGGATAATAGGACTGGCCCACTCACTGAACTCGATCGGTGAGATGATGCCCTCTCTTTGTAGCCAGTCTAGCTCGATCTCTATCCTTTCTCTCATCATGTACGGTACTGCTCTCGCCTTGTGATGGATGGAATTAGGTGGATCTGCACTTTTGCTCCTTGGAATTTTCCGATGCCTGGATCGAAGGAAATTTGTTTAAGACCTGGGCACACGAAGTGTCGTCAGCGGGCGATAGCGCTCGGATGTCGTCCCAGTTCTAGCGTATCTTTCCCAGCCAGCTCCTGCTGAGCAGCGTGGGACCATCGCCCGGTACCACCCAGATTGGTAGCTTGTGCACCGCTCTATCGTAGGAAACCTTTACGGTAGACTGCCAATTACAGGAATCAGTTCTTTTGTGTAAGTCCTTAGTTTCGTGCGAATTGGAGTTAAGACTGGCCTTGAGGCCTTGTTGCACCACAACCTTTTGAAAGTCTTTTTGCCCATTGACACCAGGAGTCCATTTAGTTCAACCTTCAGCATTATCGGGGGACAATTCGTGGTGAATGTGTGCATCCCATGTACCTCTGACTCCTCCATCAGAGGTTCTGTTTTGTCGTGATCCTCCGTGGATCTGTCCTTCCCTGCAACGTGGTGGTTTGCAGGTATGGCAGGCCTAGCAGCTCGCCTGCACACTCGTTGGAGGTGTCCCATTGTTCCACAGCCCTTGCAAATATATCCTTTGAATCGGCATGAATGGAAACGATGATCACCCCCGCAGCGCCAACAAGGTGTTAATGGCCTTGCATTCATCACCCTTGATGGTGGACTCTGAGACATCTGTGGATGTGTAGCTGCAGGTATGTGTGACCTGCCCTGTACGTTACGATTCGAAAACAACATCACTTTGTTCACAGTACTTGTAGCAGCACTTGTGTGCTGAGAGATTTGCTTCGTATTGTCACTGGTGGCAATGAACGCCTGGGCTATCGCTATGGCCTTACTCAAGGTTGGGGTCTCTACAGTCAAAAGTTTGCGAAGTATGGTTTCGTGGCCAATGCCAAGTACGAAAAAGTCTCTGAGCATGTGCTCCAAATGTCCTTCAAATTCACAATGTCCTGCAAGGCGTCTTAGCCCGGCGACATAACTCGCCACTTCCTGGCCTTCAGATCTTTTGTAGGTGTAGAACCGGTACCTCACCATCAGAACGATTTCCTTCGGGTTCAAATGCTCTCGGACCAGTGTGCACAAATCGTCGTATGATTTCTCCGTGGGTTTCGCTGGAGTGAGCAGATTCTTCATGAGGCCATACGTTGGTGCCCCACAGACGGTGAGGAGGATCACTCTATGTTTGGCAGCGCTCTCTTCCCCATCTAGCTCGTTGGCCATGAAGTATTGGTCGAGTCGCTCCACAAAAATTTCCCAATCATCTCCCTCCGAGAACTTCTCCAGGGTGCCCACTGTTCTCTGCATCTTTGGGTTCGCTATCTGTATCTCGTCGCCAGTTATAGTGTATGGAGAAAGAGTCAGACTGAACACTATGAGCTCAAAGTAAAGTGTGACCGTAGTCTTTTATTGCAGGTCTCCAGAGTACCTCTCCAACCTGTGAAGCCTCCTTAAATACTGTGCAAGGGATTATGAGATCCCTTGGGACTCCGGGGAATGAGCCCTCTGGTGGCTGTACAGAGTATATGCACAAGTCCAGATACATAACACTGATTATAATCACTCCACCATCGGTGGCCGTGCCTTCTGCAACCTGGGCCCCAAGCTCTGGAACTCCCTCCCTAAACCTCTCTGCCTCTCTACCTCTCTTTCTTCCTTCTAGACGCTTCTTAAAACCTACCTCTTTGACCAAGCTTTTTGGTCACCTGCCGTAATTTCTAATTATGTGGCTTGGTGTCAATTTTTTTTTATCTCATAATGCTCCTCTGAAGCACCTTGGGACGTTTCATAAGAAATAGGAGCAGGACTCGGCCATTGGGCCCCTCGAGCCTGCTCCGCCATCGAACAAGATCATGGCTGATCTGATCTTGGCCTCCTGTGAAGCTCCTTGGGACATTTCACTACATTAAAGGTGCTGTATAATTAAAGTTTTTTGGCTGTAGGGCTGAAGGAGGTAACAGAGGTAGGGAGGGAGGGGGCGAGATCATGGAAGGATTTGAAAACATCCGAGAGAGCAGACAGGGCCTTGGTTTAACGTCTCATCCGAAAGACGACATCTCCGACAGTTCAGCGCTCCCTCAGTACTGCCCCTCCGACAGTGCAGCACTCCCTCAGTACTGCCCCTCCGACAGTGCAGCGCTCCCTCAGTTCTGCCCCTCCGACAGTGCGGCGCTCCTTCAGTACTTCCCCTCTGACAGTGTGGCGCTCCCTCAGTTCTGCCCCTCCGACAGTGCGGCACTCCCTTAGTACTGCCCCTCCGACAGTGCGGCGTTCCCTCAGTACTGCCCTCCGACAGTGCGGCGCTCCCTCAGTACTGCCCCTCCGACAGTGCGGCGCTCCCTCAGTACTGCCCCTCCGACAGTGCGGCACTCCCTCAGTACTGCCCCTCCTACAGTGCGGCGCTCCCTCAGTACTGCCCCTCCGACAGTGCGGCACTCCCTCAGTACTGCCCCTCAACAGTGCGGCGCTCCCTCAGTACTGCCCCTCCGACAGTGCGGCGCTCCCTCAGTACTGCCCTCCGACAGTGCGGCGCTCCCTCAGTACTGCCCCTCCGGCAGTGTGGCGCTCCCTCAGTACTGCCCCTCCGACAGTGCCGCACTCCCTCAGTACTGCCCCTCCGGCAGTGTGGCGCTCCCTCAATACTGCCCCTCCGACAGTGCGGCGCTCCCTCGGTACTGCCCCTCCGACAGTGCGGCGCTCCCTCAGTACTGCCCTCCGACAGTGCGGCGCTCCCTCAGTACTGCCCCTCCGACAGTGCAGCGCTCCCTCAGTACCGTCCCTCCGACAGTGCGGCGCTCCCTCAGCACTGGCACCGGGAATGTCGGCATACACACTGGGAAATTGGGAAATAAAATACTGAGAATACACAGAAGAAAAAACAGGTTGCATTTTCAGCACCAGTATAGTGGCAGTGACCGATTGAAGGCACCAAGACCTCAAATTCTCTATTTCTTCGCAGATGCTAATCTCGGTGCAGCATGCCCCTTTTAATTGTCCACTTGCAGTCTCAAGACAATTAATGATTCACCCAAAAATATATCAGTTCGCCAGAAAGAGACGCTCCTCTTTAAGGGGCGGAGCAAATGATCTGGCCGATACTGTGGAACGGGTTTTTATTTCCAGTTTCGAGTCAAGAGAGCGAAGGAAAGGCAGTTCATTTAAATTGGGATTGCCCAGAGCAGGGAGCAGAGACAAAATTCAGGACCAGCTCCTCGGTGACT